>NC_083110.1:20855412-21167912 GCF_949774975.1 Lagenorhynchus albirostris | reverse complement strand
ATTTAACTAACAAGTGTTTATTTAGCACCTATCACTGTACCAAGGCTAGATAGGCACTAGAAAAACAAAGTCCCCTGGAATGAAACCGGGGGAACATGCACAGATACAGGTGTGGCACAGGGAGGGGTGAGTGAATGGGTGGAGTCTTGTCAGATAGGGAAAGGAAGAATATGTACCATGAGCAAGGACACTGAGGCAGGATCATGCACGGTGAGCTTGGGGGTATATAAGTAGCTGGATACAGCTGAAACTTCAAGTATAATGTGAGAAGTGACAGCAAACAAGACAGGAGATCAGTCATGCTAAGATCTTGAATATTGGCACCTTCTCACATCACCAGTGGTCCAGTGATAAAGAATCCGCCTTCCAATGCAGGGGACCCAGGTTTGATCCCTGGTCGGGGAACTAGGATCCCACATGCTGCGGGGCAAATAAGCCCACATGCCACAACTACTGAGCCTGCGTGCCTAAACTAGAGAGCCCACGTGCTGCAAACTACAGAGCCCACACCCTCTGGAGCCCACATGCCCCAGCTAGAAAGAGAAAACCTGCACACCACAACTAGAGAGAAGCCCACGTGCTGCAAGACCCAACAACACATCCAAAAAATAAAAAATAATAAATAAATGTATTTTTAAAAAACCTTGGTATTCCATGCTAAGAAAGCTAGGCTTCATCTACAACTGGAAGGCACTGAAAACTTTGCTCTATTTTCTTTTGTTTTGAGTGAGATAAATTACATATACAGAAGAGCACTAAATGTATTAAACTAGGAGAAACAGGGTTATAGAAAGAAAACTTGAACTGTACCTAAGGAGAATTGTTGTTCAACATCCTGACTTCCCAGCTAGCTGGTACCCTCAACCCAGAGTAGAAGTGCAATAAATACTTGCTGATAATAAAGATGACACTGAAATTGTCCCAGTATGAGATAAAGGCTCAACTACAGCTGGAGCCAAGAAAATGGAGAGATAGAAGTGCTCTGATGTTGTAGAACAAGAGATACTACAAGAGTGAGAGAAAGGCATTAAACATGACTGAATTTTCCATTTTGGGTGACCGTGTAGACAGTAAGCCGTTAACCAAAAATGTAATGCAAGAGGAGGAGCCAGTTTAGAAAAGAAGAGAACAGGGCTTCCCTGGTGGCGCAGTGGTTGAGAGTCCGCCTGCCGATGCAGGGGACACGGGTTCGTGCCCCGGTCCGGGAAGATCCCACATGCCGCGGAGCAGCTGGGCCCGTGAGCCATGGCCGCTGAGCATGCGCGACCGGAGCCTGTGCTCCGCAACGGGAGGGGCCACAACAGTGAGAGGCCCGCGTACAAAAAAAAAAAAAAAAGAAGAGAACAAACTTGTTTATACCTATTAGAGATAGAGTACCTTTGGCAACAACGTCTATTGGCAATGTTACAAATCAGGAGCTTATCAGGGAGATCACTCTTGTTATAAAAATATTGCTACTAAGTGTTTTAGATGTAAGTATGTAGACTATTAAGTTACTGGCCACATTTGGATCTACTCTCACACGTGTGAAGTGACTTGAGTAAAGAAGATAGTTCATTGCAGTAAGATTTATAATAACAAAATATTTTAGAAATATTAAATGTCATCAATACATGATTGGCTAAATGTCTGATCTCTTATTTGCAATGTGTCAGTCAAATAGGAAGTCAGCATTTTTGGACATAATTTAAGTCCAGAATGAAACAGAAAAAAGGTTGACTGAAATTAAGTTCATAATATTTTAAATTAATCTATTCTACTACACCCATATTCATAGTAGACTCAAAATAAATATAACTTCAAGTGAGTAATCTAAAAATCATAAAACACCATAGCTGACAGGTATTTTAATTAAAGCAAGCTTGCTTTAATTAAAGCAAGTTTGAGTATTAACCAACCTCCATAGAATCCTTTAAACAAAGTCTAAGGCAACCAATATTTTTACTACCTTAGTTTCATAACTGTAATAATAAGTACAAATGTTTGTATGGCACTTTGGAGTTTAAAAACCATTTTCAACTTCTGATTACCATTGAATCTCAACAATCCTGTGAGCAGGTGAAAATCACAAGCCAAAAGTTGAGATGAAAGCTTTATCATTACTATACGTCCAAGGCAAAGTTTTAAGATTAAAGATAGAGACAGTTTTATTCTTTCAAAAAAAAAGAAGTTTAATTCCTGTGGTTTCTCAGGCTGCAGGACAGTTAGTGACTTTGTGCTCCTAATTTTTAAATCTGTAACTCCCAAAAAAAGACACACAACAGGCCAAAATGAGGCACAGTGGAAATCTTTCCAAAACCACATTTCATACAATTTCCCTATTCTCCATCAAAACTTATAATGGAAAATGTTTATGTTCTAGTTTTCTGAGACAAATTCTAAAAATAAGCTAATGCATCACTCAGTGCCCAAGACGTACTTCAGGTAGGTCCACAAATTCCTATAGGCAACTTAAAGCAACATTTTACCAAAGCAGAAGGATGTAATACAAAAGCAAATTGTCTCCACACAAATCACACTACTAAGTTTCACAGGTGTCCCCAGCCCCTTGGGTATTTACTTACCTCCAAAGGCACAATGATGGATGGCTTCTTTTTCAGTTCCTCACATTTCCTCTTCTTACAGATCTGATGGCTGTTCTTTCTATTCTTGCAGTAGGTACATTCACCACAATTGGTCTTCTGCTGGCAGGGCTCACAGACCCCACATCGCTTTCGTTTCTTCTTTTCCAAAGTAGGTAGCAAAGTTGTGTAGGAAGGAGAAGAGGAGGTACTGACAAGTGACACTGGCCTAGACACCACTGTGGTGTTGATGTCAACCATGCTGGTGGCACTGATCTGGGAGCTCTCTCCTTCCAATTTGCTGGGACTGGCCTGGGAGAGGTGGACAATGCCCTGTGAAGCATGGTGGAGTCCTCTCTCAGGGGCTATTGTGAACCCCTGAGTGTTAGCTGGCAGAAAGCTTATATGAACCTTCTTCTTATTTTCTATATTGTTTATAGCCATTGCGGGAGGTACCGAACTTATCTCTGAGTTTGATGATGGTTGAGGAGTGTGACCTAAGCCCGAAGGCAAAATCTGCATAGTGCCCTGGACCTCAAGCCCAGATGAAACAGTGCTCTGGGGCTCAGGCCATTCTGGGAGAACATTACAGGTAGCAATTGGGTTAAGAGGAGCAGGAAGAAAGATATCGGGGTCTGAGGCAGTACCACCAACCATACCGAGGACTTGTTGATTTAAGATAGCACCAAAGACCTCTCCTTGGACTGGAATAGCACCAGGAATCTCTGGTGGGTCTGGGGTCTGACCCAGAGGCTCTCCATGAACTGGGTTAGCACCAGGAACTTCCCATTGATGTGGGACAGCACTAAAGGCTCGTCCTAGGACAGGGGTGGTATCAGCAACTTCCTGTTCATCTGGGGTAGATTTGAGTACCTCTTGATGATCTGGTTTAGCACCAAGGGTTTCTTGTTCTGAACCTGCCAAGAGGAGTTGTATTAATGAGGTAGGATATATTGACCCACCAATAGACAAACAGTTTCTAAGGTCCAATTCAGGTACAACCTTATTAAAGCTGGAGGTGGGGCAGCAATCATGTTCACTTTTGATGGGATCCAGGTAAGAATCAGATAGCTTAAGAGATTCTACTCGTGAACCCAAATCTTCTAACTGAATGCTGGGGTTTCCTTCAGAGGTAACCCTGAGGGCTGCTTTTTGGAGCAAAGGAACACAGAAAGTGTCCTGAGCAAACATTCTAGGGGAATCACTAATATCATTCAATGTCTCTCTAGAGAATAGTCCTTCACCACCACGTGTCCCTTCCAATGACCCAGAAAGAACCTCTGCTGCAGGGCCACTATGAGTAGAGTGATTTATTTTGGAATCCTCCACACTTTGGGACCAAGACTGGGTTGTCTCTTGGCTCTCGTTTTTTATTAATGATGCATTTTGTATGCCAATTAGATTCTTTATATCAGGAGGGATTGAGGGGTCTTGCACTGGGACTGAATCACTTTCTGAGTGCTTTACTCCCATGTCAGTAAGTACCTTATAATCACACTCATGTTGCTTTCCTAGATTCTTAGGCAGTGAAACTTTCTTGGGTTTGGCTATGACCGCTGGGGGTTGGGAGAGTCGTCTGCTAAGAGAGGTGCTTCGGAGAGCCATTGTAAACCCATTGCAAGTTAAGGACTCTGGGTTCTGAAAAAGAACCTCAGTCCTATCCAAATTCATTCGTGCTGCTCCAGCTCTTGTCAGAAGGCTTCTGACTGGCATAGGCAGTTTGGGTTCTGTTTTTCTCTTAACACCTCTTTCTTGAATTAATTGCTTTAATTTTCCAGGGCTCACAGTCTTGACTGTCGCCACATTTTTGTTGGCTGGCTTAGATCCCTTCTTCAGTTGGCTGTTTTTCTTTTTGTTTAAATCTTCCCTCCTGACTAATTTGGAAGGTCTTGCATGGCGAGATCGAGACATAGCTACGGAGCAGGAAAAACTGAAAGGGCGTGAGGAAAAGAGTCATTGGTCCTTTGGAAAGTCTCACTTCTGAGGAGAATCCGGATGCACCATGGTTGTGCTCAGTCGCAGGAGGTTTTGGTCTGAAATAACAATGACAAAACATTGGGAGTGAGTCTTTTTCCTATGCATTCCCTCATTTGAAATAGAATATTTACTAGCAAGTATTAATTAAAATTAAGGAGCTGAGAATATTGACTGTAAAAGGAAAATATAATAGACATAAAACATACTAAAGTATCCTATAAATCCTGGATTCACAAATAAAGCTCCTTTAACTTTAATTTCTGTGACAACTGATTAAGGTGATCAAGTTGTTTGAATAAGTTAAGCATGGGAGTTTCTTTACATTAGAAACCGCAACCATGGACTTCCCTGGTGGCGCAGTGGTTAAGAATCTGCCTGCCAATGCGGGGGACATGGGATCGAGCCCTGGTCCAGGAAGATCCCACATGCTGCAGAGCAACTGAGCCTGCACACCACAACTACTGCAGCCCGCGCGCCTAGAGCCCATGCTCTGCAACAAGAGAAGCCACCGCAATGAGAAGCCCACACACAGCAACAAAGAGTAGCCCCTGCTCGCCATAAGTAGAGAAAGCCCGCACGCAGCAGGGAAGACCCAATGCAACCAAAAAAAAAAGAAACCACAACTACTGCAGTTACATGTAGTTTAAAGCTCAAATCCTAATCTTTACAAATATGGATACTTAAAAAGTTATCTCTTAAGCTCTTTCCTCAGCACATCACCATACAGACAGAGGTATCATCTGTTGGACAGTAAAGCTGGTAAAGCCAGAGGAAGAAGAGGCTTGTATTATCCAAGAAACTCTACTCTTTGGAGATCCAGTAACATTAATACCATATTCCAATTAACCATACACAAATTTTGAGTTTTATACATGCACACAAAAGTAGCGTAAACTCTTGGGAGTTAGTATTTACAGATTAGGTTACAAATAAGACTCACAGGTCCAACAAATAACTGTTGAGTACCTCCTTTGTATAAGGAAAGCATTGTGGCGGGCACTGCCCACACCCAGAAATGATGTCCCTCCTTCCTCTTTCACCCAACTTAATCCAAAGACTGATGGTTCTAAACTCCCTTCTACCAAGGGTCCCAAAAGTTTCATGATCAATGCCTAGGCAAAGAAATTGGAAATAAAGAGAAAATGAGATAATTAGAACAGTAAAGCATACTAGATAAGCAACTATTATTAGAAAAGTAAGAAAAGAGGAGAAAACGAAAGGGGACTGACTAAGAGTCATCATCAGTTGCATTTTTGTCTCCTCAGATTGCCTCCCTGACCCCAAATAAGACCAAGCTATGAGGAAGAGTGAAGCTCACCATACAAAACATACCAGTAGACTTCCTAAACATCATGGAATCAAGAGTGTGACAACAAACTGGGTGAGGATTCTTTAACAGTTGACAGGTTGCTGGATTTGTAAGAAAATCTGGTGTAGGAGAATGGTTACCAAAAACTGGTCTGCAACCAAGTGATCACCAGTCTGTGGCGAAATGAGAAAAAAAAAAAAAAAGAGGCTGAGTACACCTGAAACTAACACAACACTGTAAATCAACTACACTTCTATTAAAAAAAAAATGAGGCCATATAAAGTTTTTCATAAGGTTGAATTTATTATTATTTAATCATGCTTTCCTGTTTTCTCTCATTAAAATGTCCTTTCTAAAAAACGTGGAGAATTCCCTGGCAGTCCAGTGGTTAGGATTCCGCACTTCCACAGCAAAGGGCACAGGTTCGATCCCTGGTTGGGGAACTAAGATTCCGCAAGCTGCGAGGCTTGGCCAAATAAATAAATAAAGTAATAAAAGTCCTTTTTTTTGTGAAAGGGTGGAGATAGGCTTATTTTTTTAATGTTATTACTTGGCAAAGTAAAAATTTGACGGCCCTCTACCGATTCTCAAATCTTGGTTTTGTTTTTGTTGTACTCATCTGATCCTGGTAATCCTGGGATGCACTCGTTGGTTTAGTGGCTAGAGATGGTGTCACATCAGAAAACCCTGAATCTGAATCTGTGATCACCAGCTGTGTCCTTCAGCAAACTACTTAACAGGAGTCAAGGTTTCTGCATCTGAAATGAGGTTGTTTTGAGATATCAATGGGTTCCTCTGAGGAAAACCTAGCGGTAGTGGTTTCATCCTTGTGATATCTGAGGTAAGAAGGAGGACTTTGGAATTAGGTAGACATGGGTTCAATTTCCAGATCAGAAACATTACTAGCCATAAGCTTAATGGTAGTTATCATTATTGTAGAACAAGTTTAATCCTCAGTCTGCCGTATCCTGCAAAACAAAATCTAGTTCTTTTGTTTCTGTTCTCATCTAACACGTTGTAGGCCACACACTATAATAAAAGATCTCAGAGAACAACATTTAGAGTCAAGGCATTGAGCCTTTAAGAAAGACTTTTAAAACAGACATTAGTGATAACATTAACCACAAGAAAAATAACATTTTGATAAACCTGTGCTGAATACAAATACTAGGCCAGAGAATACTCCACTTGAGTTCTTGGCATCTAAGCTTATGGCTTTCCCCCTTTTCCTAAAAAAAAAAAAGTTTGGCTGCACTACCTCTTTGGCTGTGAAAAGCTGTAGGATATTTTCTCCAAAGACCACTGCTTTTTGTAACCAGCATTTTTAGAAAACAAAAGACATTCCAATTCTAATCTCCAGAAAGTCAGCAATCTTTATAAGGATGTTTTTTCGGATAACAAAAAACAATCCATTCCATTCTCTAGAAATTCAACAATATCTGTCTAAACATGCTTTATCTCTTATATCAGGATTACCTTGCTAAAAAATTATTAAGAGCCTATAATCTAAATATTGCAATCTGCCATGAAAATTAAAATTCGTATATGTTGCAAGTAATCTGAATATGCCAGAGGGTGTCATGGGATCTGCTTTTGAAAGTAGTTTATAAATTGATCTCTGTCTCATATATTCTTTTATATTTTTAAATGGAAGTGCTTTAGAAATCCAGACTTGTAATTAAGATAATGTTTACTATTCAAACCTTATCTCTTGAAAAAGCCTGTCAAGGAAATGGAAAAGGTATGAGCAACATGGATTGGAAAGATGTGGCCTCTTTGAATGGTAACAGCCTTTTTATGAGATTGTGAAAGAGGCCAATGACCCCTGAAAAACCCAAATGCAGGGAAGAAACCACTGGGTACCACCCAGCCAAAGAAACAATCAGAAACAAAATAAGGACTCCCACAAGATCTTAATTTTACTTGGCTCCACTGATGAAATGTAACCCCCTTTTGTAAATAAACTAAGTTATCCCCAGGGCTGGAGGGAGGGGAGGAGTCCATTCTATTATATAGATCCACATTTAAATATGGAATTATCTACACAGATCTTCTGAAATTTATTTTCCTTATTAATTTAGAAACATTATTAAATGCTTTATTTCCTTTTTTTGTGCTTTTATTTACTACAGAGTGTTTAAGTCATAGAAAAATACATTTACAATTAAATACTAATTCCACTTCTGTTTTTCATTTTTGATGAAAACTGACATTTCAATATTTCTCAGAATCAGTTTTATTCTACTCTAGAGTATATTCAAGAGTCTGAGTGCTACTGAGGTTGCTACAGGATAACATGATTGGAGAGAAAATAAGAGAATAATGTCCCTGTTATCAAACATATATAGCAGGCCCCGGAGGGGGAACCACATGCAGTTAATTGACACTATCCTGTGAGTTTTTGTTTTCCTAGAAGAGAAAACAAAGTGAAACAAACAAAATTCCCTACAACTGTGGGATGCAAAACATTACTTAACTAGTCTTTTCACCAGAGGGCACCAAGACCCCTAACCCAAAATAAAAAAAATTTTTTTTTCTTTTCCTAAGATGTCCTTGTGACATAGGGGACTGGAGTAGTGTTTGAGATCCAAATATTACTGTCCAGGAGATAAGGGCCAACTCATAATTTGAAACATGAAAAGAGATGCCAGCCCAAGGAAGAAAATATAAGATTACAGAGAAAGAGGAGAAGTGGCAAGATCAGGCCCCAGGGCTTATGTAAGGATCTGCTAATTATTCACACATAATTTAAACATACCTAACCAAATTGGTCAACAAACAGGATCAGACTTTTGCCTCAATATTATCTGAGCTTACTAAGTAGTCAGCCTTTCCCTAAAGAGTCTTAAAAAAAAAAAAAGCAACTATTTGATATGATCACCTTGCCTAGAAACTGAAAAGCTGACTTCCTAAACTGTATCAGTTGTCTGTAAAGGACAATATCGACAGTACCGTGTCAGAAAAATTCTCTCCCACTTACATCCCCCCTCCTCCTTCTGGATCTCCCAAAGTCCCCTGGGCAGGAAGTGGCTGTACTGATGTAACCATCCAGCCCACATGTCAATTTAAAATTATACTGCAATCCTTCCCACCACCAGCAGTGGCCAAAAAAGTGGTATTTGCATACATAGAGCTAGTTGCAAAAGAAACTCTGATTTAATAGTCACTCCATTCAGCTCCTTAGAATTTAAAGGCTACTGCACTTGACTGAGAAATACAAGACTTAAAACATTTCTTTTTAAAAGGCACCACCTGGCTTAGTTTCCTCCAGCAACTTAGTTCTAAAGGAAGAGGAGGTGGGCGGGCTGCTTGCTGTTCCTAGATAGTTTTGTACCACAGGAAGTGTGAGAGCCTTCGGCACATGGAAAGGCTGTGGAGGCAAACTCACTAGAATGCCAGCAGATTTAGTCAAAGCCTCCTTCCATATGTAAAACACCCCTGCTGCCCTGCAGAGAGCGAAGAAAAAAAGGCCAAAAAGGGCCACAGAAAAGGGAAGGGACAAGTTAAATGGAGATGGAATGACCATTCCAAAAACAAGAAAAGCATAAAACACGTTAGGAAGAAGGGGAAAAAGCAGAAGGAAGAAAATGTCTAAAATGGAAAAAAAAAAAAGCCAAAAAGTAGAGGAAGGGGAAGGACTATATAATAATAAAGCTAGAATATAAAAAGACAACTGGGATCAAAATGCTGAAGACTAAAGCTAGAAAGGTGGAGGGAGTGGAAAAAGAGAAACTTAAGTGTACAGAGAAGGAAAAATACAGAGGCAAAGAAGAGGGTGGGGGAGGGGAGGGACGAACAAGATAAAGAAGATTGGAGGAGGAAGAGAAACAAAGGGCAGGGACAGAGGTGATCCAAACCTCCAACCAATCAATTCTGGAAGACCAGAGCTGGGAGCCATAGTTAACCCTCATTAAAATGGTAAGCAGTGATCCAGGAGTTCTTAATCTGAGCTACCAATCTTTGCAAAGAGATACAGACAGTGTATACTAATAACTCTCGTACTTGATTCTGTTTAATTGAAATCATAACATTGTTTTAAACACTGTCATACACTGACAACCAACCTAATTAAGATCTCTTAATTGGGGAGGCAAGGGACTTGGGCTTTAACCTGTGTAACTAATACAAACCAATAAAACCAATAAAATCAGGAAGCGCACCCAACATCACGATACCTGAGGCTTTTAGTTCTTAGAAACAACGCTGACCAATCCCCAAATACATCCTTATCTACACACCCGCCTTGTTTAATTGTAGACAAAATTCCTAATATGCCTTAAAAAGCTCTCGCCCTAACTGGTTCACAAACACCTTTCCCATATTCATTTTGGCATCCTGAGTGAGGACTGAAGAAGCCAACGTTTTTATTTCACTCTTTAACGTTGATATGGGGAAGAGAGCAGGATGGTCCCTTTTCGGTTCAGGGCGGACCTGGGGTTGCTACCCTGTAGCGCCGCCCTTCAACTCATGTGGGTGCAAGCGCTCAGCGCACCCTGCCGACACTAGGCTGTGCACCTAATCTTTTCCTCACTCAGGGTCTTGAAACACTTTTCAAACATGTCTTTATAAACTGACCCTTACTATGATATATCATGCAGCTCATTTGTGTGCCCGAGAGTGTTACGGGGGAGGAGAGAAAGAGGCACTGGAGCGACCTGGTTATTTTGGGAGGACGAGTTGCCGGCGGGGGAGAAGACTCCTAGTTCAAGCAATATCTGTTCTCTTGTTGATACATTAATTTTTATTGGGTCAGAAAAGCCCAATCTGTGTTCCCCATTACCGTGGAAAGCCTACTGGGGCAGGCCAGCAACTTCCCGACCACTTTCTGTAGAAATTTATGGACTGCACACAGCCCTCAGTAGCCGAATCGTTTGGGAGTGTGGGTGAGAGGGAGGGAGGGAGGGAGGGGAGGGGAGGAAGAGGAGAGAGGGGTGAGGGGGAGACGGCGAGAGACCTAGCCCAGCCCCGGCCCCTCACTTGCCGCCCGGCCGGTCCCCGGCACCCGGCTCTGCGGACCTCTCATCCTTGGGGCCCGCTCCGGGATTCCGCCCTAGTGGGACCGATGCGACGGCAAGCCAGCGCATTCGGCGAACGAGTGGCGCTCTTAAGAGTTTTTAGAAGGCCATTTTGACAGAACACTGTTCTATTCCTCCACTCCCTTCTTCCCAGATCAGCGTAACTCCAGGTCAGCCTCTGGCAAGACTCTCCTACTACCTCCACTCCAAAAGCTACGTCCCTGAAGCTCCCTCCCGGAAAAGCTCAAGGAGGCAAGTGCCAAATGTTTTCTCAAGGAACCGGCCCCTATATTAGCACAGGGGAGGGAGAAAACTTGTTTGGGGGTACGCTTGAGCGTGGGACAGCTAGGGTTCCCCACCCGCAACTTGCCCTAACTCTTCCCTCTCCTCAGCCCGAGCCGCATCAATCGCCGGCCCAGTCAGGCATCCCCACCTCAGGCCGCACTTGCCCTCCCCGCCCAATCCGGTTTCCAGCGGTGCCCGGGGTCCTACCTCGAGGCGCTCCAGCTCTCCTCACCCGGCGCCGCAGCCGAGTCCTCCGGCCGGGGGGCATTGTTTACCACCCGCAACAAAAGCGCCCCAAGCAGCCCTGGGTATGGGGTCGTCGCGGGGAGCGGGCCCACCCCCGCGGCCCCGGCGGCCGCGCGGACGCCGAGCCCCGGCCCATGTCCAGCCCCAGCGGTGCACTGCCCTTCTCAACGCCTTCCGGCCTCCGCGTGTGGCTCCCCGGACCCCTGCCCTCTGCCCCAACCCCAACTCACCACTGGCCCCCTCAGGCTCCGAGGGCTGCGCGCGTCCCCCCGGCTCCAAGCCTGCACCAGCCCTCGGGCAAACTTTCCAACTTGCGCTCGTCCCCACAACTTCGGAGTCCGGGGCCCCGGGGGGCGCGAGGGGCGCGGGCGGGCCCCGGACGAACACCTACCGGCTCCCGGCAGGGTCAGGGCCCGAGCCCCCGGGGTGGGCGACTGCTTCCCAAAGGTCCACAGCGGAAAGGCAGGTAGAGTTGCATGACTGGGGCGGGGCAGGGGGGCGTCCCGGGGGGCAGACCCGGGAGCAGAGGGCCCAGCGGCTGCGCGCACAAAGCGGCGCGGGAGCGGACTGCGCTGCCACTCCCCGCAAGGTCAGCCCCCCGGAGCAGCAGTGTCTCCCCAGGACAGACCTCAGGGAGCGAAGCTGGGGCTCTGCCTTCCCTGGACCCTGCACTACCGAGCGAGAGGCAAAACGCGAGCTGGATTTCCCCAAACTGGAGCTGGACTCATCTCTCGACCCTTCCCCTTCCCCTTGGCCCTCGTCTCTCTTGACATTTTTTTTCTTTTTTTTTTTGTTAAGGTCAAAGGAGAGTATTGAAGAGGGAGAGCGTTGTCAACGTTTTCTTGTCATTATCTTTTTTCCGAGGGACTCTCGGGCTGAGGGAAAAGTTTTAGGGTCTCTCAATTGAATGTTTATAGGTGCATTAATGGGACGCCAGGTCAGAGATGACACCATTGAGGCATATCTGCGTCGCGAGCAATGGAAAACTGGCCTCAACACCTTAGAGAGAAGCCAGAGGAGGGTTGTGTTCCCTTGACTCAGAGCTTGATGTCTGCAAAGGTCGTCATAACATTTTTTGTTAGTTATTTGCCCCCGTGCTTTGGCAGTATTCACTTTATGGATGAAGAAATGAAGGCACGGGAAGAAGTAAGTTTTTATCATTAGGAGGAATAACCAGTAGCATTATGCCAAAATTAAGACTGACTGGGGCATCTGAATTTCTCCCTAAGTGTTTGATGGCTGTTGCTTCTTCCAGCAGTCAGTTATTAAACAGTCATGGAAATCCAGATCTTCATTGGAGTCACAGTGGGAAGGAAAATGCTGTTCATGGAACAATCATTCCTCCCAGGTCAAACTTCAACGGAAGGTAAAGACTCCTTCTATCATTGCCTTCCACACCATTCTATCCCCATTCTGCACATAATTTTTATTCTTTGTTATACCTGCATTAATAAGCATAACCAGATTGTTCTTTTGAGAAAGATTCCTAAACTTTCAACTTTTCTCACTGATTGATTCATTCAAACTTATTATTGAGTTAGAAGCTTGGCCTACAGAGTTGAATGCAATTTGCTTCCCACCCAGGAGGAACACATTCTGGGTTTGCAAGCAGAACAAACCAATGGCTGCACTACAGTGTTTTCAGTGCTACAGTCAGATAAATACAGTGATTGGAGAAAGACATGTGGTGTTTAAAATAAATCTTATCTGAAAAATGGGACTCTCCTCAGTCAATGTTTCCAAAAGCCTAATTGTTAATATCTTGTCAGAGTTTGACTCAAAACTTGATTTTCTTAAAGAACAAAAGGAGAAAGACTATCATGTAATAGCCATATCCTGGCTTTTGTCAATTAATTGAAATGATTAACTTAAAAAAGTATTGAAATGGGAAAATCACACAAAGATGTAGAAAAATGACCATGGTGGGGCTTCCCTGGTGGTCCAGTGGTAAAGAATCCGCCTTACAATGCAGGGGACTCCGTGAGATCCCTGGTCAAGGAACTAAGATCCCACATGCCCCCAGGGCAAGTAAGCCCTTGCGCCATGACTACTAAGCTAGTGGGCCTCAACTAGAGAGCCCGCAGGCCGCAAACTATAGAGCCCACGTGCCCTGGAGCCTGCACGCCACAACTACAGAAGAGAAAACCTGCACACTACGACTGGAGAGAAGCCTGTGCACCGCAATGAAAGATCCCACATGCCTCAACGAGGATCCCATGTGCCACAACTAAGACCAGGCACAGCCAAAAATAAATAAAATAAATTTAAAAAAAATGACCATGGCAATGCTTATTCTCTTCATTCCATAAATATTAGTTGAGTCCATACCATGTGCCAGGCACAGTCCCATACTTTGGGGAAACAGCAGTGAGCAAAATGAAACCTCTGCTCTTGTGGTGCTTGCATTCAATCATGGAATGGGGCCAGGAGAATAAAAAAGGCTAGAAAGCAGAATACATACAGTGTGTCAGATGGTGATGGTCAGAGGGAGGGGAAAAAAAGCAGAGAAGGGGACAGGGAGTGCTGGGGAAGGCTGCAATTTTAAATACAACGATCAGCTCATGGAATAGATCTGAAAGAGATTAAGGAAGGAAACCGGGGAAGATTTTATGCTTAGGAAGGAGCAAGTGCAAAGGCCCTGAAGGTAGGTTTGTGTCTGCGGCAACACAATTTCACTGTATTTCACAATGGTAAAAAAAATTGGAAACTGTAGGTGCCCATCAAAAAAAAAAAAAAATATATATATATATATATATATATATATATATATAACTCCCACTGACCAAGTCTGAGACAATTTTTAGTTTGGAAAAGAAGTTTAGCTTGGAAAAACAAATTTGGAAGTCATCAGCACGTAGATGACATTGAAAGCCACCTTGGCATCTGAAACTCAAACATAGCACCTAGCAACGTCATGTCCATCTGAACCTGTTAGAAAAGGGGTCTGATAATTATAACAGACACTAAAAGGTTGAACAAGCCATGGGAAGCTAAACAATAACATGAGGTGTCTACCCAAGGAGAAAAAAAGAAAATGCAATTATTTCCAGTCCTCAATATCAAAGAATAAACGTTTAAGCAATTTCCCACTATCCTTATCTATTCTTTCTTAATAACAAAACAAGAATTCCTGTCTTATTTCCAAATATACCTTATGTGTATTTCCAAATACACGTAAGGTGAGTATTGGAATTGTGCTTATATAGCTTCCTAAATACATAACCGGACTTTCATCTTAGCTGCCCTGCTTACTAATTACCTTAGGCAGTGTCCTAGGGAAATATATACACTCCCCTCACACACACACACACACACACACACACACACACACACACATGCTTTCTTTCCTAAGGAATATAATCTCCATGGACAAAAAAAAATTTTTTTATTCCATTGGAAAAATTTCTTAAATTGGAAATACTAAGTGCTGATGAGGAACTCTTACACATTTCTAGTAGTATTAATGGTACAAACAAATAAGAAAGGCAAACTTATGATTCTCTATAAAGACAGCAGGGGGCTTCCCTGGTGGCGCAGTGGTTGAGAGTCCGCCTGCCGATGCAGGGGACACGGGTTTGTGCCCCGGTCCGGGAAGATCCCACATGCCGCGGAGCGGCTGCGCCCGTGAGCCATGGCCGCTGAGCCTGCGCGTCCGGAGCCTGCGCTCCGCAACGGGAGAGGCCGCAACAGTGAGAGGCCCGCGTATCGCAAAAAAAAAAAAAAAAAAAAAAAAAAGACATCAGGGATAGATAGATAATATAATAGTAGGTAGGAAAAAGTTAATAGTCCCTTGGTGATCTGGGACACTACAATCTACAAGGTCCTGGAAGAGCAGGGGAGGCTGGGCAAGATAAACCTGCAATAATAGCTCCGCATTGAAAAAGCTATAACGCAGTCAATTCTGCTAGGAGTCCAAGAGAGCAAGGAAAACTTAAAGTAGAAAAGACCCAAGGGAATTCTCAGAGAATTTGCATGGAGCAGGTTTGCAGGAATTGGTATTTACTGGTCAGTTTACTGGCAGACACAGACTTAAGGTCTTTTTCTCACTCAAGCTTCTACATTGAATCCAGAGATTGTCAAGAATACATACAATACATGGTAGGTACAAACCAAAAGACACCTCAGTAGAGAAGGTGGAAGAAAGAGGAAATCAAATTGATACTGTGAGGGAGAAAAAAAAATTGGAATTGCCAGAATTGGTTTTGGAAGGAATTGGAAAAATTAGCATACCTTCATAGTAACTGCAGAGCATGAAGATATAGTCTAGTTATGATAATGAACTTGAGTGTGATCAAGAACTTGAGTGTGATCAAGTATGATTTTGATGAAAACTCCTTCTCTACTTCCTATGACAAGATTAGGCCATTTTCTCCATTTATGCCTTGTCCAGCAACTTTAATGGTAAGCTTTCCAACCCACTAATTCATTTGTCCGCTTAGCCTCTCCCAAACTCAACCTGGAAGCACCCTGACTTGACTTCTATATCCCCATCATTCATTTTCTCTGCTGCTTGCAAGCGGCAGAATTCTGTGGGAGCCTTAGCCAACTTTGAAATCTTAAGACCTAAATCTGCCTGAGGCCTTTATTTCTCCTCAGCAATCCCTATTTTAGAAGATTTTGAGTATCCTCCTGCCATGGGACCTGTTCTAAGCCTTCCTATGCCTCACCTCCAAAGCTGCCCATAGCCCAGGCTGTCAAGAGAGGCCCTCAAGGGACTTTCCTGGCGGTCCACTGGCTAAGACTCTGCCCTTCCACTGCAGGGGTCAGGGAACTAAGAAACTAAGATCTCACATGCCAAGTGCTGTGGCCAAAAAAAAAAAAAAAAGAGGCCCTCAAGCAATAGGTTTCTTTTTTTCTTCTTCAGTTTTATTGAAATATAAATGACATACAGCGCTGTGTAAGTTTAAGGTGTACAGCAGAATGATTTGATTTACATACATCATGAAATGATGACCACAGTAAGTTTAGTGAACAACCTTTATCTCATATAGATACAAAATAAAAGAAAAAATATTTTTTCCTTGTGATGAAAACTCTTAGGATATACTCTCCTAACAACTTTCATATTCGGTGTACAGCAGTGTTATATTTATCATGGTGTACATTATATCTCCAGTACTTATTTACCTTATAACTGGAAGTTTGTACCTTTTGACCACCTTCACCCAATTCCCCCTCCCCCCCCCACTCCCCACTTCTGGTAACCACAAATCGGATCTCCTTTTCTATGAGTTTCTTTGTTTGTTTTTGAAGTGTAATTGACCTACAACACTATGTGAGTTTCTGGTGCACAGTATTTCTATACATTACAAAATGATTACCATAGATTTCTTATTAATCTTTTCCTCCCTTGCTCAACAGTACAATTTCCTTCCTTACCTGAAGTTTCTTCCCTGTTATGGGGCTGTCCATTATCTTGTGCCCTTTAGCTTAGTCTCCATGCTACTTTTTTTTTTTTTTTTCTTTTTAGGCTGTGCTGGGTCTTCACTGCAATGTGCGGGTCTCTCTAGTTGCAGCGCCCGGGCTCAGTAGTTGTGGCATGCAGGCTTAGTTGCGGTAGGTGGGATCTTGATTCCCCAACAAGTGATCAAACCCGGGCCCCTTGCATTGAGAGTGCAGAGTTTTAACCACTGGACTACCAGGGAGGTCTCTCCATGCTATTTTATTTAAGCAGTTTTTACTACATTAATGAGCCCTTCCTTCTAGCATCTTCAGTCTCTTCTTCATTAGCGCCTTCTTCTCTGCTGGCTAGGGGTTGTCCATGTTTATCATGCCCAGGTCATGCCTTTGCTTGACCTTGCTCTCCCATCTACCTTTAGCCCTATTTCTCTCCATGACAAATTCTGTTTCTTGCTCTTTCTTGTTCCTATAACATCTGTTTATTTCTGAGTCCACTGACCTACTCTCCTGAAGTTACATTCACAACACAGCTTCATTCTCTTTTTTTTCCCCCTACATTTTGAAATTCCTCAGTCCTGGAATTCTGCGACACCTATAGGCCATCCTGGTTCTCCTCCTATAAGTCCAACCAAAATGCCTTCACCATCTTCTTCCTCTGGATGCTTCCTTCTTCAGACCCCTCTTGGCACAGCAAGCACTTCGAGACTCCTGGTCCAGCCAGAAACTTCCAAAGCTGACTCTCCACCATGAGTGAATAGGGTATTCTTTGGCTTTGTTTTGTTTTAACTTTTTGGCCTCACCCCGTGGCATGTGGGATCTTAGTGTCCCGACCAGGGATCGAACTTGTGCCCCCTGCATTGGAAGCACGGAGTCTTAACCACTGGACCACCAGGGAAGTCCCCGGCCCTGAAGGTTTTGTAACTGTAACTGCAGCCCATTATCTCTAACCCCTGAAGAACTGTGCTGTGTTCCTGACCTCTTTCATTGCATTTTTCACCTGAGACATTCTGGGACCTGCTCCGTTCTAATTCTTCCTTCTCGTTGCCTCACACATCATGACCTCTACATAGTAAGCACATTAAAAACAACTGACTGAATTATTTCTGAATGTTTTCTTCCTCCCCTCTGAGAATTCATTTAAAGCTGTCTTGATTATTTGGTGAGTCTGTTCTAACAAACATACTTTCTCCAGCTCTGTGAATAGAGGGGACGAAAAAGTTGGGACAGATACAGGTCTGCCTGGAATGTCCTTCTCCCTCTGGTTCCGTCCTCTCCTTCCTCTACATTATTCTCATTCCTGCCAACCTGGCAAACTTATCTTCATCCCTAAAAACCCAGCTCACAAAATTCCTTGTCTGTGAAGCCTCATGTAATAACCCAGGCAGAATTAGGAGCTTCATAACTCTCTCCACACTGCTTCTGCAGCAGCCCCAGATCTCTGTCATAGCACTTCTCACACACTGCACTCCAGTTACCAAACTGTATGTCTCTCAAAGGACTTATCTTCCTTTTTTTATATTCCCAGTGCTAGCTCAGGACTAAGCACAAAGCAGATACCCAATAGCTCAAGAAACTTTGTTAAACACCTCTCAGAGGACTTCCCTGGTGGCACAGTTGTTGAGAATCCACCTGTCAATGCAGGGGACACGGGTTCAAGCCCTGGTTCTAGAAGATCCCACATGTCGCGGAGCAACGAAGCCTGTGCACCACAACTACTGAGCCTGAGCGCCACAATGGAGAATAGCCTCCGCTCGCCACAACTAGAGAAAGCCCACGCGCAGCAACGAAGACCCAACGCAGCCAAAAATTTAAAAAATAAATAAATAAACGCCTCTCAGAGGTCCTTTTTAAACTCTGTGACTGAGATTATGTAATTCTATATATTTGCACAAATGAGGCTAATTTCTCTCTTTTTTTTTTTTTTTTTGCGGTACGCGGGCCTCTCACTGTCGTGGCCTCTCCTGTTGCAGAGCACAGGCTCCGGACGCGCAGGCTCAGGGGCCATGGCTCACGGGCCTAGCCGCTCCGCGGCATGTGGGATCTTCCCGGACTGGGGCACAAACCCGTGTCCCCTGCATCGGCAGGCGGACTCTCAATCACTGCGCCACCAGGGAAGCCCGAACTTTATTAATTTGTATCACTGATTATGTAATTTTGACTCTGTTCATTAGTATTGCATGTGTAAACTTTTTTTTTTTTTTGCGGTACACGGGCCTCTCACTGTTGTGGCCCCTCCCGTTGCGGAGCACAGGCTCCGGACGCGCAGGCTCCGCGGTATGTGGGATCTTCCCGGACTGGGGCACGAACCCGTATACCCTGCATCGGCAGGCGGACTCTCAACCACTGCGCCACCAGGGAAGCCCGCCTATGTCAACATTTTGTTTCCCCAACTACGTGAAAGCTTAAGGGTAAGACTCATATCTTCTATTTCTTTTGTGTCTTATCTTTTTATAGGACCTAATACTATAATACCCTCAATAAATATTGCTGACAGGTCAAATACCGAATGACAGAAGCAATTGGATAATATCTCCAAAGTGTTTTTATCTTCTCAGAGAAAAGCACTAAGTAAATCCATCAGTGTTATTATTGCTCAAGTGTGTGAATAACAATTGCTACCGTTGATTGAGTAATGTCTTTACACATTATACTATGCTTTCTAAATAAACATGGCTTTAAGTTGTAATGTAAATGCCCCAAACTTCCAAATTTATCTCTCTAGACTGAATCCCATTGCTCCAGACTTTTCTTTTTTTTGGACACGCCTGTGGGATTTTAGTTCCCTGACCAGGGACTGAACCCGTGCCCCTTGCAGTGGAAGTGCGGAGTCCTAACCACTGGACAGCCAGGGAATTCCCAGAATATTTCAGCTTAGATCCTTCATAGACATCTTAAACTCAACGTTTCCAATACTACATTATTCTTAAAACACTCCATTCCATTGGCTTCTATCCTACACCCTCGCCCCCTCACCCACACACATCTCTAGCTACTCCTCTATCTCCTTTACTGCCTCATCATTCTCCAACTGGCCATTAGGTGTTGCAGTTACTCAAGGCTGAGTTCTAGGTTCTCACTCTCTCTTTAGGCTTGACTTACTAATATATCTTCAGCCCGGGCTGCTCCTTGTATATTCTACTCTTTAATATCTCCTCTTAGATGTCTCTGAGGCCTCCGCATACTCAGTGTGTCCCAACCATGCAACTCATCTTCTCCCCTGTCCTTCCACTTTGCCCTAAAGCAACAACAAACTGACCCTCTTCCAGTGATTCCTGCCTCAGTGAGTCCATCCAGTCATGTTTTTTGTGGGTTTCTTTTTGGCCGTGCCACGTGGCTTGTGGGATCTTAGTTTCCTGACCAGGGATCGAACCCATGCCCCTTGCAGTGGAAGCACAGAGTCCTAACCACTGGACTGCCAGGGAATTCCCCATCCAGTCATGTAAACCAGGAACCTAGGAATTATCTTTATCTCCCCTTCCTCACACCTTAATTGAATCGATCACCAAGTTCTGTCCATTTCATCACTTCAGTGTGTCTCGAATCCACCTACTTCCCTCCACTCCCATGGCCTTTACTCTAGACCAATTGCCACGTCTTGCAATAGTGTACTCACGTCCACTTTTGTCCTTATTCCATTGTCCAAGCCATGAGCAGAATGATCATTTTGAAATACACACCTCACCATGTCAGCCACAGCTTAATACTGGCTTCATATTGCTTTAGGATAATGTCAAGACTCTTACACGGGCTATAAGTCTGCTAGTGGCTGTAAGACTTGACCTATTTCTCTATCTCATCTTATATCACAAACATCCTAGTTCTTCTCACTCCAGCCTCAGTGGCTTTCTTCTGTAATTACAAACCAATAATTCCACTCTTGTAAACCAGTAAGTTTCATTTGCAGAAAAGTTTCATTTTAGGCAAAGCAAGCACTTTACAGTTCTTCAGTCTAGCAGCTCCCTCTATTGTCTTACACATTTGTCAATGTGAGTGACCTGCCTGAAGCCTGGAAGGACATAGCATGGTAATGCATTCGAAGTTGTGATCGGACCCTTGAAGACACCAAACTCTTCCACCATAAGCTCTGTTTCTTTTTTCTGCTTTTTCTTTTTCCTTTCCTCAGTTAAGCCCTAGGCATTCTTCACCTTTGGGTTCAAGCATCATTTCCTTAAGGAAGGTTTCTCTAAACTGGTTTAGGTCAATCCCTGTTTTATGGTCTTTTTTTGGCCGCGCTGTGCAGCATGTGGGAACTTAGTTCCCCGAAGTACTTATTCTAGTTTAAATTTTACATAAATTTCTGTGGTTACTTGATTAAGATCTCTTTCCCACTAGAATATAAGCTCCCTGAAGTGCAGGGACCAAGTTTTTATTTACTATTGTATCTTTGATGCCTAGCACCTGTACAAGAAATACGTGATGAACAACAACAAAAATAAATTAGATCAGTTCTCTAAATCCAGTTCATTGCTATATATAATTGTAACTACACTGACATGATGTAGTTCCTCTTCTGAAATATTCAGAAAACTCTTACTCATTTTTCAAGGCTCAGTTCAACTCTCTAGGTTTTCTTAATTCCATCCCCCAACCCCACCCCAATAGAATTGGTCTCTTCCCTCTTTGTTCCTTATAGTACTCTATGCATACCCCTAATACTAGACAAATACTGGCAAATTATACTTACTTTTTTGTAACTGCTTGCTCTCTTACAAAAGTCTTTGTAGGAATTTTATCTTATTTTCATAGCTTGACCATCTAACATAACACCTGGTGCACAGCAGGTGGATAGTAAATATGTATGGATTGGATGAATAATGATCTGTTCTGCAGGTCTAGGGGTGCACATACTGAGGAAGTGAAAGGAATATAGCACATATTATGTGTTGTGCACTGTGGTAGGTCCTTTGTCTAAATGATTTTATTTGATATCCATATCATATCTGGGGGATCAGCCATATTTTACAGGTTAGAAACTGTATATCAGGTATGTATTGTCTTTAAGATCACTTACGGGACTTCCCTGGTGGAGCAGTGGTTAAGAATCCGCCTGCCAATGCAGGGGACACGGGTTTGAGCCCTGGTCCAGGAAGATCCCACATACTGCGGAGCAACTAAGTCTGTGCTGCGCCACAACTGCTGAGCTCGCGCTCTAGAGCCCACGAGCCACAACTACTGAGCCTGTGTGCTGCAACCACTGAAGCCCGTGCACCTAGAGCCTGTGCTCCACAACAAGAGAAGCCACCACAATGAGAAGCCGGTGCACCGCAATGAAGAGTAGCCCCCGCTCACTGCAACTAGAGAAAGCCCATGTGCAGCAACGCAGGTCCAAGGCAGCCAAAAAATAAATAAAATTTAGAAAAAAAGATCACTTACCTACTAAGTAGAGAAACAGACATTCCATGTTTCTGTTCTTTTTCGCTATACTCTGTTAGAAATTTAATGTACAGCTTTGGAGGACTGTAGCAAAAGATTTGATTTAAAAATGTCACTTTTCATTTTTTGAATACCAGATTACTAATGCCGTAGTAAAAAAGAAACCTGAAGCTGTTTCCTAAAATCCCTGCTTTCCTGATTAAACTTTACCTCATGTTCACAAACTTTTTCAACTGTACACTAGTCATGGAAAGCTGACGTCACAACTTAAGCATATCTAATATTATTTCTAGAGTCAAAAATAATAAGAATCATCTTTATCTTATGCAATTTCTTAAGATCTAATTACCTAAGGTCAAAATATAACCAAAGTGTGCTTTAAAAAAAAAATCAGGGGGCTTCCCTGGTGGCACAGTGGTTAACAATCCGCCTGCCAATGCAGGGGACATGGGTTTGAGCCCTGGTCCGGGAAGATCCCATATGCCATGGAGCAACTAAGCCCGTGCGCCACAACTACTGATCCTGCATTCTAGAGCCTGCGAGCCACAACTATGGAAAACCGCGCACCTAGAGCCAGTGCTCTGCAACAAGAGAAGCCACCGCAATGAGAAGCTCGCGCATGCAATGAAGAGTAGCCCCCGCTCGCTGCATCTAGAGAAGGCCCACGCACAGCAATGAAGACCCAATGCAGCCAAAAAATAAATAAATAAGTAAATTTAAAAAAAAAAAAGGGGCTTCCCTGGTGGCGCAGTGGTTGAGAGTCCGCCTGCCGATGCAGGGGACGCGGGTTCGTGCCCCGGTCCGGGAAGATCCCACATGCCGCGGAGCGGCTGGGCCCGTGAGCCATGGCCGCTGAGCCTGCGTGTCCGGAGCCTGTTCTCCGCAACGGGAGAGGCCGCAACAGTGAGAGGCCCGCGTACAGCAAAAAAAATCCTGGTGGCCTACGGGTTAGGATTCCAGGCTTTCACTGCCGTGGCCCAGGTTCAATCCCTGGTTGGGAAACTGAGATCCCGCAAGCTGTGCAGCTCCGCCAAAAAAAAAAAAAAAAATCTAACCATATAAAAGAGCGTACAAATGCTACTAAAGGAGCAAAGATCGTGTGTTATATATCAGATAAATTACATATGACTCCAAAATTATTTAAATTATAAGGCATCTGTGATATATGATGCTTATTCCTGGTAAATATAAGTAAATAAACATTAATGATATGTGGTCTAAAAGAGACTACCTAGCCTAACTTAAAGATAGCTAAGGAAATTCCCTGATGGTCCAGCGGTTAGGACTCTGGGCTTCCATTACAGGGGGCACGGGCTAGATCCCTGGTCAGGAAACTAAGATCCTGCAAGCCTCACCGTGTGGCCCAAAATAAATAAATAAGTAAGTAAGTAAAATAAAGATAGCTAAGGTCCATGACAATGTTTATTAAAATGGGGCCTCCCCTGGATTTTGGGAGGCCCAGGTCAGAGTGGAGGGGTGGGGGGGAAGGTGTAAAGCCCCCCAGGCAGGGACAGCCCCTTGTCCCCGGCTGGCCTAGCCTACTCAACTCTGCGGTGATTCCAGAGTTGGTGGCCAGTGTGGCCACATTTGCCATCACCACTCTGTGGCTTGGGCCTTGTGATAATGTCTACCTGTGGTCGTGTCTTAACTGCTTTGGCCTCACCTTTGAGCTCTGGGTACAGGAACTGTCAGAGTGGGGGTCCCTAGTGCAAATTGAGGCCTCTGTGTGGGAGCAGATGTCCCGCAGGGTCTCAGCCATCTTTGGGGCCATGAACTTCTGGGCCATCATCATGTACAACCTTGTAAGCCTGAGCAGCCTTGAGTTCACAGAGCTGGTCGCCCAGTGCCTGCTACTCACAGGGTTCCCCCAGACCACACTGGCCATCCTGTTTCTCATCTACTGTGGTGTCCAGCTGGTGAAAGAGTGAGAACGAACCCTGGTGCTGGAGGAGGAGAAGAAGCAGGACAAAGAGAAGCTTGAGTAGTAGGGAGGGGGACGGGCTCTTCTCAGCTATTCCTGGGCCCAGGTCTAGGCCCGGCCAGATGGGGCCTGACTAATATAATAAAAGACTTTTCTACCGCGAAAACCAATAATAATAATAATAAAAAAAGGCACATTGATTTATCCCTGTTTCATGAAACGTCGGGGTATGTGTGGGGTTGGGTGAAGCTTTCAAAGAAGGCTTTTTACATTTATTTATTTATTTAAGCTGCGCCCTACGGCATATGGGATCTTAGTTCCCCTACCAGGGATAGAACCTGTGCCCTCTGCATCAGGAGTGTGGAGTCTTAACCACTGGATTGCCAGGGAAGACCCCAAAGAAGCCTTTTTAGGTAGTTATTGCTATATCCAGTCTATATGGTATTCACGTATTGCCCATATTTAAAGAAAAACTGCCTGGGACATCCCTGGTGGTCCAGTGGTTAAGACTTCGCCTTCCACTGCAGGGGGTGCGGGTTCAATCCCTGGTCAGAGAGCTAAGATCCCACATGCCTCATGGCCAAAAAGCCAAAACATAAAACAGAAGCAGGGGCTTCCCTGGTGGTGCAGTGGTTAAGAATCCGCTTGCCAATGCAGGAGACATGGGTTCGAGCCCTGGTCTGGCAAGATCCCACATGCCACAGAGCAACTAAGGCGTGCGCCACAACTACTGAGCCTGAGCTCTAGAGCCTGTGAACCTGTGTCCCCTGCACTGGCAGGTGGATTTTTAACCACTGTGCCACCAGGGAAGTCCCTTCAATACGGACTTTAAAAATGGTCCACAAAAAACAAAAACAAAAACCTTTGCCAAACCTTTGTCCTTTGGTATTCTGTATATTTTCATCTTTACAGTTTGTGCCAACATTTCCATCCCCTTTCTATGCCTTAAACCAGTCTCTCTTTCTAAATCTATCTATCTATCTATCTATCTATCTATCTATCTATCTATCTATTTATTTATGGCTGTGTTGGGTCTTCGTTACTGCGCGCAGGCTTTCTCTGGTTGCGGTGAGCAGGGGCTACTCTTCGTTGTGGTGCGTGGGCTTCTCTTGTTGCAGAGCTCAGGCTCTAGATGCACAGGCTTCAGTAATTGTGGCGCACGGGCTTAGTTGCTCCATGGCATGTGGGATCGTCCTGGACCAGGGCTCGAACCCGTGTCCCCTGCATTTGCAGGCAGATTCTCAACCACTGTGCCACCAGGGAAGTCCCAAACCAGTCCCTCTTTCTGTTTTCCCTCTTCTGTTAATGGTCCATCAAGTCTTTTAACCACCCTAGCAAAAAACTTTGCATCAGTTTTGACTTATCCTATTCCTTGCCTTCCATATTTAATTCCTTAGCAAGCCTAGAGGTGCTATCTCCTCCATCCATTTTCTTTCTGATTATATTTTCATGCTCCCATCAACTCTCTTGCCTAGATTATTGCAAAAGCTTCCTAACTGGCTTCTTTACTGTCAGATCTGTCAGTGACTGTCTTCCCAATTATTGTATTCATCTCTCCCAGATTAATTCTTCTAAAACATAGCTGTCACCAGTTTCTTATTAGCCACTAAATTAAGTCTAAACTCTTTAGCCCAAGATTGAAACTGTTCATGATATAACCTTGACCTATTTCTCTAATGCTATTGGTCAGTGGTCTGCCATACAAGTGTTGGGGAGTCAAGGAGAGGGTGTCAAGAATCTTAAGACAGGCAAACTGGACAATTCTTTGTTCTTTGACCAAGCTGAGTTTCCTTATTTTTTTTTGTGTGTGTGTGTGTGTGTGTGTGTATGTGCACATGTGCATGCATGTGTATACATGTATGTGTGTTTGCCCTGGCCCATGCTTGGCTGTGTCAAAAGCCTGTTCAATTACCTCCTTCCCTGATGATCTCTGACAAACATGGTCTGTTTTCTGCATCCCTACTTTTTATTTGTGTATGTTATTTATTTAACTATTAGGTTCACATTCATTCCATGAAATAGTACATTCATTGAGGAAAGGGATTCATTTTTCTCCATTTCTTTAGCCTCTGGCCACTAGTTGCTAGATATTCTAGCAGTGAAAGACACACATAGAAAGACTTGGTCTTTAAGTAGAGGCACCATTGTATATCATCTATTCAGTGTCAAATCAAATGAACAAAACAGATAATTCCTACCTTCATGGAGCTTACATTCTAGTGGGGGAAAACTAATAATAAAAACATTTTATATATATTATAAGCACTGGTAAATTCTGTGGAAAAAATTAAAGGAGAGAAAAGAGATAGAGTTTTGGTAGGGGTGAGGGTGGAGTGGGTAGTAATTTTAAATATTACAGCCAGAAAAGGCCTCCTTGAGAAGCTTACATTTGTGTAAAACCTGAAGAAGGATATAGAAAGAGGAAGTTACATGGAATATCTAGGGGAAAAGTAGTACAGGTGGAAAGAAGAGCATGTGCAGAGGCCCTGAGGGAATCATGCCAGGTATTTATGAGGAACAAAGAAGCCAGTGTGACTGAAGGAAGTTCTAGGAGTTGAGGCCAGAGATATAACAGGAAACCAGTAGACCATTTTAAGAATTCCCCCAAGTGATATGGGAAGCCATTGAAGGGTTTGGGGATAAGGTGTGACAAGATTTGTTTTAGGTTTTAAAGAATTGCTTTGGCTGCCATATTAGGAACAGAAAGTAGGAAGCAAGAGAAAGCAGGGAGATTAATTAGGAAATTACTCAATGTTTATGGACTGAGGTTGGAGTTGTGATTTAATGAAATGACGAAAGGTTGCAGGAGTAGCATGTTCGGGAAAGAAGATGAGGAATTTAGTTTTGGATATGATAAATAGATGCCAGTTAGGTATACAGGTGGAGATGTGGGAAATATGGATCAATAGATTTGGAGAGTGGGTGGGAAGGGCTGGAGATTAGCAGTCATCCCAATGACTACATATAAATGTATTTAAAACTCTGAGGTTGGGTAAGATCTCTGAGAGTGAGTGTAATACCATCTGTAGGTTGAGTAGCTTAGTTGTAACCAGCTGAGTAGAGAAGAAATAATTGGATGTTTAAGTCACTAGACTTGTCGGTTATCATGTATATAAACTTTCCATCCTAGGTCTGGATTAAGTTTTGGAGTTGAGGGCCATTACGTGATAAATTAAATCTGTAAGGTTCATCTCATTTGAAACGGAAATGGATTAGAAGAGATACTAGTACAGCTTACAGGACAGGGAAAAAATACCAGCTTACAGGACGGGGAAAAATACACATTAGCACTAGGAGCTGGGACAGCTTTGCTAGTTATGTAATATGAAAGCATAGACCTTTGTTTTTTTTTTTGTTACATAAAAAAAACCTGGGGACTTCACTGGTGGCACAGTGGTTAAGAATCCGCCTGCCAATGCAGGGGACACAGGTTCGAGCCCTGGTCTGGTAAGATCCCACATGCCGCGGAGCAACTAAGCCCGTGTGCCACAATTATGAGCCTGTGCTCTAGAGCCTGCGAGCCACAACTACTGAGCCCACGAGCCACTACTACTGAAGCCCGTGTGCCTAGAGCCTGAGCTCTGCAACAAGAGAAGCCACCGCAACAAGAAGTCCGTGCACCACAGCAAAGAGTAGCCCCTGCTCGCCACAACTAGATAAAGCCCGTGGGCAGCAATGAAGACCCAACTCAGTCCAAAATAAACAAACAAACAAACAAACAAAAACCTTAGGGAGGGGGCTTCCCTGGTGGCGCAGTGGTTCAGAGTCCGCCTGCCGATGCAGGGGACACGGGTTCGTGCCCCGGTCCGGGAGGATCCCACGTGCCGCGGAGCAGCTGGGCCCGTGAGCCATGGCCGCTGAGCCTGCGCGTCCGGAGCCTGTGCTCCGCGGCGGGAGAGGCCACAGCAGTGAGAGGCCCGCGTATCGCAAAAAAAAGAAAAAAAAAAAAAAACCTTAGGGAGGTTTTTCTTGTACTTTTTTATTGTAATAAAACATACTTCAGGGATTCCCTGGCGGTCCAGTGGTTAGGACTCTGCACTTCCACTGCAGGGGGCACGGGTTCAATCCCTGGTCACTCCGTAAGCCGCACGGCCAAAAAAAAAAAAAAATTACTCTTTTAACCATTTTAAAGTGTACAGTTCAGTAGTATTAATTACATTCACAATGTTGTGCAACCATCCCCACTTTTGGGAGCTTTCAATTCTTCACATTAGACATGCAAATTATAAATAATGATATTATTATATGGGTCTGTATTTTCTGGTAGAAATTGAATATTGGGAGCATGGGAAAAAATAAATTTGAAATCTGGACTCACCATTAATGATAAATGTTGGCTAGAAACACCTTGCAGAGGCATATCCATAGAAAGAGAAAGTGGGGACCAGTGTCAATAATAGGGAAGATTGGAGTAAGTATTAATGAAAATTATAATAGGTAATTTCTGAAAAAGAGGATAAAAGTTCAGAACAACTTTGGTCACAAAGAATAGGTATGAATTTTGCTCAAGTTGGAGGTGATGAGGGACGCACAGTAAGAGAATAGTGCTGGGTAAGGGGTGGTTTGAAAAAAATAGTCTTGTAATACAGCAGGGTCAGGGAGAAGAAACTGGGAGGTTCCTGAGAGTTTAGGAGTTGGTGGGGAGTAGAGCGCTGGAATTTCAGAGCTAAGCACAAAGCACAGATTCAGAAAGTCCTGGCAAGGCAGAAGTATTTGTGTAATTCGTAGCACCCCAAAGAAAGAAGAACTTGCTTTAGCAATTATTTCTTTGGCAGAGGGGTTGGGGGTGGAATAGAAGCTTAGTTGGTGGGGGGGTTAGGGAGGCAGAATGTGAGGTTCAGCGAGAAGATCTGAGAAGGTATACCTGATCAGGTGGGAGAGAGTGCAATTTCAGAAGTTCCTGGAAATAGTGAGGAACCAAAGGTTGGTTCTGGAAAGGGTTCATTTTGGGAAGGTCAGAAGGCAGCCCGATGGACGGTTACATGTCGAACAATGATCAATATGGGTTGATGGGCGGGGGAGTGCTTTCTGAGGTGGTGGGTTTTGGAAGGACCTTCTCGCGGGCCATTCTTCCCTTCTTCCGCGTGTAACAGAAGACGCCTGCACAGCGAGGCCAGAAGTAGAGATGTGGTGCGAGGCTGGTGAGAGTGGGAGGTGTCCAGCCCCGGCGACTCCCGCTTCGGGCCTTGACCCAGGCCCCGCCCCTGGCCTACGCCATCAGCCAGCGCCGCGCCGCCCATGGTGTTCCGTCCCGCCGTGCGGCGGTCGGTGCCCTGTCACTGCCCGCTCTGGCCATGGCTAGGGCGCTTGGGTTATAAGTTAGCGACCAAAGCTCCCGACGCGGCCCTGGTCCTGATGGCGGCGGCGGCGGCCCTGGCAGCAGCCGAGCCACCTCCCGCGATGCCGCAAGCGGCAGGAGCCGGAGGGCCAGCCGCCCGCAGAGATTTCTACTGGCTGCGCTCCTTCCTGGCCGGAGGTGGGTTTCCGCCGGGAGGACCTGGCCGCGCACTGAGTGGCCGGGGCGGGATCCGGGGCAGGTCGGGTGTATGCGGCCGCGATAACATTCTTGGACTCTGGCTGCTCCAATGCCCTGGCAGGTGTTTGCCCGGACCCGCTGTAACCTCTAAGAATCCCTTGACTAATGACAGCAGGATCCTGGGGAGGAAGGGTCTCGAGCTGTCGAGGAGCGGCTGGAGCCGTGGAAGGGCTGAACCAGGCACCAGTTCTTCAGGGTTGGATAGTAGGAAAAAGAGGGGAGTCCCTTAAAGGACGTCAGGGTTTCAGTGCAACATGCTGGGCACTCCTTTCTTTTATAAAGACTGCACGACGGACAGTAGAATTGGATTTTGATGTTTGCTTGAAAATAAACATGGGAGGTCAGCTTTTTAAGGATGACTGGGAAATTGTGCAAAACTGTCTACAAGCAAAGCTGGTTCCGGTGATTCTAGAAAACTGTGCCACAGGTACTTGACAGGTAGCTGGTACAAACCTACTATTTTTTTTTTTTTTTTTTTTTGCGGGCCTCTCACTGTTGTGGCCTCTCCTGTTGCAGAGCACAGGCTCCGGACGCGTAGGCTCAGCGGCCATGGCTCACGGGCCCAGCCGCTCCGCGGCATGTGGGATCTTCCCGGACCGGGGCACGAACCCGTGTCCCCTGCATCGGCAGGCGGACTCTCAACCACTGCGCCACCAGGGAAGCCCCAGCCCTACTATTGGTGTGACTGTCGGGCCAGAAGTTTCATATTGTCTCTCAGAAATTTCTTCTGCTTTCCCATAAAGAGGTGTTTCAGTCTCTACCATCTCTTAGTTGACTGTCTGGGTTGTCATCATTTAATTATTTGTAAAGGCTGGGAATTTTTAAAATTCCACATTATGAGGACTTGTAGAAAGATATCTGTATGCTGCAATAGTGTTAAGAATTATTTTGTTCTGCTGATAAAAAGGTCATTCATTTATTTATACAAGGAATATTTCAGTGTCTGCTACATGCTCAGTGTATATAAGGGAATAAAACAAAGATCCTAGAGTTTACATTGGTTGGGGACTTGTGAGAAAGGCGATAAGCAAAATGAAAAAATAAGTTATATAGTATATTAGAACATGACGAATGGAATGGGAAGAAGTAAAAAGGAGAATGGGGCAAGGAAATGTAGAGGCTACGTGGGTACAGTATTAAATAGGATAATTCGTGATGTCTCATTGGGAGGATGACACTTGAGCAAACTTGAAAACGTGAGGGAGTTTAGCAAGTTGATGTCTAAGAAGGAGCCTTCCAGGTGGGAAGAAAAGCTAAAGCAAAGTCTTCAAAGTCAGGGAGGAGCTTATCGGTTCAAAGAACAGCAGTGAGACCTACGTGGCTGGAGCCAGGTGGTGCTGATGGGGGAAGGAGGTTAGAAAGTTAAAGGGGACAGGAAATGAAGGGTCTTGTAAACCACTGTAAAGATTCTAACTTTTACTTGGAGTGAAGTAGGGAGCCATTGCAGGTCTTTAGTAGAGAAGTGACATGATATGACATGTTTCCAAAGGATTACTTGGGCTGCTCTGTGGAGAATAACTGCAGGGATGTAAATATGGAAGCAGGGAGACCCGTTTGGTGGTTATTGCAGTAATTCAGATGATAGATGATGGTGGCTTGGATCAGGTTAGTAGCAGGGGAGGTGGTGAAAAATTGTGATAATCTGGATATAGATAGAATAAATGATTTTCTGACAGATTAGAGATGGGTAAAGAAGAGAAGTCAAGGGGGACTTATTTTGGTTTGAGCAGCTGAAAGGATGAAGTTGTCATTGAAATGGGAAGGAAAAAAAAAAGTTGCTCACAGATTTTTATAACCATTATAGGCGCTCCTGGTCCAAGTGATATGAGAAAATACCATTGGGCAAGTTACTTAACCTCCCTTTGCCTCAGTTTCCCCATCCTTTAAATGGGAAAATAGAGTACCTACCTCAGAATGTAATTGTAATGATTAAATGAGAAAGGACCTGTAAAAGCCTTGGCATAGTGCCTGCAGTTGAATCTCTTAGCCTAGTACCGGGTACAAAGGAAACCATACGTGTTTTTTTTTGTTGTTGTTTTTTATTAATTAATTAATTTATTTTTGCTGTGTTGGGTCTTCGTTTCTGTGCGAGGGCTGTCTCTAGTTGTGGCAAGCGGGGGCCACTCTTCATCGCAGTGCACGGGCCTCTCACTATCACGGCCTCTCTTGTTGCGGAGCAGAGGCTCCAGACGCGCAGGCTCAGTAGTTGTGGCGCACGGGCTTAGTCGCTCCGCGGCATGTGGGATCCTCCCAGACCAGGGCTCGAACCCGTGTCCCCTGCATCAGCAGGCAGACCACTGCGCCACCAGGGAAGCCCCACCATATGTGTTTTTAACCTGATTTTTTTTTTTTTCCCCCGGTACGTGGGCCTCTCACTGCGACGGCCTCTACCGTTGCGGAGCACAGGCTCCGGACGCGCAGGCTCAGCGGCCATGGCTCACGGGCCCAGCCGCTCCACAGCATGTGGGATCTTCCCGGACCGGGGCACGAACCCGTGTCCCCTACATCGGCAGGCGGACTTTCAACCACTGCGCCACCAGGGAAGACCCATACATGTTTTTTATTGGTGATTAGCAGTGGTCTTTGGCAAATCTTTGTTTTTTTAAATAAATAAATTAATTTATTTTTGGCTGTACTGGGTCTTCATTGCCGCACGCAGGCTTTCTCTAGTTGCCGTGAGTGGGGGGCTACTCTTCGTTGTGGTGCGCAGTCTTCTCATTGCCATGGCTTCTCTTGTTGAGGAGCACTGGCTCTAGGCGTACGGGCTTCAGTAGTTGCGGCATGCAGGTTCAGTAGTTGTGGCTTGTGGGCTCCAGAGCGCAGGCTCAGTAGTTGTGGCGCAGGGTCTTAGCTGCTCCGCAGCATGCAGGATATTCCCGGACCAGGGCTTGAACCCGTGTCTCGTGCATTGGCAGGCGGATTCTTAACCACTGTGCCGCCAGGGAAGTCGTCTTTGGCAAATATCTTAAGTTCAGCTGTTCAAAATGAAGATAAAGGCTACTTGACCTTACTCAGTGGACTTTTGTGATGATTAATTGAGCTATAAAGTGGTGTGATAAGCAAGTAAAGATATTGTTAAAAGAAACTACTTATTCAACAGTTTCTAAATAATTTTTATGTGGTTATTTCATAATGAATGGGAAGATAATTATATAAAAAACTATTCTGAAACCAAATATACCGAATGAAAATTATTTTTAGCTTATTCTCAATTTTGAGTAGCCATAACTGTTATTTCCATTAGTTCAGATAAGAGAAGCTTGATATAGAAACTTATATGTGGATTTAATATTTGAGTACAAATAGGCATTTTATTTTTGGGTATTTCAGAATATGCATTTTAGCATCAGTTACATGCTGAGCTATTAAGTAAATGTGTGTGGATTTTGAGTGATTTTGTCTTATATTTTTAAAAGTTTGTAAAGTAAGACTCTTCATTCATTCAGTAAACAGGTATTGAGTACCTGTTAGGTGCCAGGCCCTGAACTGGTCTCTGGGGATGCAGTAGTAAAGAGACTCACAGTATCCCAGTCCTCTTGTACCTTCCTTAACAAATATGCAATGATGAAGAGCTTAACATAACCATAAAAAAGACACCAAGGGGGCTTCCCTGGTGGCGCAGTGGTTGAGAGTCTGCCTGCCGATGCAGAGGACACGGGTTCGCGACCCAGTCCGGGAGGATCCCACATGCCGCGGAGCGGCTGGGCCCGTGAGCCATGGCCGCTGAGCCTGCGCGTCCGGAGCCTGTGCTCCGCAACGGGAGAGGCCGCAACAGTGAGAGGCCCGTGTACCGCAAAAAAAAAAAAAAAAAAGACACCAAGGACATTTTTGTCCACCTTGTTATAATAGTAACAACTCATTTGGTTGAGTGCTTACTACATGTAAGGTACCTTACAGAAGTGTCTTAGATGGTTCAGGCTACTATAACAAAAATACTGTAATCTGGGTGACTTATAAACAACAAACTTCTTTCTCATAGTTCTGGAAACTGGGAAGTCCAAGGTCATGGTGCCAGCAAATATCTGGGGAGGACCTGCTTCCTCATAGCTGGTGTTTCTGCATGGTGGAAGGGGCCAGGGATCTCTCTGGGGCCTCTTTTTTTTCTTGGCCGTACAGCCTGCGGAATCCTAGTTCCCCGACCAGGGATTGAACCTGTGCCCCCCTGCAGTGGAAGCACAGAGCCTTAACCACTGGACCTCCAGGGAAGTCCCTCTGGGGCCTCTTTTATAAGGGCATTAATTCCGTTCATGAGGGTCCTAATCACCTCCTCTAATACCACCTCCACCTCTAAATACCATCACTAGGAATTAGTTTTCAACGTATGAATTTTGGGGGGACACAAACAGTCTGTAGCAAAAAATCTTTATATACTGTCACCTTAGAAGCATGCCAAGCTATTAGGGCTCACCTGGATTCTGATTTATGCTAAAGCCCATGTATGCACTTTACCGTCATCCAGATGTCTGCACAGTGGCATGTGGTAGGGACCAAATACATAATTGCTGAGTGGATAAATGAATGACTGAATTTTACGGGTGAAATTTGATTATTTCAATGAGAAGTCATCCAGAAGAAGAAGATGTTATTTCAAACAGAGGCTTATAGGTGGGTAAGTCCCTCCAAGTGTCTGTCTCCATAACCACATTTAGCAAGATTCCAATGTTCATCAGGAATTAGGGGGCAGATTTACACTCTTCAAACTTATTAAGTCTGACATGCTCAATAATTAAATTGTAGAGAATGGGGGCCCATCATCTACATATCCCTGCTACTGGGCAGTTCTACCCATGGAGATAAAATTAGAGATTAGAGGGTATGCTAGCCTCTAAATAATGATTTCCATCTGGAAAGAAATGATATGGAATTTCTTTCTGATCTTTTCAAATTTTTTAGGTATTGCTGGATGCTGTGCCAAAACAACAGTTGCTCCTTTGGATCGAGTGAAGGTTTTATTACAAGCTCACAATCACCATTACAAACACTTGGGTGAGTTAATTGATGCTAAAGAGAAAAATGAAAATGTTATCCATCTGCTGTCTTCGTTTCTAGTTGTGAATTATAGTGGAAAGAGGACACAAAAGGGAGTTCAAGTTTGGGGGCAGATTTTACAAGGGATGTATCTCTTAGCTATTTTAATCATTTCATTTGCAATAGTGGTTATATATGTTTATCATTTTAGGGTACTAATGTACTCTAAAATCTTTGAATCATTGAAGTAAGTACTACATATTTGTTTATTGAGATTAACAAATCACATCCTTAATGGACACACATAATAGCTCAGCTTGATTTAAAAAAAAAATCCAACTAGTGATAGAGATAAGGTTTATTCCTTTAAACACTTAAGCATGTGTTATAGATATCTTAGGGCAAGCAGAATCCAATGCAATTAGTATAAACTTGCATTGTTAAAAAAATATCGAGCCCTTAGTTGTTCCTTGTAAACATAAAAACCAGCTATTATAGTTAACATGGACACTCTGATATATCATTGGTGGGAGTAAGGATTTTTTATAGCCTTTTTGGAGGGCATTTTGGTGATATGCATCAAAAGTCTTGAAAAGATACATATTCTTTGTCCTTGCAATTCTAGTTCTAGGAGGTTGTTTCAAGCAAGTAATCAGAAATGTGCTCAAATATGTATATACAAGAGTGAAAGCATTATTTATGTTGGTTTAAAAAAAAAAGAGCCAACCAAAATGTTTAATAGGGAATTGGCTAAGTTAAATAAAAGTATTACTTAAATAAATAAGTCCATATTATAGACTATTTTGCAATCATAAAAAATTGTAAAAGAATATTAATTGACTAGGAAGAATGTTCATAATATATTAGTTAAATGAAAAAATGTTGCAAATGGTTTAATCATATTGCATTTTATCTAAGTAAATGTGTTTAGACAAAAGGCTAGAAGGAGAAATATGAACATTAAGTGGTTAATTTTCAGTGGTGAGATTATAGGTAATTTTTTTCCTCTAAGCTAATTTATAATACATGTTAAACATATATTAAATTTTCAATTAGAGGGAAGAAGATTTAAAAGAATAAATTTAATATGAATAGAGACCAAGAAAGAAGTTAGGTCAAGGCAACTAACTCATACTACTCCATTGCTTTACAGTTTCATGCTTCAGTAATGGGAATGATGTGAGCTCTGCATGATCTATGCATCATTTTTAAGAAAGATATTTAACAGAGTGAATAAGAATCAATTATTTTAACAATTGGGTTTTTAAAATGTGATTTTATATTTATCGTGTCTCATTTTCCTGTCAATATTTTTAATACAAGTCTGTTCTTTAAATTGAAAGAAAAATTTTGCTAATATCTTTGTATCTAGAAATGAATTCTATATCTTCTCAGTGTACTGCTCATGTATAGAAAGAATCAGACCTTTGAACTTATTGAGAGATTATATAAAACTGGAAAGGAAGGAAATGATTTTCTTTTGTAGTCTAAATTGAGGGTGAAAAGGAGATGAATTATATTACCCAATATCTCGTGGTGTTTGACAGTGACCCAGCATATGAATGTCTGAGCAGTATTGTTTTATTCTTTTAAACTTCTCCCCATGCTGATGTATGTTGTTTTGTTTCCTGATTTGTAATCGTTAGTTTACATATTCACATTAGATTTCACGCTCTACAGGGCTGCATGCCACGGGTTACAGTGTACCCTACAAGGCATGCAGAATTTGAAACAGAATTCCTGTAGTGCAGCAATGAACTATTGGTGTAGTGTATGGAGTTTCATGTATCTTTAAAATATACAAGCCAAAAGAAAAGTATTAGTAGCTTATTAATTTATTTTAAAAATATTGTTGGGCATTTTATTCTAGGTGCCTCCCTTTTTACATGCATAAGATAGTTTTTCAGTTTTGCTTAAATTTAAAAACATGATTTTTCACAGTCAAATTAAAGATGATAAAGGTATGCTATTGAATAAAATTTGTACTTTAGCTTCCTTTAAAAAGTGTATGGCGTTATTTCCAAGGCATCAAAAACTACTTTTTATTTTGAATCAAAATTATTGTGACCAAATGAAAAGGAAGGGGTATAATTAGAATTTCTTCCTCCGCAATTTGCACCGAGTGTAAAGAATTTTTTCCTGTAGTATATTAAAAATCTTTGACCTCCATTTAACTTTTTACAGTCAATGTGATATAAAAATAGGTAGCTGAATCATAATAGGATTCTTTAAAAATCCTTTAAATTTTGTTATTTTTACATTTTATTTATTTTTTGAATGTATAATATTTTCACAAGTTCATAATTCAAAAAGTGCAAAAGCAAACGTCTTTCTCCTTGTCCCCTCGTTAGAATCAAGCATTTACAGTTTTCTTCCCTTTTCCTTCAGAGCTTATGTATATATACACAAGCATATGCTTATATTTTACCAACTGTTAATTCCTTGTAATCCTATCTTGACAAAATAAAGATACAGAAAAGGATCTAAATAACACACAAGCTTGATATAACATAGACAAGAGGACTTTGCACCCTGCAGAGAATACATATTCTTTCCAAATATGCTTGTAACACATGCAAAACTTGGTTCAGTGTTAGGCCATAAAGAAAATCTCAATTTCCCAAAGTAAAAATAGTAGACTATAGGTTGAAGGAGAAAAATAACGTGATTATCTCAATGGATATTTAAATGCCATTTGAAAACATTCAACATTCAGTCTTCCTCTGTCTTTCTGTGTTATTGTTTTAGGTGAGATTTTTGTGAAAAGCATTTGGTTAGGCATTGCCTTTTAACAGAATTTGAGAGTTTGGCTTTTAATAGAAGAATTTATATCTTTTTTTAAAAAATATTTTAAAATTTTATTTATTTACTTTTCGCTGTGTCAGGTCTTAGTTGCGACATGCGGGATCTTCGTTGTGGGTTCTTTTGTTGTAGCACACGGGCATAGTTGCCCCGCAGCATGTGGGATCTTAGTTCCCCAACCAGGTATCGAACCCGTGTCCCCTCACTGGAAGGCAGATTCTTTGCCACTGGACCACCAAGGAAGTCCCGGATTTATATCTTTTAGATTTTTTTTTCAATCATAGATTTATGTTTTCTGTTCATTGTGCTTTTCTTGTATCCTCCCCAGCCACCCTCCCCTGCTCCTTGTTTCCTGGATTTCCTTTTTTTAAAAAAAAAATTTTATTTATTTATTGGCCCCACGGCATGTGGGATCCTAGTTCCCGCCCCCCCGCCCAGGGATTGAACCTGTGCTCCCCTGCACTGGAAGCGCAGGCTTAACCACTGGACCACCACGGAAGTCCCTGGATTTCCTTTTTTTGAAATAACTTTATTTCACTTCTACTAATGATTTCTCTTTAAATATTTGTAACAATCAAAGAGTTTTAGAGAATAATATAATAAACATATGGGGAGCTGCACAGAAAGTCAGAAATAAACATCATCAGTACAGTTGAAACCTCCTCTGTACTCTCTCTTATCGTTAGCCTTCCTGTTCCTGCTAGGTGGCCACTGTTCTAAGTTTGATTACCCTTAAGTTATTACAAACACATTTAAATAAAATTAAACTGAGCTTATCATTACTCTTCTCTTCCAGCAAGAGGATGTCTTTGATAGAATTTTTTTTAGGGAAGGGTGAATATATTTAGTTGTATTATTCATGTATTTTGGAAGAACTTTATATTATACATATAGCTGTACGTGTGTATGTGTGTGTATATATATATATATATATATATATATATATATATATATAGTAGAATTCTATTTTTTTTTTCCCCCTGGCCGCGCTACGTGGCTTGCGACATCTCAGTTCCCCGACCAGGGATTGACCCCGGACCACAGCAGTGAAAGCCTGGAATCCTAACTACTAGGCCAGCAGGGAACAACCCAAATAGAATTCTTTTTAATACATTATTAGTCCACTTAGATATCTGCTTATTAAAAATGCTTTTAGAGTATATCTTTTCTTGGATGTTAGTAAGTACCTACAGTTTTGATTTCTGCGAAGGGATCAAAAGGTTACTTGAATTCTAAAATTCGAAATGAGCCCAGTGATTTACCTTCATATTTGATCTGATTTTTGTTTGAAAAATTTGGAAAGGAACCTGAATTTAAATAGTTTAATATTGGAATTTAAATAGTTTAATAATGGAATGTAGAAGTCTGTACTGCAAATAGGATTAGTGATTGACATTATTAGAATAATAAACATATCAGTATATCGGATCAGAACTCAGGCCTTTGTTTATCTCTATTCCTAATTAAAGTGTACTACTAATGAAAATTTGCCCCCCAATTTAAATAGTTTTTTAATTGGTAGGTTTTTTATTTGTTTCTTTTATTTAGCAGCTTCTTTCGTAAACAAACCACACAGGTGTCTGGGTCAGTCTGGGAAACCTTCCTTCATCCTTCCAGATAGTCATCCACAGTGTATTATCTGGATGTTGAATATATTTCTATTAATATTCTTTTAGGTTGCTAGAGATTAATTAATTTACAATAATTATAAATATAATTTACTATAATTTGTAGCTGTTCTTGCTATAGTATGTTTTATATTTTTACATGAGGAATATTTACATAATTTGGACATATGATGTATTTTAAGTAGCTTTAACTGTTATACAGAAATTACTATTCATGTAATTCCTCAAGCAAAATTATATCATGAATGATGGCATAGTAATCTTTATCTGTGATTATCATGAAAATTTGGATTTAGGTAGTTTTCTCTGTTTTAATAGTATTTTTCTTCTAAAAATCTTTCTAAAAATAGGAGTATTTTCTACATTGCGTGCTGTTCCCCAAAAGGAGGGATACCTTGGATTGTATAAAGGGAATGGTGCAATGATGATTCGAATTTTTCCTTATGGTGCAATCCAGTTTATGGCATTTGAGCATTATAAAACGGTACTTGAAACTTTATCTTATTTTCCTCTTTTGTGTCTTTGAATATTGTACTTAATTGACAAGGCATTTGCTTTGACCTTTAAAGTTACTTTGGATGAATGGATAAAGTAATGCCTTTTTGAAAGACTAAGGCTTGTGATAGTTTAAGTTTTTAAATATAACTTGGTTTTAGAGTTATCTGTTCCAGGATTGTTAGTCATTTTTTAGTAAATTGTTTACATTTATACTTAGGAAGAAGAGCCAAAGTATCCTTCAAGTAGCTAATAATAAATCCATAAAATATTAATAGCTTTTTGATATGCTTTTTGTTTCTCAGTTGTAGGAGAGGAACACTGGATTTTCTTATTAAATAAACTAGTGAGACCATATTGTGAAAGTCTGTTTTTGAGTAATGATGTAAGTTAACAGCTTTTCCCATCATACTAAGTTTCTCTTTTCTGGCTGACTAAAAGTTTATTCTCTCAAACATCTTAACACAGAAAGGAGTTTAATGAATTAAATTTCATAGGGTATCCTAAGAATAATTTTTTAAAAATTATCATAGGGTATCTTAAAATGAAAAGTAAGCAGTATCAAGACTTCACTGTCTATAGTAGCATTTTATTCCTACTACTCCCATTCACACTTTGAGTATTTGTGGTCATCAATGTGTAATATAGTACATTTGGCAAGATTGCTTCTGTAAAAGTGCATAATTTGATGTTTTTGGTTTCTAGTTAATAACTACAAAACTGGGAGTTTCTGGTCATGTACACAGATTAATGGCTGGGTCCATGGCAGGTAAGAGGAGTGGGTAATTTTTTGTTTTTAACTGAAGTAGAGTTGATTCACAATGTTGTGCCATCTCTGTTGTACAGCAAAGTGCCTCAGTTATACACATAGAGACATTCTTTTTTTTAATATTCTTTTCCATTATGGTTTATCACAGGATATTGAATATAGTTCCCTGTGCTATACAGGAGTGGGTATATTTTATTTCTGCAAATTAATTTTCTATTAAAATACTTAATTTGCTTTAGGTACTATGTGTGACATTGATTAAGTAGCACACATTTGTTATCTTCCTATGCTCAATTATGCAAGAAATCATTAATATCCCAACTCAGAGTGTTTTACAGTAGGAGATATAAGGAGTAGTCTAAACTTACAGCTATGTGAAAATCATACGTTCCCTTTGACAGTTCTCCTTCTGGAAATGTTTATTTTTTTCTTTCAAAAAATTAAAAAAATTATAATGACTACAGTAATACATATTCCTATACAATGAAAATAGTTCTGCTCCCTAGAAGCAATCACTATTAGCAGTTTCTTATGTGTGCTTTTTTCCAATACTATTCTGTAGGATTAGAACTTTTATAGTTATCTTAGGACTCTCTTCTGTATCAGTACATAGATCTTTCTTAATTTTGTGAAGAACTGTGTTATATTCTACAGTAAAAATGGCCCATTATTTATTTACTCAGTCCCCTATTGATTGACGTTTGGGATACTTAAAATTTTTGTTTTGCAAATAACACATTGTACTTGTGTGAATATATCTGTAGAATAATTTTCAGAAGGGAAATTACTTTATCAGAGGATATGTGTATTTAATTTTTTTTTTTTTTTGCGGTATGCGAGTCTCTCACTGTTGTGGCCTCTTCCGTTGCGGAGCACAGACTCCGGACGCGCAGGCTCAGCGGCCATGGCTCACGGGCCCAGCCGCTCCGCGGCATGTGGGATCTTCCCGGACCGGGGCACGAACCCGTGTCCCCTGCATCAGCAGGCGGACTCTCAACCACTGCGCCACCAGGGAAGCCCTGTATTTAATTTTTGATAGACCTTTGCAAACAACTGATCTCCTTAATGCTTTCAGTAGCCCTTTCCCCTACATACCATATCAACATTGGGCCTTATTAAATTTTTAGTATTTGGCAATTAATTATGAGTAAACTTGGTCAGCTTTTCAAATGTTTATTGACCATTTGTATTTCTTACTTTCAGCCTTGAATTGTTTCTATTCTTTAAATATTCATTTTTATGAGTTTGGGAATTAGGACATTATTTTTTTTTTCTGTCAAATATTGCTATTATTTTATTTCCCAGTTCTAGATTTGTCTTTTAACCTTATTTGTGATTTTTTTGGAAAAATCATCCAAAAGTTCCCCCCCATATAGAAATATTACATAGCCAAATGGGTTAGTCTTTTCCTCTGTGGCTTCAAAATTTTTTGAATTGTGTTGAGAAATGCCTTCCCCATTCTAAGATAAAAACATTTATTCATGTTTTCCACTAAAACTTTTTTTTATATTGATTTTTTTTTAAATGTTAGATTTTCATTGTTTTTTTGTTTCTCACACCAAAAGGTAATTTAAGTATGTAGCAATAGAAGAGTGGTAAAAAAAAAAAACCATGTCAGAATTCTATACTTCCAGTACTAGATTTTTTTGTGCATTTGTAGAATTGTATTTATTGACAGAGAAGGATGTTTACATCATATGTAGAAAGAAAGGAAGTTACAAAAGATAATGTTTAATATGCTATATCATATTTTGGTTTTTAAAAAGTAAATACATATGTAAATATTCATTAAAGAAATATCTGCAAGGTTATAAACCAACACGTTAACAGTTTTTATTTCTGCTAATGGAAATAAGACCATTGGAAGGTGGTATATCAAAATCTTAACTATGTGGTTATCACAAGGTTTGTAGGATTTCAGTTGATTTTTTTGGACCTAGATTTATAATGTCCAACTTGACCTACCTTATCCATGGTTTTGCCTTACGCAATGTTTATTTAACTCTTTTTGACTTCTGGCAGAGTGACCCAAGATCAATAAGTATTAAAAGTAACCAGGAATATTATCTAAAATATTTAGCAAAACAACCGTAGAGGTACTAACAAATAGGACAGGCTCTGAAAGCCTCCAACTAACTTTTTCATGGCTGGATCAGGACACAGTATGTGGTGGTGGTGGGAGCTCTGGTTGGGGAAGAGACTACCAGAGTCATGATGTGGGAGATCTTGGAAGCTGGAGCAACAGCTATTTGTCAACTGCTATAGAAATATTTTAGTATTTTACCCTGGCATGGCAGTGCTGGTGAGTAACGTTAGCTAGCATGTATTGTTCACTTGCTTTGTACCCTTCACAGACCTGAGCACTTGCCATGTAATCTTTGAGTACTTGACATGTAGTTCACAGAAAGATACTGTGAGGAAAGTGCTATGATTATCTCTTATTTTACAGAAGGAAAATTTTAGTAAAGTTTCCAAATCTTAAAATTTATGATTTCTTACATCACTTAAAAATTTTTTTGTCTCTTAAATTTGATTTTATAAGTGACAGGTCAAATTCTTTCTTTTAGGGTTGTAGGAAAGATGAAGTAGGATTATGAATGTGAGTAAAATCCTAAAGACTTTGTATTATTTCCTTTTCGTGGCACTTGATTATTTCTTGACTAGCGTGTTCATATTTCTGAAATGAAAGACGTGTTAACATCAAGGTTTCAATATACACTAGAAAATAATAATAAACCAAAGGAACTTTAAGTATAAATTTTAATTTTTAAAGAAAAGAGGTTAAAAAAATTCTAGCTATTATAGATAAGACTAGTGCTTCCATTAACCAGTATTTCTCTTTTTATTACCATGTTTAAGTAATTATAATTTACATTTTGCTTTTATGATTTTAAACAGTTGAAATAAATGTTCTGGTTAATTTTATTTATATCTGGTATCTTTGCTTCTGTACTTTTGGTGGTCTTTGAACATAAGTTTGGAAATTTTATATTTGCCAAAATTAAAAATGGTATGTTTTTCATGATCATTTCAACAGAGCTTATTTTAAAGCTTTTTTGAACTTCAGCCTTTTCCCTCATCCTACAACTACAATCCAGTACATGTTGAATCTCAGTCATTCAAAAAGGAAAAACTAGAGACTGAGAATCAAGGTTTGTATATTTAAGGAAGGCCTTCTCCTTTCTTTCTGTGTGTTTCACTTGTTTGAAATAAATCTTGATCTGCCAGTTCCTATGAAACTAAGAGTGACAGGATAGAGAAGAGGAAAAAGAAGGAAGTTGTCAGAAACCAGAAGCAACGAGCTGAGTTCTGCTTATGGCCATTTCTGGTCTGCTCTAGTTTAGTGCTTGGCGTAAGGCTGGGAGGTCAAATGGACAGAACACTTACTGCCTGGGATCGTGGCTGGCCTCCATTACATACATGCCCTTTGACTATGGGCAGATCATCTGAGCCTGCCATAATTCATTTATCCATTTGTTAAAGTAGAACTTATGATTGTTCAACTCCCTTTCTTTCTTAGTTGTTCTAAGGGTCAGAGTAAAGAATTCTGTGAAAACATTCTGAAAGATCTGAGGTCCTCCATAAGTATGGGGGAATGTTATTAAACTTTCTATGCCAGCGGCTTGTTACATTTCTTGAGCCAGCCACTTGAATTCCTTATTCCTCAGAAAATGAACAGCCCAGTCAAAAAATGGGCAGAAGACCTAAATAGACATTTCTCCAAAGAAGACATCCAGATGGCCAACAAGCAAATGAAAAGATGCTGAACATCGCTAATTATTAGAGAAGCGCAAATCAAAACCACAATGAGGTATCACCTCACACCAGTCAGAATGGCTATTATCAAAAAGTCTATAAATAATAAATTCTGGAGAGAGTGTAGAGAAAAAGGAACTTAATGGTGTGGTATTTTTAAAAAGCATTGACATAAAAAAAAAAAAAAGCATTGACATAGTCATCATGAAGTGAATCAGAACTTAGTTGGAGGGACTTTCCTGGTGGTCCAGTGGCTAAGACTCTGCACTCCCAATGCAGGGGGCCCAGGTTTGATTCCTGGTCAGAGAACTAGATCCCACATGCTGCAACTAAAGAACCCTCACGCTGCAACTAAAAGATCCCGCGTGCTGCAACTAAGACCCAGTGCAGCCAAATAAATAAATAAATAAATGTTTAAAAAAAAGAACTTAGTTGGATATCCTCAAACTTACTTTACAGTGCATTATTGTTTTTCGTTTGAACAATATAAGATGTCATAATCTTTTCTGTATTTAGGGCTTTTAGACTTTTACAGCTTTTGAAAGTCTAAATCCAGCCTGTAGAGGGCTTCATAATTTTATACTTAGAGTGAAGGGTAAAATATGACTATCAGAAGAATAGTTCTCACCTCCCACTTATTCCAAGGATAAATAAACATTTAAAATCTTTTTTTAAAAAAAAACATTTAAAATCTTAAGGAGTTTTCAAGATTTATCGGAGTACAAAATTATTAAAAATCTTCTTGCTAAATTCTAAATTTTAAAATTACATTTAAATCACTGAGTTGTTTTTAGAAATAGTGAACAACAGCAACAACAAAAAACTTTGTAAGCTGTTTTTTTTGTTGTTGTTGTTGTTTTTTTTGCGGTACGCGGGCCTCTCCCTGTCGTGGCCTCTCCCGTTGCGGAGCACAGGCTCCGGACGTGCAGGCCCAGCGGCCATGGCTCACGGGCCCAGCGGCTCCGCGGCATGTGGGATCCTCCCAGAGCGGGGCACGAACCCGCGTCTCCTGCATTGGCAGGCGGACTCTCAACCACTGCACCACCAGGGAAGCCCAAACTTTGAAAGTTTTAAACATCCTGGTTAAAAGGTTTTGTTTTTCTTTAGGAAGATTTGATTGCTCAAATTCAAAAGAAATATACCATATAAAAACATAGTGAAGTAAACTGGCCGAAAAATTGTAAAACTAGATCATCAGTTTAGCATTATAGTAATCATTGGCATTATTTTTACCATTCTCTGATGTACAATTAGGTTATGCCAGTTCCTCAGCCTGACTCATGGTCTTACAGCTTTTAAACTAATGCCTCCTTTACCTTTAGAAATTTCTGGATATCCAGAAATTTCCATTTTCCATTTCCATTTTCTACCAATTTACCGTTTTGATCACTTTGTTAATTCAGTTATTTCATGTTAAGCCACTTGAAACCAGTAAGAAGACAATGAGAAGGCTTGGAGCATGTGAGAAGGAAAGAAGAAATAAATGGAGTCGGGAGAACAAATAGGAGAGGCAAGACGAAAGTGATCCAGATAGAGAGTAGAAAAAAAATATGGGAGTTGTAAAAATGTACAGAAGCATAAAAAAAAAAATGAATAGTGATGATCTGGGCAAATCCTAGCAAAATCTGATGTTCAAATTGTGTCAGGATGATCAAGCCTTCAAATGGTCAGCCTTTTGATTCTTTTCTATATTTGTTAAACTCCTTAATATGAACCATTTTCAATAAACATGGAACTAGTTTATAGATAATCTCCCCTCATTTTATTTTGTAAAATTTTCCCTTGCAAAATATTTAGCACAAGCTGCAAAAAATTAAACCAAGCTGCGAAATATGTAGTTTTATAAATATCTGGATAATAAGGTATTTGCTGTGACTTAAATGTGATATTATTGCCAAACCTTGTCTTAGGAACATCACATTTGTACTGTATTAGTTTAGATTCAGCTTCAAAGAGGCCATTTAGAAGAGTCACTGCCTTGGCTGCCAGACATGGCTGGTTTGAATACCAATAGATAAAAAACAAGTTAAATAAAAAACAAGTTTGAAAATGAATAGCTTGAAAACAAATGGCTCAGATGTACAGCTCAAAATCAAATTGGCTGAAATGAGGGACTGACATTTCTAATCACTGAACTGATGGAATTTCTGAACTAAATATTTAAGTTTAGAAAGTACTAAGTAAATGTTTGAGAAAAGAAAATTACAGGGAAGGCAATATATGTTGTGATATGAGTCAGAAAATTTAGTCTCAAATTCTACTCTGTGATACAGAAACTGTGAATTTGGTCAACTCACTTAACTACTTTGAGCCTCAATTTTCTACCTTGTAGGATTGTTGGTGGTACTTGGTATTTGAGGATTAGAGGTGGTATTTGTAAAGTGCCTGGTATAGTGTGCTTGGCACATAGTAGACAGTCTTTATTGTTATGTGCAAACTAAAAAAAGGAAGGTTTAAAATATCACTTACAGCTAAATCACAGATAAGTGAATCATAAATCAGCCTTTCTTCTATGAGTCTAACCTGTTCGGAGTACCATTAGGCTAATCTTGATACAAAGTATTCCTTGCTTTTAAAATTAAACATATTCAAACTGACTTTCGGCTCATTGTCTAAAGTAATTGAGGTCATTCTCAAGAGAGCTAAGCGGGGAAAAGAGAATGAAGGGTTGCATTTGTTTGCATTAAAGTATTAACAGTATATTAGCTGTGTAGATTTTTAGCTCAGAGATAATGTTATAATCACCCAGGTAGAGATGCCATGAGAGATACCTAGATAATAACATAAAGAACATTGTTTTCTAATCCATGTATAAGGAGTGACGAACTGATTTAGATTTTTGGGAGAGTGGCAGAAGCTCTGAAAATTAGTATAGATTTAAGTTTGGGCTAATAAAAATGGATGCAAGTTACAGCAGCATTTGCTAAGTAAGTGGGGTAAGGTATCTCAGGTCTATTTAAATAATATTAAACAAATATTAAAAATTTAACACTGGGACTTCCTTGGCATTCCAGTGGTTAGGACTCTGTGCTTCCACTGCAGGGGGCACAGGTTCGAACCCTGGAGAGGGAACTAAGATCCCGCAAGCCATGTGGTACAGCCAAAATAATAATAATAATAATGATAGTAATAATAATAAAATGTCAAAAAAATTAAAACTAAAAAGTTAAATTAGGTTAAGAATACAGAAATCACTTAAATTGCCACTTTTATGCCTAGTATGCTATTGTAGGCCGAAGTTGTGGCAAAAAAATTATATTTTCATTTGGTAAGACTAATAAAAAGATGAAATTATCATGTTAAAAGCCTACAGAGAAAAAGAAAGTCTTGACAATACCTCAAGCTCTTCCTTTCCAACCTGGGCCTGGCAGGATGGTTCCTGCAAAGAAGGGTGGTGAGACGAAGCATCGATCTGCTCACCAACCAGGTCGTGACCAGGGAGTACACCACTAACATTCACAAGCACATCCCTGGAGTGGACTTCAAGTGTGTGCCCCTCAGGTACTCAAAGAGATCCAGAAATTGGCCAGCAAGGAGATGGGAACTCCCGATGTGCTCATTGACACTATGCTTAACAAAGCTGTCTGGGCCAAAGATATGAGGAATATCCCCTACCATATCTGTGTGCAGTTGTCCAGAAAATATAATGATGATGAAGATTCACCAAACAAGCTCTGTATGTTGGTTACCTATGTACCAAGGAGGTAACCACTTTCAAAAATCTGTCACCACTCTCAGAAATCTACACAGGTGATGTGGAAGGGAACTGACCACTGATTGTCAAAGAAAGTTATAAAACTGCCCGCGCCCCCCCCCAAAAAAAGAAAAAGAATGTCATATGAGAAACAAACCAAAATAAGAGTGTTTTTTTGCCCATCCAATGTTGGAAAAATTATCTAATAATTGAATATTCTGCTTGTCTAATAATTATCTAATACTTCTGCTAAGTTAGAGAAATAGGACTTATATTCTAACGGATGACATTATAAATCAGCACAATCATTCTGGAAGGCAGTTTCTGTTAAAAGCCTTATGCATTGTCCTAATAATTTTATTTTAGGAATTTAATCCATAATGAAATATTTAGTTATAAGGACATTCATCAAAGCACTGTTTACTATTACAATATCATGTAGCAAATAATGGAGACAACCTAAATGTCTAAGAGGATTGTTTAAATAAATTATAGTACATCCAGGTAATGTTTTTCTCATGTGGAAAGATGTTCACAATATAATGTGAAGTAGGAAAAATTTACTACAAAATAGAATTACACCATTATCATGTATTTTTTTAAAATAAATTTATTTTATTTATTTTATTTTTGGCTGCATTGTGTCTTCGTTGCTGCACGCGGGCTTTTCTCTGGTTGCGGTGAGCGGGTACTACTCTTCATTGTGGTGTGCAGGCTTCTCTTTGTGGTGGCTTCTGTTGTTGGCAGAGCATGGACTCTAGGCATGTGGACTTCAGTAGTTGTGGCACACAGGCTCAGCAGTTGCGGTTTACGGGCTCAAGAGCGTAGGCTCAGTAGTTGTCGCGCACGGGCTTAGTTGCTCTGCAGCATGTGGGATCTTACCGGACCAGGGCTCAAACCCGTGTCCCCTGCGTTGGCAGGTGGATTCTTAACCACAGCGCCACCAGCGAAACCCATTGTCATGTTTTAAATGTGTGTATGTGTTTAGATGTGTGTAAATGCCCCTGTATAAAAGGTTTGTAATATTATATATTTAGGTGGTTATTTCTGGAGGATGAATATGTATATTTAAAAATTATTTTCTAATTTTTTTACCTTGAGCATATATTTCTTTGGTACTTTACAAAAATAGAAGATTATTTTTAATTTTAAAAATAACTGATACATAACTATACCTCAGTAAAAAAAGATGCAAATAAAAATTCAGCTGGGGGACTTCCCTGGTGGCGCAGTAGTTGAGAATCCGCCTGCCGATGCAGGGTACACGGGTTCGTGCCCCGGTCTGGGAGGATCCCACATGCTGCGGAGCGGCTAGGCCCATGAGCCAGGGCCGCTGAGCCTGCGCGTCCGGAGCCTGTGCTCCGCAACGGGAGAGACCACAACAGTGAGAGGCCCACGTACTGCAAAAAAAAAAAAAAAAAAAGAAGCCAGCGCAATGAGAAGCCCGTGCACTGCCACGAAGAGTAGCCCCCGCTCACAACAACTGAAGAAAGCCCCGCACAGCAAGGAATACCCAACGCAGCCATAAATAAATAAATAAGTAAACAAATAAGCAAATAAATAAATACATATTAAAAAAAATTCAGCTGGATATTTTATGGAATTTGAAATCATATATTGATGAAAATCTAGAACTTGATACTAAATTTGTTTATCAGGAGATTTTATTCCTAAAATAAATTGTTTCTATGACCTTGGACATTTATATTTTTATTATGTTTAGTCAGTAACAAATCTATGTAAATTTTATTTATTTATTTATCGAATTCCTGTATGTTTTGTTTTTTTATTTTGGTCTAGCTGCTCTGCTGGCAGGATCTTTGTTCCCTGACCAGGGATTGAACCCAGGCCCTTGACAGTGAGAGCATGGAGTCCTAACCACTGGACCACCAGGGAATTACCCTTACCTGAATTTTAAAAAGAAAATAGTGACCATGCTTTGAATTTTTTTAAAAAATGCCTTTATTTTATTTTTAAAAGAATTCCTTAGGTAGGTTAAGCATCTCTCCATTTTAGGATTAGAGAAAATAAGGAAAAAGTCAAATATCCTGCCTAGTGCTTTGGAGATAGTCAGTTTTTCTTTTCTGATGTCTTACCTGTGAATAGACAAGTAATAGAATTTAAAAAATACTAACATGATCCACTAATACTGTACTATTTTGGTGCTAACATTATAACTTCACAGTGGGAAGAACTTGAAAAGATTTTACAAACTGACCCTTTTACTTACAAGTTTTTCAGCTGATAATATTATGATATAATTCTGTCAGTAATATTACTTTGATTTCATTGGGTTTTCGTCATTACTATATAATTTGAGAGCATTACTAATGATAGGAAAGGTATATATATATATATATATATATACACACATAATATATGATTCTTATACATTTAAGTTTCTGCTTTCTTTTCAGGTATGACAGCAGTTATCTGTACTTACCCTCTTGATATGGTTAGAGTACGCCTAGCATTCCAGGTGAAAGGGGAACATACTTATACGGGAATTATTCATGCATTCAAAACAATTTATGCAAAGGTATTTCATTTTTACTTATCTTGTCTATAACATGTCCTTTTATATTTAGGCAAATGTTTTGAATGTCATTGTTTTGAATAGTTATTGTTTTACTTATAATTACTGATACTAATCATAATTGTGAAAACACATGTGTTTCAGTGTGGGTCCAGAATAATTTTTCCTATATAATGTATGCTTTTGTTCTTTTGCATTTATCATAATAAGCCCAGTGTAACTTCACTTCTAATTTTTCTTCACTCAAAAGGAAGGTGGTTTCCTTGGATTTTACAGAGGCTTGATGCCTACTATATTAGGAATGGCTCCATATGCAGGTATGTTTTAAATTTGGCAAAATCTTCGTTTTTCATTTTCTTGTAGGAATAATTTTAAAGTTTAGCATGTTATATTTAAGCCCCGATCTGTCCAGAATTACTTTTTTTCCTCCCTAAGGATAGTCACTGATTAATTTCTCCTTTCCCCAGTGATCTGTAGTGCTACTTCTTAAAACAATAATAGAATGCAGTTTTATAGTAAGTCGTTATTCTTTTTTTTTTTTTTTTTTTTTTTGCGGTACGCGGGCCTCTCACTGTTGTGGCCTCTTCCGTTGTGGAGCACAGGCTCCGGACGCGCAGGCTCAGCGGCCATGGCTCACGGGCCCAGCCGCTCCGCGGCATGTGGGATCTTCCCAGACCGGGGCACGAGCCCGTGTCCCCTGCATCGGCAGGCGGACTCTCAACCACTGCGCCACCAGGGAAGCCCCCATGTGCATTTTAGAATCATTTTTTGATGTTGCACAAAAATCCTTGCTGGAATTCTGAATGAAATTGCATACAGATCTTGGACGTTTTTGTTAGATATATTCATAGACATCTTATAAGTTTTGTTGTGTCTTTTAGAAAATTACATTTTCAGTTTATTGCTTAATTTAATTTTTATATGATTTTATAGCTAGCCATTATTCTACTTGTTGATATGATAGCCAGCTACCATGCTACTTGTAAATGCTTTGGATTTTCTGTGTGGACCATCACATCCTGTGCAAATAACATCATTTTTCTTACTTCTGTTCAAATCCTTATTTCTTTGTCTATTTATGTTTATCTTATCTTACTGTAGCAGCTAAGGACCTACAGTGCAGTAGTCAATAAAAGTGATGATACTTGGCATTTTGGCTCGTTACTGATTTTATAAATTTATTTATTTATTTTTGGCTGCGTTGGGTCTTCATTGCTACGTGCGGACTTTCTCTAGTTGCAGTGAGCAGGGGCTACTCTTCGTTGCGGTGTGTGGGCTTCTCATTGCGATGGCTTCTCTTGTTACAGAGCACAGGATCTAGGCGCGTGGGCTTCAGTAGTTGTGGCACGTGGGCTTCAGTAGTTGAGGCTCGTGGGCTCTAGAGCGCAGGCTCAGTAGTTGTGGCATATGGGCTTAGTTGCTCCGCAGCATGTGGGATCTTCCCAGACCAGAGCTCGAACCTGTGTCCCCTGCATTGGCAAGCGGACCCTTAACCACTGCGCCACTAGGGAAACCCAACATTCTTTTTTTTTATATATATATTCTTTTCCATTGTGGTTTATCATAGGATACTGAATACAGTTCTCTGTGCTAGACAGTAGGACCTTGTTGTTTATCCATTCTATATATAAAAGCTTACATCTGCTCACCCCAACCTCCCATTCCATCCCTCCCCCAGCCCCCTCTTCCTTGGCAACCACCAGTCTGTTCTCTATGTTCATGATTCTGTTTCTGTTTCATAGATAGGTTCATTTGTGTCATATTTTAGATTCCACATATAAGTGATATCTTATGGTATTTGTCTTACCATTATGAAACTTTCTTAATATCATCTAGTATATTGTCATTTTTCAAATTCCCCCCATTTATAATTTTTTTTGCCCAGATCCAAGTTAATATTTGCCTGGGATACCTTTTTTCATCCTTTCATTTTCTACTTTGTCATGTTTTTGTTTTAGATATTTATTTTGTAATCATTATATATATATAGCTGGGTATTTCTTTAATCTGGTCAGTAAAATCTTTTAATTGACAGTATACTTAATGGTTATTGATATATTTGGACTTGTTTCTTTACCTTGCTATTGATTTCCACTTGTTTTTCTTTTTTTTATTCTTTTTAATAAATTTATTTGTTTTATTTATTTATTTTTGGCTGCATTGGGCCTTCGTTGCTGCACACAGGCTTTCTCTAGTTGCGGCAAGCGGGGGCTACTCTTCCTTGCGGTGTGTGGGTTTCTCATTGTGGTGGCTTCTGTTGTTGCGGAGCTCGGGCTCTAGGCACACAGGCTTCAGTATTTGTGGCATGCACGCTCAGTAGTTGTGGTTCATGGGCTCAAGAGTGCAGGCTCAGTAGTTGTGGCGCACGGGCTTAGCTGCTCCGTAGCACGTGAGATTTTCCAGGACCAGGGCTCGAACCCGTGTCCCCTGCATTGGCAGGCGGATTCTTAACCACTGCACCACCAGGGAAGCCCTGTTTTTCTTTATACGTTTCTTTTTATTCCTTTCTTATCTTGTTTGCTTATTTTTCTGAATCCTTAGCCCCCCCCAATATTTTATAAATATATAAGTTTATTTGCTTCCTCCTATGCTTGATGGTCTTTATTTAGTTAGTTAGTTTGTTGTTTGTTTTATTTCTTGTGGCTTCTTTTGAGCGGTCTTTAATTATGAGTCCATTACTTGATCTTAACCTCTGAGTTTCTGACCCAGTGATTCCATCTTCTGTAGCCCAGTGGCAGGATCTGTCTCAATGGCTTGGCTGCTATTGCCATCAACATGTAGAGTCACTCCAACTCTCTCATGGGCCACAATTCCCAAGTGGGCCCCATATCATATTTTTGGAAGGTGGTGCTGCTAGGGATTCTTGGAAACCTTCTCTTCCTTTTTGTAAGCCCAGCAATGGATATAGTTGTTCTGCAATGACAAAGTCCCTCAGAATACCTAGACTGCCATTATGCTGGAATCAGAACTCTTTAGTTTTTTTACTATATTTTTTTCTCTTTCTAATTTTTTTTGTTTGTTTTCAGTTTTGTTTTTGAAATACATTTTTTACATAGTTATAGTATGTATATAATTTTGTTTCTTAATTTTTTCCCATTTCCCAAATGTTTTTCATATTTCTGAATAGTATTCACATTTTTATTAATTGTGTCATATTTCAGTGAATACCATTCTGCATAATTAAGGTATTTCTATTTTTTTTCTACTTGTGTTTAATTTGCTATGAATTTCCTTGTTGTGAGCTTTTCCTGTGGTTAAAATTTCTGTATTTAAGTCTATAGAATAGATTTCCCATATATAAAAGTGTATGGGGACTTCCCTAGTGGCGCAGTGGTTGGGAATCCGCCTGCGAATGCAAGGGACATGGGTTTGAGCCCTGCTCTGGGAGGATCTCACACGCCGCGGAGCAGCTAAGCCCATGCACCACAACTACTGAGCCTGTGCTCTAGAGCCCGCGAGCCGCAACTACTTAGCCCATGTGCCACAACTGCTGGGGGCCCGCGTGCCTAGAGCCCGTGCTCTGCAACAGGAGAAGCCACTGCAATGAGAAGCCTGTGCACCGCAACAAAGAGTAGCCCCCACTCGCTGCATCTAGAGAAGGCCCACGTGCAGCAACGAAAACCCAATGCAACCAAAAATAAATAAAATTAAAAATTAAAAAATAAAAACCACTTCTTTAAAAAAAAGTATATGAATATTCTAAAGTTGTATAGCATCATTATAAAATACTATAAGATCGTAAGAGTTTTATACAAAGAATAAATGCATATATTGAGGTGTTATCCTAGACTGAATTTTTGTTAGTGCTTATTTGTTCTTAAGAATCAAGTATCTTTTACAGTATGTTTTTAAAATTCAGTAAATATCAAGATATCTTGAGTAATATTTAGTTGATAAGTATACTTGAGTTCTGGTAATTTTTTTAATGTATGACTTTAATCCTTTTATTATAAAATCGTGTAAATATTCAGCCAGCACCAACTGCACATTATCAATAACTTAATTCAATATTCATTAGATTCCATGTGTCTGGTGAGTCTCTCATTGTCATAACTTTTCCTGGAAGACAACATTAGACATTGAATTGAAATAACAATGCTTTATCACTTTTGAATTTCTTGCCTCTACCTTACATTATCACCATCATTGTTATTGTAAATATGTCATGTTTACGTAAGGTTACTAATCATTAATTTAACTTTTACTTATGTAAAACCTTGGAAAACTGTTCAATTCTATTCATGTATAAGGTGGCATTATACTCAACTACTACCTTTATTCAGTGAACTGAACATTATGTTAGTGTGTGAAAAACCAACGTATAATTTTTTATAGGTGGTAATTTTGTTATCTTTAGGTTATTTGTAAACATTAATTAAATCTTTTTGTCTTAGATTAAGCCAAACATTGGAAATCAGGAAATGCATAGTTAGTCCCTTGAGTTAATTGGTTGATAATAACCAATTGAGTTAATTGGTTATTATGTAAGAATGGTGTCTTCTCACAGCTCACATCTCTGTTAAGCATTGTGGTGAATTTATATTTTGTTTTTCAGGTGTTTCGTTTTTTACTTTTGGTACCTTAAAGAGTGTTGGGCTTTCCCATGCTCCTACCCTTCTTGGCAGACCTTCATCAGACAATCCTAATGTCTTAGTTTTGAAAACTCACATAAACTTACTTTGTGGTGGTGTTGCTGGAGCAATAGCACAGACAATATCGTAAGTTTGTTCATCAACTTAATTAAGTTAAATTACATTTATCCAATACTGATTTTTAGCATTGGTTAGTTGTCTTATTTTTTCTAATAGATTATTAAGACACAGGATCCCTTGCAAAATATAAATATTAATTTAATACATTTTTTCCAGTGTGCCTGCACTTTAAGCATATTATAAATAACTTCGTGCCAAATTGACCAAATTAGTTTGAACCTACTCAATTTCTGTGGATTTTAAAAGAAAGGAAAAAGAAAGCTAGAAAGAAACACTATAGTTTTCATCCATATTTCCTCATGAATTGCCTGTATGAGTTTTCTGAAATTTGAGCCATTTAGTGTGTGTGTGTGTGTGTGTGTGTGTATGTGTGTAGGTACAACTTCTCTTGCACTAAATCTTGAAGGCCTGCTTTGTGCCAGTCAGTATGCTAGGCACTGGGAGTTTCACTGAAGGAAAAACAAAAGTATTGCCTCAAGAAGCCTATACTCTTTTCTTTTTTTTTTTTTGGCTGCCTTGGGTCTTTGTTGCTGCATGCAGGCTTTCTCTAGTTGCAGCGAGTCGGGGCTACTCTTTGTTGCAGTGCGGGGGCTTCTCATTGTGGTGGCTTCTCTTGTTGCGGAGCACAGGCACTAGGCTCGCAGGCTTCAGTAGTTGTGGCTCACGGGCTTAGTTGCTCTGCGGCATGTGGGATCTTCCCGGACCATGGTTTGAACCCGTGTCCCTGCATTGGCAGGAGGATTCTCAATCACTGTGCCACCAGGGAAGTCCCAAGAAGCCTATACTCTTAAGACAGTAGCAATACAAGGGAGTTTTATATTAATATAAGTGTATTAGGGACATAGATAAATTAGGTGGAAAGTGTAATTGGAAAGTTGGCTGTAGAGAATTTCTGTAGACCAAGAGAGATTGGATAGATGAGATTAAAAAAGAGCTGGAATACTAAGAAGCAGGAACTTTTCAGGAACAGGAAGAAGGGAAGCTCTCTGTGACTGAGGAGTATCCTGAAAAACAGGAAGACAACAGGAAATCGTAGTGTCACAAAGGCTCAAAAAAGAGTATCCAATGGAAAAAGAAAACTCAAAGTAAGATAAGTACTGAAAAGTAAGGTATTCATCGGATTTCACAATGAAGGTTACTTTTGTGAAGGCAGATTCAGTATGCTTGTGTGTGGGAGCAGATCGTACTAGACTGAAAGTAAAGGAAAAAAGGTGTAGGGACTTCCCTGGCGGTCCAGTGCCTAAGACTCTGCGCTCCCAATTCAGGGGGCCCGGGTTCAATCCCTGGTCAGGGAACTAGATCCCACATGCCGCAACTAAGAGTTCACATGCCGCAACTAAAGATCCCGAAGGCCACATCTAAAAGATCCCACACGTGGCAAGAGTGATCCCGCATGCCACAACTAAGACCTGACACAGCCAAATAAATAACTAAATATTAAAAAAAAAAAAAAGATGTGTAGTTTACTTTTAGAAACATGGCTGCGGAACCTTGTTCATTTGCGGAGACATGATCACCTCTAGCTATTCTGATTCTCTTCTTGGTTTTACTGCCCCTTTTCATTATTATTTACTTCCAGTTTAGATCTTTAAAATCTGTCTTCTCTTTTCCACTTACTTCATAAGCTATATTCTACACCCACTGACTCTTTTTTTAAAAATTATTTATTTATTTATTTATTTATTTGGCTGCACTGGATCTTTAGTTGTGACATGCGAGCTCTTAGTTGCGGCAACTTTCCCTTTTCAGGTATCTTGCTGATTCATGTCTTCCTCCTCCTACCTATCTGTGCTGATTTTTTTAAGGCCTAGCCAGACTTTGGTCCTCTGCTCTTCCCGTAAACATCCAGAATAGCTCATCTATCTTTATTGTTTCAATGGTCACCTCTGTACAGATAACTAATTCTATTTAAATCTTCATTGCTGACTCATTACTTCTCTAGCAAGCTCTTGGATGTTTATACCTGGACTTCTGTCCTCAGTTCAAGCTCTGTAATTCATATACTGCTTTCTTGTCTTTTTTTTCATGTCTGTCCTCGGCCCCCAACTTTCCTATTTGTTATCGATCACCATTAATCTTCTAGTCCTGATAATACCTTGAGATCATTTTTCACATTGTACATATCCAAGTATTTTTGTCATTTTTTTGCTTAAAAACATTACCTAGAATGTTATTTTCTTTCTTTCCCATTGTTATTTCCCTAGTTCTGATCCTTGTACTTTGTCTTCTTACTTTCTCTTTATTAATCAATTCCTTCTACCTGGACACATCTTTTCCTGCTTGGAAACTGAATTCTTCAGGTTGAGGTTTTGGTCCCTTTATTCCCCATAAAGTTTTTTCCTATCTCCACCTCCCATTAAAAGATAATTCAGGACTTAACTGGTGGCGCAGTGGTTAAGAATCCGCCTGCCAAGGCAGGGGACACGGGTTCGAGCCCTGGTCCGGAAAGATCCCACATACTGCAGAGCAACTAAGCCCGTGTGCCACAACTACTGAGCCCATGTGCCACAATCACTGAAGCCCGCACGCCTAGAGCCCATGCTCCACAACAAGAGAAGCCACCACAATGAGAAGCACGCACACCACAACGAAGAGTAGCCCCCACTCGCCGCAACAGAGAAAGCCTGCGTGCAGCAACGAAGACCCAACACAGCCAAAAATAAATAAATATTTAAAAAATTTTAAAAAAGATAATTCATGGAGGGGAATTCCCTGGTGATCCAGTGGTTAGGACCCCGCACTTTCACTGCAGGGGGCATGTGTTGGATCCCTGGTTGGGGAGATAAGATCCTGCAAGCCGTGAAGCAGGGCCAAAAAAAAAAAAGATAATTCATGGAGATGCTGCTTAGATGCATAGAGCTCTTCATCTGTTAGTAATGTTATTTCTTAAGCTGTTTGGTTGGTACATGGGTGGTTTTTTTATTACAATTATTTCATAGTAAATTTAAATGTATATAAAAGTATATAATTATTTTTGTCATATATCACTTACGTATATATTATATGTATGTATGTATATATACATATGTGTGTGTATATATATATATGTGTGTATGAACGAGAGCTTTGAATAGGGAAGTAGAAAGCAGCTTTATGACATGGCAAATGTCTCTAAGACTCAATTTTCTTTTTTTTAAATAAATTTATTTATTTATTTATTTTTGTCTGTGTTGGGTCTTCGTTTCTATGCGAGGGCTTTCTCTAGTTGCGGCGAGCGGGGGCCACTCTTCATCGCGGTGCATGGGCCTCTCACTATCTCGGCCTCTCGTTGCGGAGCACAGGCTCTAGATGCGCAGTCTCAGTAGTTGTGGCTCACAGGCCCAGTTGCTCCGCGGCATGTGGGATCTTCCCAGACCAGGGCTCGAACCCGTGTCCCTTGGCAGGCAGATTCTCAACCACTGCGCCACCAGGGAAGCCCTAAGACTCAATTTTCTTATCTTAATATTGAGATAACAGTACCTACTTAACACAGTTGTAAAGATGGAATGAGATAATGTACATAAATTGCTTAGCACAGGACCTAACATAAGCAGTCAACATTAGCCCCAAAAAAGTAATTTAAAAAAAAAATCACCTAGGGTCCCACTCTTAAGAGATTACTTTTGTATATTTCATTTTAGGCAATCTTTAAAATTTTTTTAAATTGAGGTATAATTAATATACAATATTATATTAGTTTCTGGTATATAACATAATGATTTGATATTAAGTCTGGTTAACATTCATCACCATACATAGTTGCAGAATCAGGCAATCTTTTCACATAGAATTTTCTCTATCCTCTATAAGCAATTATCTGTATTGTTAATTTTAGCCCTTAAGGAGAATTTTTTGTTGGCCTACTGTATACAGGGGCACTTGCTGAATACTCTTAGGGTAGTGGTTCTTAACTGGGGTGGTTTCGTCTCTAGTGGACATTTATTAATGTCTGGAGACATTTTTCGTTGTTACAACTGGGGTTGTGCTACTGGTATCTAGTGGGTAGAAGCCAGGGATTTACCTAAACACCCTACAATGCCCAGGGCAACTCCCACAACTAAGAATTTTCCAACCCAAAATGGCAATAGTGCCAAAGTTAAGAAACTCTGTCTTAGGGTTACAACAATGGAAAGCACCCAGTCTATTTCCTCAGGAAGCGGCATTTAATTTGGTTTGGGGGAATAAATAGAACTTGATAATGGGTGATGAAAGAAGAATCATTTAACCCAAGGGAACCACTTAGGCAAAGGCAAGGAGACCTCTGTATTGTTATTTGATTTTATTCATATGCCTATATCCTGACTCCCAGATTAGACAAAACAGTAAGAAAATAGGAACACATTATTTCCTAGCATACATAGGGCTTTGTATTCAATAATTGCTGAGTAGAAAACTAAAAATCATTTTTAAGTCCTTCTTTTTCTTCTTTTAGCTACCCATTTGATGTAACACGTCGGCGAATGCAGTTAGGAACTGTTCTTCCAGAATTTGAAAAGTGCCTGTAAGTTCTTCATTTGTCATTGTTCAATTTCTTTAGGAAATGTAATGTGTATAGTAAGTAGGGAGATAGGACTGTGATCTCACTAGTAGTCTAGAGCTTTCATTTTATATCCCATAATATTCTTTGGTAAACTGAATTTAATCAGGTCCTAATCCTCCTGTTAAAATGTTCATTTTAGGTAATTCCCTGGTGGTCCAGTGGTTAGGACTCGGTGCTTTCACTGTGGGGGCTAGGGTTCGGTCCCTGATCAGGGAACTAAGATCCCACAAGCCTTGCAGCCAAAAAAAAAAAACAAAAACAAATTTAATTTTAGAGCAGCTCTGTTAAATAGAAATATGATGTGAGCCACATATGTAATTTAAAATTTTCTGGTAACCTAACCACATTAAAAAAGTATAAAAAGAAACATGAAATTGTTTTAAAGTATTTTATTTAAACGAATATATTTAAAATTTATCACTTCAACATTTCAGTATTTTACATCCTTTTAAAAAAAAACACTAAGTGTTTGAAATCCAGGGTGTATTTTACACTCACAGCACATCTCAATTTAGGACTTGCCACATTTCATGTACTCAGTAGCCACATGTGGCTAGTGGCTACCACTATTGCATAGCACAGCTCTAGAGTTTTCTATAATCTGTAGAGATTTCGAATCATTCTGTTTGATTGGTGATGTGTTGTTCCTCAGGGGAAGAGCAGAATGTTTATTCAGGACCATGAATAGCCTTCATTCACCCAAAAGATTTTTTGAATATTTCAGTCTACATTGCATATTGAAAGAGAAAGACAAAGCCCAAAATGTTGGTTTGAAAGGAAAGAACACTGAAACAAGAAAGTCTTTATTGATGAAATCTGGAAGATAGTCCTTCAAGCTTTAGTAGCATAGAACTTGAGCAGAAACTTGAGAGTTTAAAGGGCAACTGCTCATATATACTTTAAAAAGACTACATCAATATTTCAAATATTATTATGAAATAGTGTTGCTAGTAAATGTCACAGACATAATGCAAACAAAATATATTGTATTAATGAGCCACGGAATTCTATGCATAATGCTTGTACTTGTTTGGAATGAATTGCTCTTTTACTATGAATTTTTAGCTTGGTTTTTTAAAAAAAATTAATTTATTTATTTATTTTTGGCTGCGTTGGCTCTTTGTTACTGTGCACGGGCTTTCTCTAGTTGTGGCGAGCAGGGGCTACTCTTTGTTGCAGTGCGCCGGCTTCGTTTTAACACTTGCCTTCCAAAAGCTACTCAAGATGGCATTTTTAGCTTCTTTTAAAAATGCTATTATGGATCCTGAAATTGTCTCTTCATGACTGGGCATAAAGGTGTCATCATTTAACCATTCTCTTTCAGTACCATGCGGGAGACTATGAAGTATGTCTATGGACACCATGGAATTCGAAAAGGATTATATCGTGGTTTATCTCTTAATTACATTCGCTGCGTTCCTTCTCAGGCAGTGGCTTTTACAACATATGAACTTATGAAGCAGTTTTTTCACCTCAATTAAAAAATATAGTTATTTCTTTTCCTTAATAAACTCTCAGAGGGAAAAATAAAATGTTAATTTAATTTGGGGAGAACATTACTTGAAGGGGGATATTTACCCTGTCACAGGAACCACTGGTATTTTAGTACTTGATTTTTCTATTCATCACAAATCAAAAGTGCTTACTATACTTTTATGCCAAAAGGTATATCTTAGAACATTGCAAAAAAATCCTAAGCTGATGCTGGCTAATCAGTAAGGTTATTTGAAACCATTTTAAAGTATTATTTGGATAGAACTAACTTAAAATGGGATTCAAAAGGTTGCCATTAGTTTTATCATGCTATTGCAAGCTTTTAATTGTAATCATGATTTTCAAAGACTCTAATGTTGGTTGCTGTTATTGTTATTATTAACAGTCTTGGTTATATTGCAGCAGAATGATGAGAGCTGAAATTTTAAGTTATATAAAACATAGGTTAGAAGCCAGTATTGAAGTATTATTCTTAATATTTCTCTTCTCATAATTCTGCTCCACTGGATAAAAGGACAAACACTTTTTCTCTTCATTTTTTGATAAATGTTGTATTCAAAAAGTAACCATGTAGAGACTCATCAGTAGGTCAAGAATTTTCAGGTATTGCTCAAATGTTATTCCCAGTTTCTAAGTGATTTAAATGTGTTTTTATAAGTCAGTGTATTTCCCAAAGGCAGTAATAGTAAATACTGAATATCTTTGCTCTCAAAACAAGTTAGCATTATAGATTTGTTAGATGATTTGATGTATACTAGAAAATTTATTTAAGTGGACTGTGAAATATCCATTAATATAGGTGTGAATGTCAAAGAATGTTTCCAAGTATTATGTTATGACACAGCAACTAGTTCTTCCACGTAAAATAATTTTAGTGCAATATAAACTTAAGTAGAAATGTAAAACATGATCTGAATTGCTATCATTTATATTAAAATGGTTTAAAATGTAAGAATTCCAGTTATTATGTTTAGAGTAGTTTTTATGTTTTATTATAAGCATGACAAAAATGGGAGGGGAACAGTTATAGTTCTGTCCTCAGAAACAGCAATTTGTAGAATTGATGTGATTTTTAAGACATTAGAAAACTAAATTGAAAGTGTTATTTCTGCTTCAATTTTTTTTTTTGCATAAAAGATTTCTTGTCATAACTTGGTAAAAATTTTATGAACTGGTTTCATTTTCAAAGTCTTTATTTTAAAATAAATGTGTATCTTTGTATGATTTATAAGTGTACCCACAGGTAAAAATACATGTGTTCCTAAAACTATTTTGTATATTTTCATTTCTCGGCTACACTGTAGCTAAATACTGCTATCAAATCTCAAGATAATTTAAATTTATAAAATAAGTATCTCAGTTATGTTAACAATAAAAGAGGACTGCAAATATTTTTTTAAATAAAAATTTGCATTCTATGTCTGTTACAGAATACATAGGTTATTAAAAATAAATTTTCATATTTCAACAGTTATTCCTCTCTTTTAACTATTTACATTATTGAAGCACAAATATTAAACATAATGGAAGAATACTTAAAATAATGACTGTATTTTTATCTGATTTATTTCAGATTGATAACACAAAGTGAATCTTGACAGATTATCTTCAATTTGAATATTGACTGTTTCTGTTTTGATCTCCATTGTAATACTTTCCTTGCCTTTTATTGGGTACAGCCCTCTGATCTATAGAATGGGGCAGTGATTTTGTTTAGGGACTGATGAGTGAGGTACCATTCCTAGCTCTTAATGGTGGTCTGTATGGAGATGAAAAGCTTAGTGGGTATATATAATAATATCTTACAACATTTTCCTCCAGATTACTCAACATCCATTTATGCAGCACCCATTGTGTGCCACGGATTATATCAGCATTATGGGGGCATACCTTGAGAGGTCTGTTAACTGTACTTGCAGTCTGATTTGGATTCCCAATAGCATCTATCACTGGGTATTTCTCTAACAGGGTATGTACCATACTTTTTGGTTACTGCATGTTTATGTGTCCTCCCATTGGTTCCTTCATGGGCAGAGTCATACCTTCATCCCCTTTAAGGAGCACAGGGTATGGCATCATAATAGTTGCTCAGTGATGTTTACTGATGGGCAGAAGGAAGGTTTGGTTCCTGTTTTTGGAGAAAATGTTCTAGTAGAGAGAAACGAGGCACAAATAGTTTAGGGAAAGAGCAATTTAGAAAGAAAGTTATTTGTTTTTTCTTCACAGAAATGTCTTGTTGCTAATTTGAGCCAGGATGAATGGCAAATAATACCTATATTATGTGAGTATGCGTTGCCTTGCAGAGTTGGGCCAATGATATCTGACATACTTGTATAGCAACTGTATACTTAAACACATCAATTCTTTGAATATTAGACATTGTTACAAACTAGAAATCAATGACAAATAATAAGTCATGTATATTTCCTGAGTATTTACTATGTTCCATTCCTTATTTTAAGCACATTTGATGCCTTAACTCTATAACAGTACTATAAGATAGGCACTATTAAATATTCCTTTTTTACAGTTGGGATAATTGAGACCCAGGGATATCAAGTAACTTGCCCAGGTTCACACAATAAGTGGTGGATCTAAGATTCAGCCTACAGCGTAGTCTACTAGCCATGATGCTATACTTCAACACAGTAGTATCCTTCCTATTCACGTAGAGCTCTAATATGTAATAAATACAAACCAATTAATAGAATGATTATAGATTTTGGAAAGTGCTTTAGAAAATTTTTTTGCCCCCCCCCGGCCCCCCTCCCCCCAGCAAGTGGCTTGCGGGATCTTAGTTCCCTGAATAGGGATTGAATGCAGGGCCCTCGACAGTGAAAGCACAGAGTCCTAACCCTGAGACTACCAGGAAATTACTGGAAAGTGCTTATTAAGGAAGTAAATAGATTACATGATAGAGAATAATTGTTGGGTGTAAGGATCAGAGTGCTACTTTAGAATGGTCAGGGAAAAGTTTCTTTGATGTGCTAAACTTTAAGCCTACACATGAAAAGGAAGTAGTCGTGCAAAGAGCTGTGGGGGAAGAATGGCCCAGATGAAGGGAACAGCACAGTACAAAAACTCTGAAACAGGAAAAAGCTTAGTTTGACACAGGAATTGTCAGAAGCCCAGTGTCAATGAAGCTCCCTGAGAGAGGGAGTAGCAATAAATAGGTTGGAGAAGTAGACAAAGGCATCAAAAGTGCTTAAAATAAGGAATGGAACAGGAAATATATATGACTTATTATTGCCAGGAAATATACATGACTTATTATTTGTCATTCATTTCTAGTTTGTAACACTGTCTGATATTCAAAGAATTGACATAAGTGTTTAAGTATACAGTTGCTATACAAGTATGTCAGATATTGTTATTTGATGCCTTAACTCTATAACAGTACTATAAGATAGGCACTATTAAATATTCCTTTTTTACAGTTGGGATAATTGAGACCCAGGGATATCAAGTAACTTGCCCAGGTTCACACAATAAGTGGTGGATCTAAGCCCTGTGTGAATGAAGCTCCCTGAGTGAGGGAGTAGCAATAAATAGGTTGGAGAAGTAGACAAAGGGCAGATCAATGTATTTAGGGCTCTATAGGATGTAGTAATGATTTTGTCTTTTATTCTAAATGCAATGGGAAGCCTTGAAGGTTTTCAGTAGGGGAATAAAATTGCCTGATTATATTTGTACAAAGATTACTGCTTTATCAACAATTATATGCACTTAAAACAGAAATCAGGGAATTCCCTGGTGGTCCAGTGGTTGACTCTGTGCTTCCAATGCAGGGGGTGTGGGTTCGATCCCCGGGTGGGGAATTAAGATCCCACATGCTGGCAGAGCCAAAACAAACAAACAAACAAAACAACAAAATAAAAAACAACAGAAATCAACAAAATTAAAAACAGATAATAGAGAAAATAACAAACCCCAAAATTGGTTTTTTGAAGAGATCAACAAAATTGGTAAGCCCCTTAGCTAGACTGATAACTAAAAAGGAATATAAATTACCAATATCAAGAATGGGGAATTCCCTGGTGGTCCAGTGGTTAGGACTCCACGCTTTCATTGCCGAAGGCCCGGGTTCAATCCCTGGCTGGGGAACTAAGATCCCACAAGCCATGTGGCGTGGCCAAAAAAAAAATAATGAAAAAGATGACATTACTATGGATCCTATGGATGTTAAAAAGATAATACGGGATTTCTAAATAACTCTTTGCTAAGGAATTTGATGACTTAGATGAAATGGACAGAGGCTTTGAAAATCACAACCAAAACTGATGTAGGTGAAACAAAATCTGCATAACCAGTTAAAGAAACTGAATTTATCAAAAATCCTTCCACAAAGAAAACTCCAGGCTCAGATTGTGAATTCTGTTGGACATCTAAGAAAGAAATAATTTTATACAAACTTTCAGAAATTAGAAGACAGCACTTTTATGATGCCACTATAACCTTGATGCCCAAACCTGACCAAGTTGTTACAGAAAAATAAAATTACCAACCAGTATCCTTCAGGAACAAAGATGGAAAAATCTTTAGCAGCATATTAGCAAATCAAATCCAGCAATACATAAAAAGTTTATTGTATCGTGACGAAATTGGGTTTATCCTAGGAGCGCCAAGTTGTTTCACAATCTTAAGTCAATAGTGTAATTTCCTGTAATCACAGAATAAAGGAGAAAAACACATGATTCTTCAATTTCTGCACTTCAAAAGTGCAGAAAAAGCACTTGGCAAAATTCAAAATTGATACATTATAAAAATCACATTAGGGTAGACCTTCCTCAATCTGATAGAGCATTTTATCAGATTAATTTTCCAACCGTACATCTCATCTCACATGTTCTTCTCGTGTCATTGACACTCATCCCATCAAGAGGTAGAGACCAGTCCCTCCCCTTACATCTGGTTGAGTGGGCTTGTGTCTACAGTGGAAGTGATGCTGTGTTACTTCTGAAGTTACGTCATAAAGCTGAAACAGCTTCCATCTGGTCTTTTGGAATGCTTGCTCTTGGAATCCTCATGACATGCTGTGAGGAAGCCAGGCAGCCCCTGTAGAGAAACTGTCAGCCAGCCTCAACTTGCCAGCCATTTGAGTAAGCCATCTTCAAAGTGGATCCTCCAGCTTCCAGCTGATGCTTCATGGACAGAGAAAAGCTTTCCTCACAGAGCCCTGCCCAAAATGAAAATTCATAAGCTAAAAAAATGATTGTTGGGGACTTCCCTGGCGGTCCAGTGGCTAGGGCTCCTTGCTTCCACTGCAGGGGGCGCAGGTTTGATCACTGGTTCGGGAACTAAGATCCCACATGCCACAAAAATAAATTAATTAATTTAAAAAAAGATTGTTGTTTAAAGACACTAAGTTTTGGAGGTTTGTTTTTTACATAGATTAGATAACCATAGGAAATATTCATGAAAAACCTACAGCTAAGCATCATATTTAATAGTGAAATATTGAATGCTTTCCCCCTGAGATCAGTAGAAGGCAAGGATGCCCAGTGTCAGAACTTCTATTTAACCAGTGAACTTAAGAAAGTGAAATAAAAAGCATAAATATCCGAGGGGAAGAAGTAAAACTGCCTCTATTTGTAGATGACATGATTATTTACATAGAAAGTCTTAATGAATCTACAAAACAACTACTGGCAAAGTCTCAGGATATAAGGTAAATTTTATCTATCTTATTTTTTTGGCCGCACCATGCGCCATGTGGGATCTTAGTTCCCTGACTAGGGATCAAACCTGTGCCCCCTGCATTGGAAGCGTGTAATCTTAACCACTGGACCACCAGGAAAGTCCTAAGGTAAACTTTAAAGATTGTATTTTTATATACTAGCAGGAAGCAATTAAAAAACAATTTCATTTAAAATAGCATCAAAAAATATACTTAGGGCTTCCCTGGTGCTGCAGTGGTTAAGAATCCGCCTGCCAATGCAGGGGACACAGGTTCGAGCCCTAGTCCGGGAAGATCCCACATGCCGCGGAGCAGCTAAGCCTGTCTGCCACAACTACTGAGCCTGTGCTCTAGAGCCTGTGAGCCACAACTACTGAAGCCCGCGTGCCCAGAGCCTGTGCTCCGCAACAAGAGAAGCCACCACGATGAGAAGCCCGTGCACCGCAACGAAGACCCAACACAGCCAAAAAAAAAGTAAATAAATAAAATTTTAAAAAACTTACAAAAAATATATATATACTTAAATTTAACAAAATATATGCAATAGCTTTACACTGACAATTACAAAATGTTGCTGAGAGACATTAAAGAAAATCTATATAAATGGAGAGATAAACCAGGTTAATATATTAGAAGTCTCTCTATTTTAAAGAAATCAGTACTTCTCAAATTGATTTTTAGGTCTAATGTAATCTCAATCATAATTTCAACAGGCTCTTTGTAGAAATTCACAACCTGATTCTAAAATTTATATAGAAATGTGAAGGACCTAGAATACCCAAAGCAATCTTTAAAAAGAACAAAGACATATAGCATCTGTCTGTATGACTTACTATAAAGCTGTAGTAATCATGACAATGTGATACTGGCATAAGGAGTCACAAACATCAAAAGAACAGAATAGGGGCTTCCCTGGTGGCTCAGTTGTTGAGAGTCCACCTGCCGATGCAGGGGACACGGGTTCGTGCACCGGTCCGGGAAGATCCCACATGCCGCGGAGCAGCTGGGCCCGTGAGCCATGGCCGCTGAGCCTGCGCGTTTGGAGCCTGTGCTCCGCAGCGGGAGAGGCCACAACAGTGAGAGGCCCGCGTACCGCAAAAAAAAAAAACAACGAAAAAAACAACAACAAACAAACAGAATAGAGAGCCGAAATGGACCTGTACTTATGTAGTCATTTGATTTTTTTTAACAAGGTGCCAAAGCAATACCATGGGGGAAGGGTAGTCTTTTGTACAGGTGCTACTGGAAAAACTGGATATGCACATGGTTGGGGGAACGGGGAGGGGCGAACACGACTCATTCTCTACCTCATACCACACACAAAAAATTTTAGATGGATCATAAACCTAAATGAAAAATAAAACAATAAACTTCAAGAAGAAAACAAAGGAGAATATCTCTACTTCCTAGGGGTTGGCAAGGATTCCACAGGTCACAGAAAGCGAACAGCATAGAAGAAAAATGGATAAATTAGACTTCATAAATATTACAATTTACTCATATCTAAAGATCTTGTTACCGAACCAAACTTGGGTCTGCTCACCACTGCAGTAAAGGTACTGACACTGGGTTGTGGTGAAGGAAAGTGCAGCATTTACTATAAGGCGCCAGTACAAGAAGGATGGAGGGCTCATGCTCTAAAATCCCCAAACTCCCCGAAGGGTTGCAGCAAAGGTTTTTTATTTTTTACATCTTTATTGAAGTATAATTGCTTTACAATTGTGTGTTACTTTCTGCTTTATAACAAAGTGAATCAGTTATACATATACATATGTTCCCATATCTCTTCCCTCTTGCGTCTCCCTGCCTCGCCAGGTGAGGGGGTGGGGTCGCAAGGTATGTGATCAGCTTGTGAGGTAACAGGGTGTGTCACAGGGGTTAACATCATCAATCAGGCTCCCTCAGGCCTGGGGGCTATGTGTTCATGATCATCAAATAGTTAGCACCTTCCAGGGAGTTCCCTGGTGGTCTAATGGTTAGGATGCCCGGCTTTCCCTACTGTGGCCCAGGTTCAATCCCTGGTCGGGGAACTGAGATCCCACAAGCTGCATGGTGTGGCCAAAAAAAAAAAAACAAACATCTTCCATTTGGTGGGGGGTTTTCACGTCTATAGAACTACTCAGGAAATGTGTATCAGATACTATTATCTAGGGACTTCAGAGAGGAGCTAAAGCAGAGGATTTGGGGAAGGCCCATAGGGTCCTGCTGGGTTACAATCTTGTTAAGAAAATGAATAGGCAAGTGACAGATGGGGAGAAAATACTCACAAAACCTATCTGACAAGTCTTTTATTAAGAATTATATAAAGGATTCCCGGGGAATTCCCTGTGGTCCAGTGGTTAGGACTTCGAGCCCTCACTGCCGAGGTCCTGAGTTCAATCCCTGGTCGGGGACCTAAGATCCCACGCTGTTTGGCACAGCCAAAAAAGAGAAAAAAATTTTTTTGTAACTCAATAATAAAAGGACAATGCAGTTAAGAAGAAAATGGGCAAAGGATTTTTGAAAAAGATTTATTATTATTATTTTAAAATTTATTTTATTTATTTATTTTTGGCTGCGTTAGGTCTTTGTTGCTGTGCTCGGGCTTTCTGTAGCTGCTGCGAGCAGGGGCTACTGTTCATTGCGGTGCGCGGGCTTCTCATTGTGGTGGCTTCTCCTCTTGCGGAGCATGGGCTCCAGGCGCGTGGGCTTCAGCAGTTGTGGCTCACGGGCTGTAGAGCACAGGCTCAGTAGTTGTGGCACACGGGCTTAGTTGCTCTGCGGCATGTGGGATCTTCCCGGACCAGGGCTCAAATCCGTGACCCTGCATTGGCAGGTGGATTCTCAACCACTGCGCCACCAGGGAAGCCCTATTTATTATTTATTTATTTTATTTATTTTTGGCTGTGTCGGGTCTTAGTTGCGGCACGCAGGATCTTCGTGGAGGTACGCGGGATCTTTCCTTGTGGCATGTGGACTCTTCGTTGTGGTGCTCTGGCTTCTCTTTAGTTGTGGCGTGTGGGTTTTCTCTCTCTAGTTGTGGCGCGGGCTCCAGGGCGCGTGGGCTCTGTAGTTTGCAGCACGTGGGCTCTAGTTGAGGTGCGCGAGCTCAGTAGTTGCAGCGCGTGGGCTTAGTTGCCCCACGGCATGTGGGATCTTAGTTCCCTAACTGGGAATCAAACCCGCATCCCCTGCATTGCAAGGCGGATTCTTCACCACTGGACCACCAGGGAAGTCCCTGGGCAAAGGATCTGAACAGACATTTACAAAGGAGGATATACAAATGACTGAGCACATGATAAAATAATTTCATTAGTGATGGGGATGTGCAAATTAAGACTGAAAAGACTGATAGCATCAAATATTGTCAAGTATATGCAGAAACTGGAATTCTGAAACATCATCAGCTATAGTGTAAAATGTTACAACCATTTGCATAAAGGTCTGTCAGTTTCTTCTGTTAAACCTAAATATAAACCTACCCATGGCCCAGAAATATCACACCAAAGTATTTACTCAAGAGAAACAGAAGGACACATCCATGAAAAAATATTTGTAGCCACTTTATTCAAGATAGCAAAATACCGTAAATAATCTAGGTGTTCGTCAACTGGAGACTGACGAAGTAGACTACTATTCAGCAATAAAAAGGAACAAACTGCTGGTTTATGTAACAAAATGGATGAATCTCAAAAACATTATACTGAGTAAAAGAAGCCAGATACAAATAGTACATACCATGTGATTTTCATTATATGAACTTGTAGAATAGACAAATCAGATCTCTGGTGAAAAAAAATCAGTTTAGTGGTTGGGTTTCCAGTAGGGATGGATGTGGGAATTGCCTGGGAAGAGGTATGAGAGAACTTTCTGGGGGTGATGATAACATTCTGTACCTTAATAAGTATTGGTGTCAAACACATTTGTCAAAATTCATCAAATGGTACACACAAGATTTGTGCATTTCATTTTATGTAAATTCTACAATTCACATATGAAATTTACATAAAACATTTAAAGTACCACAGACAAAATATTGAACTCTAGCTAATGATGTGCATGCTAAAGTGTTCAGGGGTGAAATGCACTGATGTCTGCTATTTTGAAATGCATTTAAAAAGAAACACTTGAATTCATGGATGGATAGAGGGATGGATAGATAGATATACATTGTGATAATGAATGATAACATTTGCTAAAGATAGCAAATGTTAATTGTAAAATTTAGGTGATAGGTATATGGTGTTCATGATATAATTCTTTTTTTTTTTTTTGCGGTACGCGGCCCTCTCACTGTTGTGGCCTCTCCCGTTGCGGAGCACAGGCTCCGGACGCGCAGGCTCAGCGGCCGCCGCTCACGGGCCCAGCCGCTCCGCGGCATGTGGGATCTTCCCGGACCGGGGCATGAACCCGCGTCCCCTGCATCGGCAGGCGGACTCTCAACCACTGCGCCACCAGGGAAGCCCCATGATATAATTCTTTTAACTTTTCTGTACATTTGAAAGTTTTTATGATAAAATATTAGGAAAGGGAAAAGAATAAATTGCAGGGAGAGAAGAATGGAAGCACATGTGAGAGATAATGATTAGGTAGTGACAGTGGAAATGGAAAGGAATGAAGAGATTTAAGATAGTTTTAGAGGCAGAATCTATGGGTCTGCCTATGGATTGGATGTGGGTAGTAACAGAAAAGAATCAAGGATGATTTCTGGGTTTCTGGCCTTATCTGCTGGGTGGTTAGTGCTATTACTGAGAAGAATAATAGGTTTGTTGGGGAAATATAAAGTTCTATTTTAGGGAATTCCCTGGAAGTCCAGTGTTTAGGCCTCTGCACTTCCACTGCAGGAGGCCTGGGTTTGGGGAACTAAGATCCCTGCAAGCCTCGCGGCCAAAAAAAAAAATTTATTTTTCCATTTTGGCCATGTTAAAGAAGTTTCCCCCTTCCCTCCAAGTGTAGATGTCAAGCAGGCAGTTGGACTCTTGAATTTGGAGGAAAAGCTTTGCCTGTAAATATGAATTTGAGAATTGGCAGGATAGAGATGGTATTTAAAACGATGACAATGGGGCTTCCCTGGTGGCGCAGTGGTGGAGAATTCGCCTGCCAGTGCAGGGGACACGGGTTCGAGCCCTGGTCCGGGAAGATCCCACATGCTGCGGAGCAACTAAGCCCGTGCGCCACAACTACTGAGCCTGCGCTCTAGAGTCCGTGAGCCACAACTACTGAGCTCACACGCCTAGAGCCCGTGCTCCGCAACAGGAGAAGCCACCGCAATGAGAAGCCCGTGCACCGCAACAAGGAGTAGCCCCCGCTCACCGCAACTAGAGAAAGCCCGCGCACAGCAACGAAGACCCAACACAGCCAAAAATAAATAAGTTTATAAAAATAAATAAAGCCATGAAAATGGTTGAAATAACCTAGGGAGCTAGTAGACAAATAAAATTTTCAGAACTGAATTCTGAGGACTTTCAACATTTAGAGATTGGGCAGAAAAATGAAGAGACGGTAGAGGAGATTGAGGAGGGCCTGCGATGTTGGAGGAAAACCAGTTGATTGTGGCATCACAGGTACAAAATCTGTAACTACTACAGGCAAGGATTTTCCATTCTTGTTTTTCCAGGAAGTTGAGCATAACTTCTTCATAATTTTATATGAATAAACATGAATGTGAAAGATAACTTTTGATAAAGATTATTTTAAGTTCGGTGAAACCCTTAGGAAGTGATTTTACACATTTCTGTATTTTTAAAAATATTTATTTATTTATTTATTTTGCCTGCTCCAGGTTTTAGTTGCCACATGCGGGATCTTCGTTGCTGCATGTTTAGTTGCGGCATGTTTAGTTGCGGCAGTGAATAGGAGTTGAAATTGGATATAGCCTTGAAAAAAATTCTTTAAAGAAGTTTTCCTCAGGAGGGTGGCCAAGAGAGAAAAGGTTCCATCAAGGTAACATCATTTCAAGATGAGAGATACTGGGAAGCATTACAAACCAGGGAGTGATCCAGTAATGAGGGCCAGATTGAGGATAGTAGAGATTGAGGGAATAACAGAAGAAGTAATGCCCTTGAGAATGTAAGAGGCCTTGGGATCCCAAGTAGAAGTAGAGGGATTGCCCATTGATAGGAGGAACGCTCTGTCCACTGCTGAAAAAAAGTGGAAAGAGGTTATAAAATGGGGAGGAGATATTAGTGGTTTTGTAGATTTAGTCATGGCATGATGAGGAAGTTCTTTTCTGACAGCTTCCATTTTCTCAGTTGAGCCAGAAAAAAAGGAGGAGAGGTTGTTTGCCAAAGAGTGAAAAATTCCGTAAGCTAACAAGGGACGCCTTAGTTTGGGCAACTGCAGTTTTGTTCATACTAAGTGCGTGTGTTGGACATGGGTCGGCGTGTCGAGAGAGAGGGAGGGAGGGGAAGGGGGAGGGGGAGAGACAGAGAGAGACAGAGGAGCCGGAGCATTTAGTCTGGGCCAGATTACGAAGACTCCATGTTTTCCAAACTCTAAAGCAAAGGAGCAAAAGCGCCTCACGCGCAGGGCGCCGGAGGAATTGCCCGCGCAGGTCACTTGGGATCTCGGCTGGTCGGCGCATGCGCGCGGCTCCACGCGGTCTCGCGGTCCTTTTCCCCCCGTGTGTTGCTCCGGGTTCCCCTGAATTCACCTGGCGGCAGTTTGAGGTCTCTGCGGTCGGGATGGAACAGGTGGACGAACTGGAGCTGCTAATGGAGAAGAGTTTCGGAGATAACGCTGCGCAGCCGGCGGAGCTGTGAGCGGAGCGGGGGGAGGGTCTGGGAACAAAGCGGGAGATTTGAAAAGCAGGGAGCGGGAGAGGCCGCACCCGCGCCTCCGCGGACCGGGGCTGGGGCAGAGTAACCAGGCTCAAGTCCCGGGGCGCCCGACGAGCCTCCGGAACTGGGGTCTGTTTCCCAGGGTTCTCTTTGGGGCCAAGCCCGGGCCAGGGCTTGAATACTCTCCCTCACCCAGCAGTTCATTCTTAATCTTGATATCACCACTTTACTGAATTTGGGGAGTCCTAGCCAACTTAAATGTCTTCATAAACGAAATTGCAACTGCTAGACGCTTTTCTTCATGTTTAATTGGAGAAAGTTATCCCGGGGAGAAATCTATACCCTCAGAGCGGCTTAAATGGTCGGGGAAATTGACCCGCAAGCATAGTGTAGAATTGTCAGTAGTAATGATATTGAGGCTAATTATTGTTGACGGAGCTTTGCGCTTTGAGTTGTGATCAGCAGTACCTTTTGGGAGATCCTTAAAGCGTCCCAGCTGACCTTGGGAAATTCATGGCCTGAGGCTACGTGGGTAGGTGAATGAGGAATATAACCTAGGTGGGTTACAAAGGTTGGGTGACAAAGACAGTTTTAGGGTAAAGTTTTAGGGTAATAACTGGAGAGATAATGACTTTGGACTGTCACTGATAAAGACTGCAGTCAAACTGGAAAGATTGAAGAGGGAGTTAATGTTTTCTAGAGGAGAGATTAGAGTATGTTGCAGTTTTCAGGTGGCTAGGGTCAGTGGATAAAAGAATTGTGAAATCGACTTGCCCATTATAAATAAGAAATTTCTGAGTTACTCTATGAAGGAATGGTTAAGATGACAGGTATTAATCTTGCTTTCTCTACAAAGCATAGGCTAGTTGATCCCCAATGAGGTTTTATAGAATGATTTCCTGCATTAAATAGTAGGTTGGACTAGGTGATTTCTAAGTACTCTCCTAATTGAAAGATTAATATAATAATGAAGCTCACAGTAGGACTTCCAGCAAACCACCCACACTATATTTTTCCATAACAAACATGTTTTATTTACAAAAAGATAGTGTCCTAGACATTTCCTTTCACTTGTACTTTGGGAAGGTTTGCACCAGAGGTAGGAATTTGTGTCTAATATTTTTCAATTTACCATTCGTCCTCATAATCATAGATGTCCCAAAGAGCTCCTCATAGAGCTTATATTTGGAAAAATCCATATCATAAGTATGTTTTAAATGGCATTGCTTCTGGGAAGTTTTTATAATAGGAATTCTGCTATGCCCTTGCTCTCTCTTTACCTCTTTTAGCCAATGGTCTTGTGATAAGCTTACTAGAAGAAAGAAACCTACAAAACTAGAAGGTAGGTTTGTAGATAAAAGAGATTGGATGGCTTCTTATTTAATGCTTGTGCTACAGTAGTTTTGTATGTGTATGCTTTAGATTTCAGAAGAAGAAGGTGGAAGCTTCCTTTTCTAAAGCAGTTCTGAGCCGAGGAATGGATAACCGGTACCTGGTATTAGCAGTCAATATTGTACAGAATGAAGAAGGAAACCATGAAAAGCACCTAATCATCACTGCTTCGCAGTCACTAGAATGTAAAGAACTGTGTATCCTTAGGAATGACTGGTAATTTTTGTGTGACTTTGGGCGTTCATCTGGCAGAGTCTTAAGGGTGCCGTCTTACAAACTATCACATGGGCTTGTGTGGCTGTTGCAATAATTTAATTGTTAATAAAGAGAGTAGATATGAACCTGAATTAATTTTGCCTAAGGATTGTGCCTATTACAGTAGCATCTCAAGTCCCTTTTTCCAAAACTTTTATTGTCATTTGAAAATCAAGTACAAGGGGATTTATTAAATCACTACTTCCTATTTCCCAGTGCTTTCTGGGACTGCAGCTTAAACCTCATTTAGTTCTCACTAAGAGGAAAACTAATCAGAGCATAAGAACATCCTTAGGGCTTCCCTGGTGGCACAGTGGTTGAGAGAGTCTGCCTGCCGATGCAGGGGACACAGGTTCGTGCCCCGGTCCGGGAAGATCCCACATGCCGCGGAGCGGCTGGGCCCGTGAGCCATGGCCGCTGAGCCTGCGTGTCCGGAGCCTGTGCTCTGCAACAGGAGAGGCCACGACAGTGAGAGGCCTGTGTACTGCAAAGAACATCCTTAGACTCTAGCTGTTGCTTCTCAAGCAGTGTGTGGTATGTGAGGGGTGAAGGGGAGATGCAGAGAAGGTGGAGGTCTAACTCTGTCTAGGCTGCAAGTTGGATGGTTTGAACTCGATAAATATGATTTTGTTCTTGGTACATTGTGTTTGGCTTCATGCCTCAAGGCTTATAGAAGCTGTAGGTATAAGTCTTAAGAATGAGAGAACTATTATTAGAACAGCCTCATCCATAATTGAAGCTATACACTGTTAATAATTTGATAGCTTTTGCAGTAGATAATGCAAGACCCAGAAATTTAGAAATACTTATTTCTTTACATAAGATATCCAGTTGTTTATTTTTTAAAAATATTTATTTATTTGGCTACGCTGGGTCTTAGCTGCGGCACATGGGATGTTCGTTGCTGTGTGCGGGCTCTTAGTTGCGGTAGGCGGGATCTAGTTCCCTGACCAGAAATCGAACCCGGGCCCCCTGCATTGGGAGCACGGAGTCTTAACCACTGGTCCACCAGAGAGGTCCCTCCAGTTATTATTTATTTATTTTTTCCTCCAGTTATTTTTGAAGCCTCCTTAATATGTTTAAATGTAGGAATCTAAACTATGTATACTTTAATTTTGCTTTATTTTTAGGTGCTCTGTACCAGTAGAGCCAGGGGACATCATTCATTTAGAGGGAGACTGCATATCCGATACTTGGATAATAGATGAAGATTTTGGATATTTGATTCTGTATCCAGACATGCTGATTTCTGGCACAAGCATAGCCAGTAGTATTCGATGCATGAGAAGAGCTGTCCTGAGTGAAACATTTAAGGTGAACAATATTAACAGCCAGTGTTTCCACAGGGTCTTAAGAGTTCACAGACCACTTTTACACTCTTACTTAATCCTCCCAACAATCCTGTGAAGTAGATGGTATTAATCAGCTGCATTTTACTGATTGGGAAAATCAGGAAGTTAAGTGACTTGCCCAAAGTTACTGTAGCTAGTAAGTGGCAGTGTTGGGATTCAAGGCCAGGTGCCCTAAGATCCTTTGAATCTTATTCAACATTTTGTCAAATAATTAATTCTAATAATAATATAAATTTCAGTGATAAAAATTTTAATTTAATATATCTGGGCATTTCCAAACTTGGCTTCATGTGATTCCCAGTGAACTAAAAGTAAATGTGAGAGTCTCTTTTAAAAACATTATTATGGAAAGTTTCAAACATATGCAAAGAGATGATTATAATAAACTCCCATGTACCCATTTTGCTGTTCCCAGACATTGTATTATTTTGCAACTAAATGAAAGCTGAGGATTTAAAAATATATATAAACACAGTATCTTTATCATACACAATAAAATGAACAGTAATTCCTTAAATTAATCTAATAGTTTTATCTCTAATGTCTTTTATCAAATTTTTTTTTATTCAGTTCATTTGTTAGCATCAATATCCAAACAATATTATGTTTGGTTGATATGTCTCATAGTTTCTTTTAATCTAAATTCTGCCTTACACCCACTCCCTTTGTTTCAATGCCATTTCTTTTTTATTTTTTGGTTGCACTGCACGGCTTATGGGATCTTAGTTCTCTGACAAGGGATTGAACCCAGGCCCTCAGCAGTGAGAGCACGGAGTCCTAACCACTGGACCGCCAGGGAATTCCCAATGCCATTTATTTTTGAAGAACGTGAGTTTTATTTGTTAAGTTTCCTCTTCCTCCCAGGGTATTCTTTTAATTATACAATTAGTCTCTGTGCCTGTAGAAAACCAAAAAACAGCTAAGGGCTTCCCTGGTGGCGCAGTGATTAGCAATCTGCCTGCCAATGCAGGGGACAGGGGTCTAGAGCCCGTGCTCCACAACAAGAGAAGCCACCACAATGAGAAGCCTGCTCACCACAATGAAGAGTAGCCCCCTCTCACTGCAACTAGAGAAATCCCGTGCATAGCAATGAAGACCCAATGCAGCCAAAAAAAAAACAAACAAACAAATGCAGCTAAGCAAGAAGAATAAAAGAAGGAAAAATACCCAAGTAGATTTTCTAATCATCTGTGGTTATCACTTATTTATAGTTTTTTTAAAAAAATCAGCTTTTTTCTTCAATTGTGGGGATACTATTAACTTCTCTTTTAACCACATATTATAAAGCAGACCTGAATATTAATATTTTAAAAACCTTATTTTGAAATAATTTTAGACTCACATAGAACTTACAAAAATAGTACAGAGAGTTCCCTGTAAATTAATTTTTAAAATTCCTGATGGGTGTCTTGTGGACTTTTTCTTTTTTTTTTGATAGTTTCAAGGGGATGGTCCAGGCTAATAAAAGAGTTAATTGAAAACTACTGTTTCTTTTTGAGTGGTGAGAGTTTGTCAAAAATCTCTGCTGGGGACTTCCCTCGTGGCACAGTGGTTAAGAATCCACCTGCCAATGCAAGGGACACGGGTTCGAGCCCTCGTCCGAGCGGATCCCACATGCTGCGGAGCAACTAAGCCCGTGCGTCACAACTACTGAGCCTGCGCTCTAGAGCCCGCGAGCCACAGCTTCTGAAGCCTGTGCACCTGGAGCCCGTGCTCTGCAACAAGAGAAGCCTCCGCAATGAGGAGCGCATGTACCACAACGAAGAGTAGCCCCCGCTCGCCTCAACTAGGGAAAGCCCACGCGCAGCAACGAAGACCCGACACAGCCAAAAATAGATAAATAAATTTAAAAAAATAAATTTTCAAATAAATTTGAAAAAAAAAATCTCTGTAGAGAGTTCCCTGGCGGTCCAGTGGTTAGGACTCAGTGCTTTAACTGCTGGGGCCTGGGTTCAGTCCCTGGTTGGGGAACTAAGATCCCACAGGTGTGTGGGGCAGCCAAAAAAAAAAAAATCTCTGCTGTAAGTTTGTTTCATGTTTTGAGTATTTTACTCACATGACTTTATGATCTATGCGTTTATTGACTTTTGTATGTGGGTTCATTATAAAGTGAAGTTAGAGATGAATATGTTAAATATTTGAGACCACATTGAACTTTTTCATATAAGTTATTTTAATTTTTTTCAAAATGGAAATATACTGATTTGAAAATAATAACTTGTAAAATAATTTAGGTAATTCTAAATTGAAGAAAGTGAAAGTCACCTATAATTTCACTCACCAGAAAAATAAATTGTTTCATATTTTGGCATTTGTCTCACCAGTGTACTTTGGTTATGGTGGTTCAATAGGTTAGGTAATAAATGTACGATCACATCTGTTGATACGTTGTGAAATAAGATATTTGTATGATTTTTGTGTTTTTTTGGTAGAGCTCTGATCCAGCCACACGCCAAATGCTGATTGGTACCATTCTCCATGAAGTATTTCAAAAAGCAATAAGTGATAGTTTTGCCCCAGGAAAGCTACAAGAACTTGCTTTTCAAACTGTTCAAGAAATAAGGCATCTGAAGGAAATGTAAGTAGTTACGAGAGGAACTATAGATACAGTTTTGTTATATAACTTCTTTCCTAGCATCTATAAGGTTTTTGGCTATTAGACTATTAAATATAAATCAGTATAATACTAGAATGCAGATTTCAGGGCTGTAGTATCCCACTGCAATTCTGCGAAGAGCTTCTGAAATTGCAGAACAGGAATTCTTTGGCTAAAAATACCTAAATATTCTCTATATGCATAATAGACTCCACAGCTGCACTCAGAGAGTGTGAACTTTTTGTTTTACTTCTAGAAACAGTGTGACATCCTGAAAATTGTATGGGGCTGGGAGTCAGATGAACCTCCTTTCAAATTCTAGCTTTGCCAATTTTATGATTGAACTAGTTACTGAAAGATTCTGGAAAGGGTGATAATACCTGTTTGGCAGACTTTTTGTGACAATGGAGATAATGTATGTAAACCCACAAATGGCTAGTCATTGGCGTTTTATGAGTGGCTACCTGCAGAGGGATTGGCATATTCTCTATTTCTTTCTTGACTCCTACTGCAGTCCATCTTTTTTTCACAGAAATTTTTTTATTAGTGGTGACTTTGCTTTCCAGACTAGTTGATACAAACCTACTTTTCCCAGATATAATTCTACATTTCACTGTGTAAATGAGAAAAATGTGTTCCATAATTCTACACTTATTTACTAATGACGTACAATCTATTGTCTTAAAAACATTTTAGAACCCTGCCCTATGTCAGGCACTGTGTTAAGTGCTTTTTAGCTATCTTATATAATCTGATAGCAACCTGTTATAAAGGAAGAAATGGAAGCACAGAGAAGTTGTCACTTGGTTACAACCACACACAGCATGGCTTTCAGAATATGACTAGATATAATAAAGTTTTTGCTTAAGAGTTCTACTTATTGCTTTAGTTGCCACTTTGGTTTTCAAATTAAAAAAATTTTTTGTCACACCCTAACCAGGATCTGTTGTGTATTGTATGGATCATTGCCCTGAAACAAAACACATCAAAACTTAGTGCCTTAAAATGACAAACATCTAACCTGTTATCTCATAGTTTTTGTCAGTCAGGAATTTGGAAGTAGTTCAGCTGGGTGGCTCAGGCTCAGGGTCTCCCATGTGAGCTGCATCTGAAGGCATGACCGGGCAGGAGCATCTGCTTCCGTGATGACTCAGTCACACGTCTGTTGTGGGGAGGACTCATTTCCTAGCTGGCTGTTGGCAGGAGGCCTCAGTTTCTTGCCACATGGGCTTCTCTAGGGGGCTGGCTGATGTGTCCTGGGACACAGTCTGCTTCCTTCAGATTGAAGGGTCCAAGAAAGAGAGCAGGAAGCCACAGTGCCTTTTATAACCTAGTATCTGATTGCTATGATGTCACTTCTGCTTTTTTTATTAAGTACTCATTACTAAGTCTAGCTCTCCCTTAACGGTAGGGGAATTAGGTGCCATCTTTTGAACGGGGTGTCAAAGGATTTGTGGACATATTTTAAACCACCACAGGTATTCAGGTATCAGGTAACCTGATCAGTTCAGAACCCAACGTGAATATAAGTATGAAAGAAAACAAGGATTTTGAGCAGCCTTGCTCAGAATTCATGTCCTTGTATTAAACCTTGTGCATGTTACGTAATGGAATGTCTCTTATGCCCTCAGCATCTGTTATTTTTCATTAATATCTAACAGTCTTACCTGGTTTCTAAGATGCGGGAGAAAGGTACCTTCATAGTCATTAGGAGAGCTGATAGCTTCATTACTGTATAGGAAAGGAGAAACTTTTTTTTTTTTTTTTGTGGTACGCGGGCCTCTCACCGCTGCGGCCTCTTCCGTCGCGGAGCACAGGGCCACGGCCCACGGGCCCAGCCGCTCCGCAGCACGCGGGATCCTCCCAGACCGGGGCACGAACCCGTGCCCCCTGCATTGGCAGGAGGACTCCCAACCACTGCTCCACCAGGGAAGCCCAGGAAAGGAGAAACTTTTAAAAAATATAAGAACTATGAAGATCAGAATTTTGGTTTTTTTGGTTTTGGTTTTTTTGGCCGCACAGCGCGGCTTGAGGAAACTTATTTCCCTGACCAGGGATTGAACCCATGCCCCCCGCAGTGGAAGCACAGAGTCTTAACCACTGGACCACCAGGGAAGTCCCTTTAATTAATTTTTATTGGAGTATAGTTGCTTTACAGTGTTGTGTCAGGAATGTATTCTTAGCAGATCCTTGGGTATCACTGAATTATATATATATATGTTTTTTTGAAGTATAGTTGATTTACAACGTTGTGTTAGTTTCTGGTGTATAGCAAAGTGATGCAGTTATTTATACATATACATACATATATATTCTTTTTTTTTTTCGGTATGCGGGCCTCTCACTGTTGTGGCCTCTCCCGTTGCGGAGCACAGGCTCCGGACGCGCAGGCTCAGCGGCCATGGCTCACGGGCCCAGCCGCTCTGCGGCATGTGGGATCTTCCCGGACCGGGGCACGAACCTGTGTCCCCTGCATCGGCAGGTGGACTCTCAACCACTGCGCCACCAGGGAAGCCCCCATATATATTCTTTTTTAAAAATAATTAATTAATTAATTTTTATTTTTGGCTGCGTTGGGTCTTCCTTGCTGCACGTGAGCTTTCTCTAGTTGCAGCGAGCGGGGGCTCTAGGCACTCAGGCTTCAGTAGTTGTGGCACGTGGGCTCAGTAGTTGTGGCTCGCGGGCTCTAGAGTACAGGCTCAGTAGTTGTGGCACACGGGCTTAGTTGCTCTGTGGCATGTGGGATCTTCCCAGACCAGGCTGGAACCTGTGTCCCCTGCATTGGCAGGCAGATTCTTAACCACTGAGCCACCAGGGAAGTCCCTATATATTCTTTTTCATATTCTTTTACATTATGGTTTATTACAGGATATTGAATAGAGTTCCCTGTGCTGTACAGTAGGACCTTGTTTATCTATTTTATATATAGTAGTTTGTATCTGCTAAATCCAAACTTCTAATTTATCCCCCCCCCCCGCCCCCCCTTCCCCTTTGGTAGTCATAAGTTTGTTTTCTATGTTTGTGAGTCTCTGTTTCCTAAATAAGTTCATTTCTATCATATTTAGATTCCACATATAAGTGATATCATATGATAGTTGTCTTTCTCTGACTTCACTTAGTATGGTAATCTCTCTCCACCCATTTTGCTGCATTATTATTTTTTTTATCATTATATCCTAAGTCATTAAGGGGAAATATGTTTCATTTCAGTTATGAAAATACTAATTCTCTCATGAATCTTGCCCAACCCTGTTCAAAAGCATACTTTTTAAAATTCCCAGAGCCTAAAAATAACAGATCCAAAGTTCTTTCCTGCCCTCTCTCATAGGCCCTTCTACTTTATTACAGATCTTAGAACAGATTTTTACCTGTTTGTGCTCTGTCCTCTCATTATATCTATAAAAGTCTAGGCTTGAAGATGCCAAACCTTAAGTATCTCTATAGCCTCAGGAAAGAACAGGTGGTTACATGTCATTTTGCGGTGATTTGGCTCGAAATTAAAAAGGCAGAATTCAAATGCAGAAGACTTTAAATAACCAGTGTGGACTGGTTTGGAAACTTAGAAGAGTCCTGGTCTGTAAAAAGTAAAACACTAGGAAGAATCTGCCTAAGGAGATGGTGACAGTGAAGAATGGTTCCAGGATGGTTTGCGAAGGTTATTTACGAAAGAGATTACCCAGTTGTGCAGGGTTTTTTTTTAATAGTAAATTATTATTTCTAAATAACTTATAAATTCACATACAGCATGTGTTGTTGTAATAGTACAAGAGGGTATACAATGATAGTAAGTCCTTTCTACCCCTGCATCCCTGGTCAGTCACTACCGAGCTCCAGAGGCAACTTCTGTTATCAGTTTCTTTTATGTCCTTCCACAGAGATTTCAAATATTTACATGTGATTGTGTGTGTGATTATTTATGTTTATATATTATTTGTTATATAAATGGTAGCATACCATACACATTATTGTATATAAATATTAAATCTTGGGAGTTCCCTGGCGGTCCAGTGGTTAGGATTCAGTGCTTTCACTGCTATGGACTCGGGTTCAATCCCTGGTCAATGAATTAAGATTCTACAGGTCGGGCAGCGTGGCCAAAAAAAAAAAACTTGGTAATTATTCCATATTAGTACTGATTGAGCTATCTCATTTTTTTTTTTTGTGGTACGCGGGCCTCTCACTGCTGTGGCCTCTCCCGTTGCGGAGCACAGGCTCCGGACGCCTGGGCTCAGCGGCCATTGCTCACGGGCCCAGCCGCTCCGCGGCATGTGGGATCCTTCCAGACCGGGGCACGAACCCGCATCCTCTGTATCGACAGGCGGACTCTCAACCACTGTGCCACCAGGGAAGCCCGGAGCTATCTCATTTTTAATTAAGAGTGGCAAAATGTTTCATTGTATGGATGTACAGTAATTTATTTAAGAGCCCCTGGCATTTCAGTCCTTGCTTTTATTAGCAACACTATAATAAATACCTTTGTACATTTTAATTTTAATAGCTTTGCAGGCATATATCTGGGCTCAATACTTAGAAGTGGAATTGTTGGACCAGAGGATATTTACATTTAAACATTTAAAAAATCTTTTTAAAAAAAATTTTTATTGAAGCATAGTTGATTTACAGTGTTGTATTATTTTCTGCTGTACAGCAGAGTGACTCAGTTATACATATATATATATTTGTATTTATATCCTTTTCCATTATGGTTTATCACAGGATATTGAATATATGATTTATCACAGTTGGACCGTGTTGTTTATCCTTTTTTTTTTTTTTTTTTTTTTTTTTTTTGCGGTACGCGCGCCTCTCACTGCTGTGGCCTCTCCCGTTGTGGAGTACAGGCTCCGGACGCGCAGGCTCAGCAGCCATGGCTCACGGGCCCAGCCACTCGGCGGCATGTGGGATCCTCCCAGACTGGGGCACGAATCCGTGTCCCCTGCATCGGCAGGCGGACTCTCAACCACTGCGCCACCAGGGAAGCCCTGTTTATCCATTTTATAAGAGCTTACGTCAACCTCCCACTCCATCCTTCCCCCAACCCGCTCCCCTTGGCAACCACAAGTCTATTCTCTATGTCTGTGACTTTGTTTCTGTTTCGTAGATAGGTTCATTTATGTCATGATTTAGATTCCACATACAAGCGATATCATATGGCATTTTTCTTTCTCGTTCTCATTTACCTCTCTTAGAATGATAATCTCTAGTTGCATCCATGTTGCCGCAAATGGCATTATTTCATTCTTTTTTATGGCTGAGTAGTATTCCATTGTATATATGTACCACGTCTTTATCCATTCATCTGTCGATGGACATTTAGGTTGTTTTCATGTCTTGGCTATTGTGAGTAGTGCTGCTGTGAACATAGGGGTGTATCTTTTTGTTAACAAATCTTTTTATTTGAAAATAATTTTAAATTTAGAGAAAAGTTGCAAGAGTAGTACAAAGAACATCCATACACTGTTTACTCAGATTTACCTGCCGTGTGTGTTTTTCTAAACCGCTTGAGATTAAGCTGTATATGTGTTATTTTGGCCTTTAAATACTTAAATGTGTATTTCCTAAGAATAAGGATTTTCTCTTATGTAACCACAGAACAGTTATCAACTTCAGGAAATTTAACATTGTTATAATACTTGTGTCTGATCTACTGTGCACATTTCAGTTTTGTACAGTAATGTTCTTCATAGCATTTTTTTCCCTCCAGGACAGGATCCGGTCTGGGTACATTTAAAGTTTTGATATATATTGTCAAATTGCTCTATGTAGACATTGTCCTGTTTCTTTCTTCCATTCATTGTTTTCCAGTTTTGTTGAGATATCATTGACATATAACATTGTATTAGTTTAAGGTATACACCTTATTGATTTAATATGTGTGTATATTGCAGAATTCATTTTACATTTCTATGGGCAATATATGGGTCCTTGTTTCCCCCACGTCCTCACCTATATCATCTTTCATCCACTCTAAGTTTCCCAGATTTCAAACAGCCTTCTTCAGACAAACACCCTTTGCCTTATGTGGACTGATTGTGTTTCTGTAGGTCATTCGGGGCACTTTGGTGTCAGTAATTGCTCCCTGGTTTGAGATTCTTCAGCTTTGCCTTCAACCTGAAGTTGCTTTTGTGGTCAGGACAAGCAATCTTGGCAGAGCTAGGGTTGCTAATTTTGTCTTCCCTGCTGAACTGGCTCTCCCAGAGGACTGGTAGGGCTCTGCTTTCTTAGTTCTGGTAAGCCAGAGGTAGCAGAAACCTAGGAAAGTAGGAGCTTATTAAATTTGATATTAGAAATGTTACAGAGTTATTATATGGTAAATTTGTAGTGTTTTGGAGTCTCAGATTTTGATGAATATGTTATTGAATATTGTGCTATCTTCAGAAGGAGAGAAAAATGGTAAGTTGTGTTTTTTGAAAGGAGTTTGCAGACTGTTGGAGGCTATACCAGTACTCAGGTGAACTCAGGCCTGCAGGGAGAAAATTATGGCAGTAAATTATTAAAACACAGTGTAGAAGGGAGCATAGGGGTTAAGAACTTAGGTTCCCAAGCTAGAGCTGTGTGTCCTTTGGAAGTAACTTCTGAGCTTCAGTTTCCTTAGCTCTAAAGTGGGGTGACAATAGTAGTATCTCATAGAGATATAATGAGGGTTGAAAGTGTTCATGCTAAGCACCTAGAATAGTACCTGGCCTAGAGTCAGCATTATATGAGTATTCACTGTTATTATCTTCATACCTTATTGAGTTCTTATCATAAGCCAAGTATTAATACTTTACGTAGGCTGTTTTATTTAATCATCAAACTAACTGTGTGGTAGTTATCAACTCACCTTACAGATGAGGAAACTGAGGCTCAGCTAACAGTGAATCGCCCAAAGTTACACATCTAATAAAGAGTTAGGATTCAAACCTAGGTGTGATCTGACAGAAACACGTGTGCTCTTAACACCCCAGAGTAGTTATTAAGATTGTGATGCTTAAACATGCAGAAGGAGCTGGGAGAACTATCCTGGGAAGGGGACAGCAGGTTTCAAAATTTTTTGGTCTCAGGACCATGTTACACTAAAAAAATTATTGAGGACCCTGAGGAGCTTTTGTTTATGTGGGTTATATCTATAGATAATTACTGTACTAGAAATGAAAACTGAGACAGTTTTAAAATGTTTATTGGTTAATTTGAAAATAACAATAACAATCCATTCCATGTTAATATAAATAACAGTCTAATGAAAAATAACTGTTTCTGAAAAAAAATGTAATGATACAAGTGGCATTGTTTTACATTTTTGCAGATGTTTTAATTTTATGACTTAATACATATTGACACCTGTATATATAAAATAGATAACTAATAAGGACCTACTATACAGCACAGGGAACTCTCCTCAATACTCTGTAATGGCCTATATGGGAAAAGAATCTAGAAAGAGTGGATATATGTAAACGTGTAACTGATTCACTTTGCTGTACACCTGAGACTAACACAACATTGTAAATCAACTATACTCCAATTAAAAAAAAAGACATCTGGTTTCTTATATCTGCTTCTTCATTCTCTATATTGCTATATTGTATGTGTGTATGTGGACTCAGAAATCTCCACTGTGTACTCATGAGAAAACAAGAGCAAAAAAGGCAAATAATGTTGTAGTATTATTATGACATAGTTTTGACCTTATGGGCACCCTGAAAAACTGAGACTAGATTCTGGTAGTCTTTGCTGACTTCTGACTTAAGAAGTTAACATTCCTATAAATTGTCCTTTAATTCGGTAAGGCTGATGTGACTTTTCTGTTCCTACAGTCTTTTTTCCTCTTTTACTTTTCTACTTTCCATTGCTGGGTTTCAGGAGCAACATCTTCTACGGTTTCTTTTTTATCACAAAAGTGTAGCTGGGACCTATTAGACCTGAGATGATAGGAGTTGGAGCAGATCTGAAATTTGATGTCATGTCACTGTTATTTGGATTTTTTGTGTGTGGTAAAATACACATAACATTAAAAATCACAATCTTAACCACTTTTAAGGGTACAGTTAATTGACATTAAGTACGTTGACATTGTTGTGCAAACATTACCATCATCCACCTCCAGAACTTTTTTTATCTTCCCAGACTGAAACTTTATATCCATTAAACAGCTCCCCCCTTCCCTCGATCCCTGGCAGCCACCATTCTTTCTGTCTCTATGAATTTGACTATTCTAGGTACCTCACGTAAGCGGTCATGCAGTATTTGTCCTTTTGTTGTTGGCTTATTTAGTCTAATGTCCTCAAGGTTCATCTATGTTGTAGCAAGTATCAGAATTTCCTTCCTTTCCAAGGCTGAATAATATTCCATTGTATATACCAAATTTTATTTATCCGTTCATTAGTTGATGGGCACTTCGGTTGCTTATTTGAATGTTTTTTTCCTTGTTTACTTTTTTCATATTTAAGCTTTCATATTTAATATCTCTTACTTTGGTAGGTACCGCCTAAATCTGAATCAAGATGAAATAAAACAAGAAGTAGAGGAGTATCTTCCTTCATTTTCTAAATGGGCTGGAGATTTCATGCATAAACATACTTCAACTGACTTCCCTCAGATGCAGCTCTCTCTGTAAGAAACCCGTTTTGTTTATATGGTGTTCATATCTTTAGACCAGGATCTTATTCAAGATGTTGAATTAAAGCTTTTTAGAGGTCAAGTTATGACTAGCCTTTTTGTTTGCTTACTTTATAAGTTACAGTCCTGAGTATAATTCTTGGACAAAAAAAATAATCTAGTGAATAGAAAATTGTATTTTCACTATAGTAAAATTTATAATTTTTGGATGTAGGTATAGTTTTTAATAAAATCTTCAGTTTATAAATATATGGGAGGGCTGTCCTAATTTCATATATATTTCTCTGTGTTACTATCATATATGGACTGTCTCATGTGTTGATTACCATGGATTTGTGCTGTATGTTTATTTATTTTTATTTTTAATAAATTTATTTATTTATTTATTTTTGGCTGTGTTGGGTCTTCGTTGCTGTGCGTGGGTTTTCTCACGTGGGTTTTGCAGTGAGCAGGGACTACTTTTCGTTGTGGTGTGTGGGCTTCTCATTGTCGTGGCTTCTCTTGTTGCAGAGCGTGGGCTCTAGGCACACAGGCTTCAGTAGTTGTGGCACGTGGGCTCAGTAGTTGTGGCGCACGGGCTTAGTTGCTCCGCAGCATATGGGATCTTCCAGGGCCAGGGCTCGAACTCGTGTCTCCTGCATTGGCAGGTGGATTGTTAACCACTGCACCACCAGGGAAGCCCTGTGCTGTATGTTTAAATAGTGTGTTTAGGCATTCAATGCTGTTTGGCATTTGGTTTGTTTTTTACCTTTTTTCCCCTTAAAATAGCATTGATACAAATTTGTAGGTCATCCTTTTTTTTTCCCCCATTATTTGCCCATTCAGCAAATATTTATTAAGTGCCTAATATGTGCCAAGTAATGTTCTAGGTGCTGGGATCACAGTAGCAAAAAATAAAAAAAAAAAGCAACTGACTTTATGGTGCTTCTGTACTACTGAACAAGTAAACAGCAGGGTGCCAGATTGTGATAAGTGCAGTGTGGAACAATGGGGAGGATAAGAAAGAGGAGTTGGAGGGACATGTTATTTCCCAAGAGTGGTCATGAAAGGCCTCTGTATATAAGGTGACATTGAGCAGGAGCCTGAAGGAAGTGAAGGAGGCAGCCATGCAGCTGTTTCCAGGAAGAGCACTCAGGTAAAAGCCCTGTGGCTAACGCACTCCTACGGTGTGGCTGGAGCAGAGTGAGGTGGAACAGGAGAAGTAGCTGTCCTGGGGCCTCATAAGCCTTACAGGATATTGGCTGCCATTCTGAGTCCATGACCACGTGTAATCTGGCTACCATGGGAAGCCATTGCAGGGTTTGTACAGAGGGTTTTGATCTGATTTCTTTCTTTTTTTTTTTTTTTTAAACAGGCAACATTTTCTTTTTCTTTAAGTAGTCATAACTTCCTTTTATGTCAATATTCTTATCTTTTTCTCAATATTTTATCTTGTGACGTTTTGTGATCTGAACTTGTTTTAAGATTTGTGAATCAGAAATCTTGGGAACAGTCAGGTCTTTGCACCAGTGTGTTTTCTCAAGTTCAGAGGACACACTGAGCCTGGATGTGAATCCCAGTTTTGCCACAATTTGTCTGTGCAACTTTAGTCAAGTTCCTTATTCTCTCTGTGCTACTTTCTATATTGATCTGATTTACTTTTGAAAAAATCAATCTTTTAAGACTATGTTATATGGTAAGGGCAGAGGTAGAGACACCAATTTGGAGGTTCTTGCAGGAATCCAGGCAAGAGTTGGTGGTGGCTTAGACCAGAGTGAGGGTTGTGGAAGTGATGAGAATCAGTTGGATTACGGTCAGATTTTCAACGTAGTGCTGATAGGTTTTGGTGCAGGGTGTGAGGGAAAAAAAAGTCAGTGGTGATTCCAGGGGAGAAAATGTGATGAGAATGGAGTCAAGAGAGAATGGTAGAGGAGGATTTGGAGGCAGGGAATGTAGACTACTATATTGACAGGTTGTTCTATGAAAGGGTATGTAGAAATGGAATGGCTTATGTGGGGTTAAGAGAGCTTTGTTGTTGTTTTGAAGATGGGAGGTATAACATGTTTATATGCCAGTGAGAAGAATTCCATAGAGACGGTAACATTAACACTTAGAAGAGATGGGAGGAGTCTTAGAGCTGTGTCATTGAGTAAAAGAGAGGGATTAGAGTACACAAGTGGAGGGGTGGACCTTACGGGGACAGTTATTTCTGTGCATTAAAACCTCATAACTGGACTACTTCATCCAAGGTACTTGGAAAATTTACAACCTTTTGCATATTGCTAGAATTCTTTGAGAATTTTTTAAGTCATTTTAGAAAGTTGCTAGCAACGTTTAAATGTCCTGTGTCTGCCGGTAAGATTTTATTTATTTTATTATTATAATTATTTATAATTGAGTATATTCATAGAGTTGTACAACCATCACCACAATCAGTTTGCCAATAGGACTCTGATATATCTATTTTTAAAATGCTTAGTGGTTGTGCTCGTTGTGGCAGCACATACAGTAAAATTGGAACGATACAGAGAAGATTAGCATGGCCTCTGCACAAAGATGACACACAAATTCGTGAAGCGTTCCATATTTTTAAAAAGAATACATATATATCTATAAGTATATCACCTTGCTGTACACCTGAAACTTACACAACACTGTAAATCAACTATACTTCAATAAAAAAAAAACTTAGTGGTTAAAAAAAACCAAAGCTTATCTTGCTGTTAGAATTGGGTTTATTTATCATGTTTTTTACTTCTGTTGTGGTCATAAATTTACCACCAGGTCCTTACCCTAAAAAAAATGCTAGAGTAAATTGGTTAAAGTTTCTCGTAGTGTTTTTTAAATAAATTTATAAATGCTTTGTTCTTTGTTATTTCTTTGGAGCAGATTGCTATGTCTGGTATAGGGGGTTGATCTTGGTGCATTAGTTGTCATTGTGATAATCTGCTAACTGTTTATTAAGTAGTCATTCTTTTCCTGGTTCCTTGCTTTGTTTTATAATATTTCTGTCATTCTGGTCTCTTGATTTTCTGTAATAATAACAAACTTAATTTTGTTTTCCATTGTTCCTAATTCTTTCTTTTTTTAACATTTTGCTTAGCAATATTCTTTATATATATATATTTTTTTTTTAGTTAATTAATTTATTTGTTTTTGGCTGTGTTGGGTCTTTGTTCTTGAGTGCAGGCTTTCTCTAGTTGCGGTGAGCAGGGGTTACTCTTCATTGCGGTACGTGGGCTTCTCATTGTCATGGCTTCTTTTGTTGTGGAGCACGGGCTCTAGGCGCACAGGTTACTGTAGTTGTGGCATGTGGGCTCAGTAGTTGTGGCTTGTGGGCTCTAGAGCTCAGGCTCAGTAGTTGTGGCTCATGGGCTTAGTTGCTCCGCGGCATGTGGGATCCTCCTGGACCAGGGCTCGACTGTGTCCCCTGCATTGGCAGGTGGATTCTAACCACTGGGCCACCAGGGAAGTCCCCCTAATTATTTCTTTATCCTTGTTTACCTTCCCTCCCTACCTTTCTTTCCTCCCTTATTATTTCTTTTGGTCATTTAAATTTGCTTGAGATTTAAAATTGTGGTGGATATCCATTTCTGTGGTTGTTTTATCTTTTTTTTTTTTTTTTTGTCTTGCCCATGGCTTGTGGGATCTTAGTTCCCCAACCAGGGATTGAACCCGGGGCCATAGCAATGAATGCGCCAAGTCCTTACCACTGGACTGCCAGGGAATTCCTTATGGTTGTTTTAGATACTAGCTTTTCTTTCACTGTTGTTTTAGCATTTTGTTTGCATGTTTTTTTCTTTTGGCTAAAATTTACTTATTGTTTTTGCAGAGTTAATAAGCTGCCATATTCTCACAGACTTATGGACTTATCTATTCAGCAAACATGTATTACATGCTGCATCTGTGCCCAGGATTGTTCTAGGTGTTACAGGGAGACTAAAACCCTCCAGGAACTCGGTGTATTGGTGGTGGTTGAAAATGTAGAAGTGGAGGGGATTGCTGAGAGAGAACAGCAATCTGCTGAGGGCAGCAGAAGAGGCATAGAAACCTGGGAGGTTACCTTGTATAAGGACAGAGGGAGAGAGTGGAATCCGTCGAAGGAGGCTTGGAGTGGACCAGCAAGGGATTTGGTAGCTTGGAAGAAGTTATCATGGAAGCCTAGGAGAGTTTGGGATTCAGAATCATCTTTGACCTGAAGGGGATTTTTGAGATTTCAGTCTTAGATTTCCAGTAAGGAAATTGAGGTCCAGTGAGGTGGTGTGACTTGTCCAGGTTTTATGTGAAAAACCGGTGGTCGAGCAGAGTCTAGAACAAGGAATTTCTTGATTCCCAGCTTGGTGTTCTCACCTCCGTAGCTTGGTGTAAGACTCTTCTTTGTTTCAGTTATTTCTGATGGGGTTTTATGTGTCTGTCTGTGAAGGAGGCGCTTTTCTGTACTTTACTTTGCATCATTTCCCCAGCAGTCTATAGCTAGTCTTTAAAAGAAACAACAAAACTTTAGACTTTAGAGCAGAGAATGAGACCTTTAAAAGCCATTTCAAGACAGAACCTTTCTCACCCATAAGTCGTAAATGTGTATTTTCTTAATCTTCATGACCTCTTATATTCTCTATCAGGTGACTCTCAAAGGAGTTTTATAGCATTATGTTGATGAAAAGCATAGAAGTTAAATTGAAGTACCTGTCATTTGTTCTACAGATCTAAAACTAAAACCACATTATTTCTTTTTCTAGGGGAAAGAATAGTAATAGTAATAGTAAAAGTTTCATTACCTATCTTCTAAGTATACATGTGACATATTTAATAAAGTTTGCTTTATTTCATATACGTATATTTAAATACATGTCATGATCAGATAACATCCATCAGAGAAAACAGATTAATATTTAAGAAATTTCTGATAAGTTGTGGCTTCCCTGAATTCCTCTATTGTCCTCTTCAAAGATTGCAGAAAGGGCTTCCCTGGTGGCGCAGTGATTGAGAGTCTGCCTGCCGATGCAGGGGACACGGGTTCGTGCCCTGGTCCGGGAGGATCCCGCATGCCGCGGAGTGGCTGGGCCCGTGGGCCGTGGCCGCTGGGCCTGCGCGTCCGGAGCCTGTGCTCCGCAACAGGAGAGGCCACAACAGTGAGAGGCCCGCGTACCGCAAAAAAAACCCACAAGATTGCAGAAGTATACGTATATTCCTGGAGATTATATTTGAAGCATCCTGAAAAGGTTTTTAAAAAATTACCAAAGATAGCATTCTTCCTCTTAGAAAATATTGTCATTTGTTAAGAAATAGATGCTGATCTAAATAACATGAAATTAGCAAAACAAGTCAACTAAATCATGTATTCTGACAGCCAGAATTCTTATACTTTTTGAATCTTGATTTTTTTTTTGAATCTTGATTTTTAAATGATATAAAATGTTTTATTACTAGAAAATTTATCCTTTTCATTTAAGATTTACATTACATTTAGTATTTTATATGGCTTTGAGTATAAAATAGGATTAATAAATAAAAGACTGTTCCTATCTGACCTTTCTTCTGCAGAATAACTTACTGCTTTGAAAATGAGTAAATCTTAGATAAGAGAAGTGCAAGAGGCTTTAAAAGTTATTTTCATCTCTTCTAATTCCTTTGACATTCATAAATTCCTTTTTTCCTCCTTCCTGTGCTCTTGGCTTATTTAACAGGTAAGATACTAAAATCAGAACCTCTTTTGTAATATAAAACAACAATGTTGAGTACTTAGTGTTAAATATTGATAGTGGCAGAGCTGGATTCATTTAATGATTAAGTAAAGGATATAATGAGTAAGTGCAGGAGCACCTGAGCTTCTCTGAGGGCTGTCGTGGGGTTGAGGGTAGGGATGAAGCGCTGGGTGATCAGGGCCCACACAGCATAGATAGTGGGGAGAGACAGCTCGTTCTTACTCAGGTTAATATGGTGTTACATGGAAAAACACATCCCTTGTTACCGAGGGTGCAACCACGTGCAAGCCATTATATGTTAATCTGTGTAATAATTGTACATCAGAATAATCAGACTGTCATAGTGGCTCCAGCAGTCCAAGGAGTGAGACTTTTGCGTTGTAATATAGACTTGAGGAAATAAAGGCCTGAGTTAGGAAGATTATTGTGGGAATGAACTGAAAGGGACAGACGATAAATAGTAAGAAAATTTAAATTATATGAGTTAGCAGCCACAAAAAGGAATGAAATTGGGTCATTTGTAGAGACGTGGATGGACCTAGAAAGTGTCATACAGAGTGAAGTAAGTCAGAGAAAAACAAATGTCGTATAGTAACGCATATATGTGGAATCTAGAAAAATGGTACAGATGATCTTATATGCAAAGCATAAATAGAGACACAGACGTAGAGAACAAATGTACGGACACCAAGGGGGAAAGGGGTGGGGTAGGAGGAATTGGGAGACTGGGATTAACACATATACAGTATTGATACTATGTATAAAATAGACAACTGATGGGAACATACTGTATAGCACAGGGAACTCCACCTAATGCACTGTGGTAGCCTAAATGGGAAGGAAGTCCAAAAGGGAGGGGATATCTCTCTGTATGTGTATGGCTGATTCATTTTGTTGTGCAGTGGAGGCTAACACAGAATTGTAAAGCAACGATACTCCAATAAAAATAATAAATAAATAAATGATGAGTTAGAACTGATAGGATTCAAACTTGCCTGTGCATCAGAATCACTTGGAGAGTTTGTTAAACAAATTCTGGGCCTCACCTGTTGGTCTGGAATGGGGCCTGAGAATTTGCATTTATGACACATTCCCTGGGTGGTGCTGATGCTACTCATCCAGGAAGCATACTTTGAGAATCACTGCCATAAATGTCTGTAGACTCCTTCCCATCCCCACATTCCGTGCATGCAGTAGAGAGTCAATGCCAGCATATAAGAAATGAGCTAAGTGTTCTAATTCCATTCAATTAAATATTTTAGTTAAATATTTCTAATTAATTAAATATCTTTGTGTTTTGTTTTTTAGGCCAAGTGATGGTAGTGATGGTAATTCAACATGTAATATCGAAGTTATAAACTCACTGGATATTGAAGAAAGCATTTGGTCTCCTAGGTTTGGATTGAAGGGCAAAATAGATGTTACAGTTGGCGTGAAGATACATAGAGGATGTAAAACGAAATATAAGATAATGCCACTGGAACTTAAAACTGGCAAAGAATCAAATTCTATTGAACACCGTAGTCAGGTATAAATATTAATAAGAAAATTATGAGTGTGTAAAATATTTAAATTTTTTTAATATGTTTGAAAAGTAGTCGCTTTATATATTTTGATTCAATTCAGGTGACTTTTAATTTAACCCAGCATTTCCTAAACCTAATTTACCACAGAGCTACTGTTTTCATGTAACATCTACATAGGATACTCTTTAGGAAACAGCAGTGTCAATTTATTCTTTTACTTCTGACCTTTAATCCAATGATGTTGATTTTTTTTTTAAAAAATGTCCCATTGTTCTTTTACAATTTTATTTTATTTTAGTTTTTATTTTTTTGCGGTACGCAGGCCTCTCACTGTTTTGGCCTCTCCCGTTGCGGAGCACAGGCACCGGACGCACAGGGTCAGCGGCCATGGCTCACGGGCCCAGCCGCTCCATGGCATGTGGGATCTTCCCAGACCGGGGCACGAATCCGTGTCCCCTGCATCGGCAGGTGGACCCTCAACCACTGCGCCACCAGGGAAGCCCCATTGTTCTTTTTAAAAAAAAAAAATTTATTTATTTATTTTGGCTGCGCCGGGTCTTAGTTGCGGCAGGTGGGATCTTCGTTACAGCATGTTTAGTTGCGGCATGAGGGCTTCCTAGTTGTGGCATATATGTGGCATCTAGTTCCCCGACCAGGGATTGAACCTGGGCCCCCTTTGTTGGGAGCGCGGAGTCTTGCCCATTGGACCACCAGGGAAGTCCCAATATATTGATTTTTATTTAAAATGAAATATAGAACTGCATCTTACCATTAAGTTAAATTCAAGTTTTCTTAATCATCTTCTCCTTGGTAAATATGTCTTCTGTTGTCCTTCAAAATGACCTGAAATTTATATTAATTATAGTGAGTTAACAAATCAAAGTAACTAACATAAAGTTCTATTTTTTCTAATTATTTCCATTCCCTCTGCCAACCTCCACATTGGCAGTCTATGGTATGTTCTAGACACTTTTTTTTTTAATTTATTTTATTTTATTTTGGCTGCACTCGTGGCACATGGGATCTTAGTTCCCCCACCAGGGATCGAACCCGAGCCCCCTGCAGTGGAAGCGTGGAGTCTCAACCACTGGAGCACGAGGGAAGTCCCCTAGACACTTTTAAATAAGCAAAGATAAAACTAAAAGTAGTAACATTATTGTATTTTTATGGTATAATAAGTATTAAAGGAACAAATAACATAACAAATAACATAGCATTTGTAATATAACTTAAACTTCCTTTTGCCCATGGAATTTTCACATTTTATTTCAGCAGATTTTATGTAAAATAGGTTCAGATTTAAAGTACTGAATTGTATAATCAGGGATTAACAAGATCTTCCCTTATTAAATCTTTCTTGCTATTCTTAATTGTGTACCAAGCACCAAAAGTTCTCACAAAAGCTTTTCCATTTGGGAATGAAAAATAGGGTAGTTTCACCTATCATTGGGTTTTACAGATACTGGAGGTAGAGGAAAAATTAGGCTTCCCCTATCAGAAGACTTGAATTTTTCACTTTGGTAAAACAGAAATGGCTGAAATTATGAACAAAGACTTGGCTAGATTAAAGCCTTCTTGTGAAAGGAAAATCATGTCTAGATAGAAGAAAAGCTATTTTTTTTTAAATTTTTATTTATTTTTTAAATTTATTTATTTTTGGCTGCGTTGGGTCTTCGTTGCTGCACTTGGGCTTTCTCTAGTTGTGTCGACGGGCTTCTCATTGTGGTGGCTTCTCTTGTTGTGGAGCACGGGCTCTAGGTGCGCAGGCTTCAGTAATTGTGGTGCATGGGCTCAATAGCTGTGGCTCGCGGGCCCTAGAGTGCAGGCTCAGTAGTTGTAGCGCCCGGGCTTAGTTGCTCTGCAGCATGTGGGATCTTCCCGGACCAGGGCTCGAACCTGTGTCGCCTGTGTTGGCAGGTGGATTCTTAACCTCTGCACCACCAGGGAAGCCCAAGAAAAGCTATTTTGAAGTCAAAGATTTGAAGAAATGTGTTTTGTGTACGTGAGGCTGAAAATTTTTACTTGTGTTTTTAAGGACAAGTTTGTTTGAAATCACTTCTGAATGCTAAAAGGAAGAGAAATACAAAAACATTTCAGCATCTAAAGTTGTCTAGATTTAAAGACCTTTCTTCTAAGGCCACTGCTCTAAATTGTAGTGCCTTCAAGGCAAAGAATATTACTGTATTTAATTTTGTTCAGTTGGAACTTTTATCTTTGCAAGAATAGAAGCTGGAAGAAGAACTTTTAAGAATACAGTGGTGGTTATCATATTTAAAAACAGGAAAAATGATTTGGACAAGGCTCAAACAAATATATTGGAGTGCATATTGCATATTCATTGGGTAAGAAACAAGGAGACATTGAAAGAATAATTATAGTAATTCATTGAGATATATACATAGATAGATAGGTAAATAGATAGATAGATATTGTGGATGAGGAAAGACATAGATCTCCCCTTTTAGGAATTTTTTTTTTCTTCAAATTAAAACTTTAATGAATATAATTACTAGTGCATAAGCAAAAGAATATTAAATCCAGGTATAATTTTTCATTAAAGGTTTTAAATCACTTCCTTTTTTGTTATGTATATATATGTTTTTTAACATCTTTATTGGAGTATAATTGCTTTACATTGTTGTGTTAGTTTCTGCTGTATAACAAAGTGAATCAGCTATATGTATACATACACCTTTTAGGAGATTTGACTTCTCACTTTGGTAATACAGAAAAAGTTTATGTTATAAACTAACTTTAGTTAAGGAAGATCTTTATTTTATAAATGGATTGTATTCTAAAAATTCATTTCTAAGTCAGTAATGTGACATTAGAAACATTTTCTTGTTTTTTTTTTTTTTTTGGCCGTGCTGCACGGCATGTGGGATCTCTGTTCCCTGATCAGGGATCAAACCGGTGCCCCTTGCATTGGGAGTGTGGAGTCTTAACCAGTGGACCACCAGGGAAGTCCCCCTGAAACACATTTTCTAAAGGAAAAATATTATATGGAGCTGTGATCTCTAAACCAGCTCACAGAGACCTATTTCACTTATGATATAGTTGGATTATAACAGTGTTGTAAAATTGCAGTCCGGCTTCCTTTTATCATAATATGAAGGGAATTTCATTTCAGATATTTTTTCCTTTTAATAAGTCCCAGAAGCAGAATCCTCTTCCTTCTGCCTCAGTTCCCGTGAAGGGAAAAACTTAACATAGATGGACCATTAGTTTGGGTTGACTCCCTTGGTCCACAGCCCCAAGGCTTCACCCTGTCATTTATGAGTTCATTTTAATTTTTAAAAGTTTTATTTGGTTACTTATGCTGTAGCAGGCAACACAAATGGAGTGCTTATAAGAAGACATCCCAAAACATGCTACATAGGCTCAAATGTTGCTAAGGTGTTTCCATGAACTAAAGGAGCTATTTCTAACTTGTCTTAGATGGTTTCTCTGAAGAGCGCCACATAAACTTAAAGCACTTAATGCTCCCTCCTGCTCTGGAAAAAAACCCAGTAAACTGTTAGTAGAGTTAGTCTCATTTAGTTGTCACAGTAACTATGACATAAATAATATGCATTTTAGTGTTTAATCCACTCATTTTAAACAGGGAAAATACTGTCTGAAGACAACTTCAAAATGGAAAACATAGCTTGATTAATTTCCCTCTTTAACTTATTGGAGATTATTTACCATCTAAGAAAAATTCTAAATATTTCTTTTTTGTCTGTGTAAAACTGAGAAGCATATACTATGTTTTGTGGAAATTAAATATTTGACTTTGAATTTATTGTATTACCTTTACTAAATTTGGATCATGTTATTTTCAAAATGGAAGTAGCTTGATTCACCTTTTGATTTTAAAATTACAGTATGTATTGATTGCAAAACATGTATGTAACTATAGAAAGTTAAAGTTTCATTTGATGAAATATACCATGTTTTCACAGCTTGTTCTGTACACACTGCTAAGCCAAGAGAGGAGAGCTGATCCAGAGGCTGGCCTGCTCCTCTACCTGAAGACCGGCCAGATGTATCCTGTACCTGCCAACCATCTCGATAAAAGAGGTTGAGCTGTTTTCTCTCAATTTTACTTCTCTGGGTTTTGTTGGTTGGTTTTTTCCTTCAATTTTTGGTGACACACGTTTATACCTGACAATCACTCACTGCCATCACTAGGCCTAAAACAGGTTGTAATTGGTAAGTTGTGGTGCTTTTTTAAAAAAAAGAATTTTAGGGAACTCCCTGGTTATCTAGTGGTTAGAACTCCCCGCTTGCACTGCTGAGGGCCTGGGTTCCATCCCTCGTCGGGGAACTGGGATCCTGCAAGCTGTGCGGCGTGGCCAAAAAAAAAAAGAATTTGAACAATATACTGTATAGTTGAAAACACTATTAACCTTTTTACTATATAAGTTCATTTAAGTCATATTTTAGATTCCACAATAAGTGATATCATACGGTATTGGTCTTTCTTTGTCTGACTCACTTCACTTAGTATGATAACTTCTAGGTCCATCCATGTTGCTGCAAATGGCATTATTTCATTCTTTTTTTTATGGCTGAGTAGTATTCGATGGATGTGTGTGTGTATGTATCACATCTTCTTTAATTTTATTTATTTTTGGCTGTGTTGGGTCTCCGTTGCTGTGTGCGGGCTTTCTCTAGTTGCGGTGAGCAGGAGCTACTGTTTGTTGTGGTGCGCGGGCTTCGCATTGCGGTGGCTTCTCTTGTTGTGGAGCATGGGCTCTAGGCACGCGGGCTTCAGTAGTTGTGGCACACAGGCTCAGTAGTTGTTGCTTGTGGGCTCTAGAGTGCAGGCTCAGTAGTTGTGGTGCACGGGCTTAGTTGCTCCGCAGCATGTGGGATCTTCCCGGACCAGGGTGTCCCGTGTATTGGCAGGCGGATTCTTAACCACTGCGCCACCAGGGAAGCCCTGCATCTTCTTTATGTAGTCATCTGTCAATGGACGTTTAGTTTGGGATTAGCAGATGCAAAGTATTATATATAGAATGGATAAACAATAAGGTCCTACTGTATGGCACATGGAACTATATTCAGTATCCTGTGGTAAACCATAATGGAAAAGAATATGAAAAAGAATGTATATATATGTATAACTGAATCATTTTGCTGTACAGTGGAAATTAACACAACATTGTAAATCAACTATACATTAAAAAATAAATTTAAAATATTTTACTATATAAAACTTTATTTTAAACTTGCTGTCTTACATTCAAGACACTCTAGATAGCTGTATTTGTCCTTAGCATTCAGCCAGTAAAACACCAGCTTCACAATATTTACTACTTATGAGATTCATGGTTATTCAAAGAACTTATCAAGTGAACAAAAATTGAAGGAAATATACCAAAATGTTATCAGTGGTTATTTTAGTATAGTGGGAAATATGAATGTTGTTCTTTCCTTTTTTATGTTTTTGAATCTGAAAGTTATATATAATGGAAAAGATGTATAATAAACTTTACTTAATTCTTAAAAAACACCCATCCTTTTTTCCCTCATAGAATTATTAAGGCTAAGAAACCAGATGGCATTCTCTTTGTTTCATCGTATTAACAAATCTGCTACTGGAGAGAAGACAAAGCTTGCTCCTTTGCCACAAATAATTGAGGAACAGCAAACCTGTAAATATTGCTCACAGATGGGCAACTGTGCTCTTTATAGCAGGTAAACACACTGTCTTCCGAAAGTATTAATTCCAGTTAAGTAAGTATTCAACTCAGAATGATTTTACATTGTTGTCTGGTCTGGCATTGATGGTTTCATTTTGGTTATTTAAAACAAAGGGAATAGAAAAAAAAAAAAAAACAAGCACAGCTAGTTCATATTATATAACAAGCCTCTTTCCTTGGAGAGATAGAATGCTTTTAAAACTTTTTCCAAAAATGAATATTTTAATCTTGCTGCATATAGTTCCTGCGGAAATGAAATAATTGTAGAACTTATGGAAACTATTTAAGAAAGATGTAGTATAGGCATTGTTAATACAGCTTTTCTTAAATGATATTTCAAGAAATCTTCCCTTTCTTAGTTGATATTTTAATTTCAAACCTTTTGTAGCTCAAAATAGGGAAATTTGTTCTTCCAGACACTTTGATATGATTCAGTAGACTTGTCTTGCTTATATATGTCTATTTTTCTACATATGGGAAGTTTATTAGCTGTCTTGTGAGCAATCATATGTATTTACACCTTCATAGCCAGTGAGAGTTTTGGAGGACACAAGAAGGTAGTTAGATGTAAATTCAGACTAGGAAACAAGATCAAATCAGAACCTAAGTTCTAAATCAGCCTGAAAATTCACATAAAGGAGTTTTAAAAGTACAGTTGACCCTTGAACAACACTGGGGTTGGGGGTGGCAACCCTCCCTGCAGTTGAAAATCTTAGTATAATTTATAGATGGCCCTCCGTATACGAGATTCCTCCACATTCCTGTATTTAGCCAACCTCAGATCATTTAGTACTGTAGTATTTACTATTGAAAAAAGTCCACGTATAAGTGGACCCATAGAGTTCAGTCCCATGTTATTCAAGGGTCAACTGTATTGTATCAAAAGATCTCTTAATGGCAGAGACTGTGAACCATGGGAAATCTGGGCCTATAGTACAAGCACATATTTTTGAACTCTTAAGTTTTACTCTCCATGTTTTGTATGCTATCCTATAATGTATTTGTTTCTATATTAAAATTCAAAATTAATATTGAGCAAAATTGATACTCCACATGGTTCTCCATGTTTTTATGTTGACTTTCTTAATGGCACAGAGCTGGATGTACAAATACTGTGATTTTGAGAAATGCAGTCCTACAAAAAGCCGGAACTTGCTACATATAGGAATGAAGACTGGGCTATAATGAAACTTCAGCACTTGTTAGGGGAACAGTCATTCAAGGCAAAATAATGCAGTATTGAGTTTCTAGGGCATTTTGTTTTGTAAAAAGCCATTTGGCTTATGAAATGTTGAAATGACTTTAAAAGAAAATTAGGGGCTGTGGTTATAAGTTATGATGATTATCATATATGTGTATTTATTTTAGAAATGCCTCATTTCATAACCAGCCAGTGAAATGTTTCATATGCATCTCTGACTTGGAACTTTATCTTTAGAGCGGTTGAACAACAGATGGATGACAGTTCAGTCCCGACCAGCATGCAGCCCAAAATAAAAGAAGAAACCCAGCATCTAAAACTTACACACTTAGAGTATTTCAGCCTTTGGTGTCTTATGTTAACCCTGGAGTCACAGTCAAAGCATAATAAAAAAAATTACCAAACCATATGGTTAACGCCTGCTTCAGATATGTAAGTGGTCCATTTAATACAGTAAAACTTCAGTAATTTGGATTAGCCAGTGGTATGAAATTTGTAATTCATGACAAATACAGGTTATGTAGCATGTTAAAGCCATGTAGTTTCGTATATTCATGCCAACTCCAGATGGCTGTCAGTGAATTGTTTCTAAGTAGAGCACCATTGTTATTTTCAGTAGATTAAATATACCTCGGGACTTCTCTGGCGGTCCAGTGGTTAAGACTCCTCGCTTCCACTCCTTAGGGTGTGGGGCGGGCAGACGACTAAGATCCCGCATACCATGTGGCACGGCCAAAATAGATAAATACACAAATACGTAAATAAATAAACCTCAAGAAATCTTACTTAAAAAATTACTAGTGAAATTAAATCCTTTTTCATCAGTGAGAAGACTATAAACTTGAGTATATCATAAGGTGAATTTTAGCATATTGGTACAGTGGAAATTAATGAAGTTTTACTTAATATTTTAAATACTAGCATTTTGAAAGTCTTTATTTTTGTAAGTTTTGATAGAGATTCACATTTTCTAAAGTGGGTCAATATTGTATTTTGTGAGATCCGTTCTTTTACAAGTTACTTGTAAAGTTATAACTTTCTATGTCTTTGCATAGTATATTTCTTTATGTCATATTTAGTTGCTTTTGATCCATTTCTTTCTTTCCAGAATGAATATTGATAATAATGTGACTTTAGACCTTAGATTTTTATTTCCTTAATACTAGACTTTAACACAAGGCACCATTACAGTGGACAAAGTTTAAGTCATTTTCAACAGACTACATAAGTACAGTAAATACGTCCAGTGTACACGCCAGCAAGCTTCTCTAGTATAATAGTAATGCCTGAGAGTTTGTAAATGCTTAATGCTTACTTCTAAGAGGCAGTGGACTTATCACTTTGCTTGCCATTGTTTTAGTAACAATAATTATAAATTCTCTTATAAACAGTAAAGAAATAACGTTACTACTTTCTTCACTTCAGGTTCAGAGTCAGGTTACTACGATTTGTCTTCTGTAGTGTTATATGTGTATCAGCACAGGAGGTGGGGTGTCAGTCAAGAATCAAAGTGCTGATATGCAAGTTGTTCAGAAATCTCAGGGACTTCCCTGGTGGTCCAGTGGTTAAGAATTCGCCTTCCAATGCAGGGGATTTGGGTTCAATCCCTGGTCTGGGAACTAAGATCCCACATGCCTCAGGAAAACTAAGCCCGAGCACTCTAGAGCCCACGTGCCACAACTAAGACCTGATGCAGCCAAATAAATAAATAAATATTTAACAAAAACAAATCCCAGACTGTGGGTGCAACAAGGGAGGTGCTCCCTAGCACCTTTCTAGAGATCTGGTGATGAGAGATTTTCTTTTTTTTTTTGGCCTTGTCGCATGCATGCAGGATCTTAGTTCCCCGACCAGGGATCAAACCTGTGCCCCCTGCAGTGGAAGCATGAGTCTTAACCACTGGACTGCCAGGGAAGTCCTGAGAGATTATTTTAAAACTAATTTCTCTTTTTCTTTCTCTCTCATAGGGAGGAGAGTGGCAGCTGCATTGGGAACCTGATTAGAACAGAACATGTAAAGACAGTTTGTGATGGACAATATTTACATAATTTCCAACATAAAAATGGTGTCATGCCTGTCACAAATCTAATGGCAGGTGACAGAATTATTTTAAGTGGAGAAGAGAGAACATTGTTTGCTTTGTCTAGGGGGTACGTGAAGGAGATTAACATGACAACTGTAACCTGTTTATTAGACAGGTAATGAAATGTTCCCTTTTTGGGTGGGGGGGATAAAGCTTTATTGATATGTAAACATATACCATATGGTTCATCCATTTAAAGTGTATAATTCAGTGATGTTTAGTATATTCACAGAGCTGTGCAGTCAGCACTAAAATCAATTTTAGACCATATTCATCACCCGCAAAAGACTCCCTGTATCCTGTAGTCACTCCCCCTGCCCTAGGCAACCACCAGTTCCCTTTCTATCTTTACAGATTTGCCTCTTCTGAACATTTCACATAAATGGGATCATACAATATGTGGTCTTTTGTGACTGGCTTTTTTCACTTAGCGTACTGTTTTTGAGGATCATCTTCATGTAGTGGCATGTACCAGTACTCCATGCCTTTTAAAAAAAATTTAGATAAAATTCACATAACATAAAATTAACCATTAACCACTTTAAATGTAGAGTTCAGTGGCATTTAGCAATTATCCAACTGCTAAACTTTTGTTTAATACATTACATTCCATAGTGCTAATGTGGATGTAATCTTATCAGATTCTCACAACCATGTGTACAGCAGGCAGGACAGATGCCCTGTGTTGACTATAAAGCTTATTTCTCCTTCTTAGCACTCTGGGCACTCACCGTTTCATTCTCTCCTTTTTTTAAAATATTTTATTTTTATAATTTTATTATTGTTATTATTTTTTGTCTGCGTTGGGTCTTTGTTGCTGCGTGTGGGCTTTCTCTAGTTGCGGCGTGTGGGCTTCTCATTGCGGTAGCTTCTCTTTCTCTAGTTGCGGCGTGTGGGCTTCTCATTGCGGTAGCTTCTCTTGTGGCGAAGCACGGGCTCTAGGTGCGTGGGCTTCAGTAGTTGTGGCACGCGGGCTCTAGAGCGCAGGCTCAGTAATTGTGGAGCATGGGCTTAGTTGCTTCGTGGCATGTGGGATCTTCCCAGATCAGGGATTGAACCCGTGTCCCCTGCGTTGGCAGGTGGATTCTTAACCACTGTACCACCAGGGAAGCCCTCATTTTTTTAAAGATGATGCGTTTTTCCATTTAGAGTTGTAAATACTTTATAAAGTATAAGTTAAAACAAAGTGAGTTAATTTAATAATATTAATTAAATAGAAAAGTCGGTATGAAAATTTGTGGTAGAAACTAATATCCATATTTGTTAATATCCATATTCCCGGGCTTCCCTGGTGGCGCAGTGGTTGAGAGTCCGCCTGCCGATGCAGGGGACACGGGCTCGTGCCCCGGTCTGGTAAGATCCCACATGCCGCGGAATGGCTGGGCCCGTGAGCCATGGCCGCCGAGCCTGCGCGTCCGGAGCCTGTGCTCCGCAACGGGAGAGACCACAACAGTGAGAGGCCCGCGTACCGCAAAAAAAAAAAAAAAAATCCATATTCCCTTCTTCCTGGACCCCCAGCCTTTCTTGCATTTAAGTGCCGGCATGCGTCACATTTCTTAGTGGATGGAGATCAGTAATTGGGATGCAGTGGAAATGTCCAGGCTTGCTCTCTGCTAATCAGTAATCCTAGTTAAGCCATAACCAGTCCTAGCCTAGCTTTCATGATATCGGAGTATCAGCTGTGATATTTCTGTTGTTTCTTAGGAATCCCTGCAGTCAGTCCTTTGAGGTATTTATTTGGCACCTAACATGTATTACGTGCTTTGTAAACCCTTGAGGAACTCATAGTCTTGTGGGTAACAAATAAGTAAATATGTTTTTGGTCTAATATGACAAGTGTTTGGATTGATGGGAACACAGAGGAGAGGCATTTAACCCAGTTTTAGGAGGCTCAGGGAAGGCTTTGTGAAAAAGGTCATTCCAGATCTTCACCCTGTGGGTGAATAAATTAGCCTGATGAAGCAGTGTGAGAGGAGTATATCAAACAGAGGGAACAGTGTGTGGAAAGACCTGATGGTATGAAGTGGAGTGTTCAGGAAAGTACAGGTAATAATTAGTTTCTGGAATGTAAAAGATAAAGAAGGGAATGATTGGAGAGGTCAGGTCATAGAAGGTCTTATATACCATATTAAGAAGTTCTGACTTTACTTTTTCAGATGTACTGAAGAGTTTTAAACAGAAGAATGATAATAATCAGATTTGCATTTTTCTTTGGATGCACTGTGGAGAATAGAGTTAATTAATGGAGGCAAAACTGAAAGCCGAAAAGTCAGGCATCTGTTGTAGTGGCCCAGGCTTGAGGTGATTGAGGGCAGGGTAGTTTTGACAGAGAAGGTGGAATGACTTTGAGAAGTATTTAGAAAGTAAAACTGTCTGACATGGGATCCTGATCGAGTGTGCAGGGTTGGAAGAGAGTGAGGAAGAGGGAAGGATCAAGACAGCTGTGTGGATGCAAGAGCCATTGATTGAGGTCAGGACCACAGAAGAAGGATCGGGTTCAGCTGGAATAAAGAGTTGTTCAGTTTTGAAAAATTGAACTTTCATAGCCTGGGTTTTAACTAAGTGGAGATAAATATCTTGCTGTTTGCTGGATAGCCAAACCTGAAGCTTGGATGAGAAACAGGGTGGGAGAGGAATGTGAGGTCAGGCCTGAAGATGTAGAGTTGGGATTTAGACCCACATAGGGGCATGGGACCAGAGGAAAAATGACAAGAAAGAAGAGTACACAGGACCAGGGAGGGGACCTAGGGAACATCATGGTTTAGGCGCTGATAGAGGAGTGGGAGAAGCTGTCGGGAAAGAGACCTGTACTCCAGGCTGGAGGAGGGAGGAGCCGTATGCTTAGGATCCTTCTGGGGTGGTGAGCCCAGGCTGAACTGCCCAGGTCGAACTTGCCCAGGTCCAAGTGAGTTGTTAGCAAATGTTGTAGGTTCCCGATTATTAACTGCTTTGACTTTGGTGCCTTCCCCTTCTCCCTTTTCCCACCAATCCAGGGCCTCATCCTGTCTCTGGTTGGCAAGTATGTATTAGGGGCTGGTAGCCATTTTAATAGCAATTCTGGCTCATTTACTCTTTTAGCAGACAGCAGCATATTTCTTATACAGACCCACTGACTATGTTAAATGAAAAACATTCATGTACATCTGTTTTCTGTTTTAGAAACTTGTCAGGACTCCCAGAATCAACTTTGTTCAGATTGGACCAGGAAGAAAAACATTGTAATATAGATACCCCATTAGGAAATCTTTCTAAACTGATGGAAAATACTTCTGTCAGGTTTGTAACAATAAATGAATCTGAATTTTGCTCCACTTTCCTAAGGAATGTGGAGTAAAAAAAAGCTTTTTTTTTCTTTTCAGTCAAAAACTTCGAGATTTAATCATTGACTTTCGCGAACCGCAGTTTATATCTTACCTCAGTTCTGTTCTTCCACATGATGCAAAGGACACAGTTGCCTGCATTCTAAAAGGTATGTTATAATCAGCGTGTCTGCATCCATTAATTTTTCTTGGTTCTATTTATAATTTAATCTATATTATAGTCTAGCATTTTAATACTTAAAAAAAATTAATTTATTTATTTATTTTTGGCTGAGTTGGGTCTATTGTTGCTGCGCACGGGCTTTCTCTAGCTGCGGCTAGCTGGGGGCTACTCTTTGTTGCGGTGCGTGGGCTTCTCATTGCTGTGTCTTCTCTTGTTGCGGAGCACGGGCTCTAGGCGCCCGGGCTTCAGTAGTTGTGGCACACGGGCTCAGTAGTTGTGGCTCGTGAGCTCTAGAGCACAGGCTCAGTAGCTGTGGCGCATGGGCTTAGTTGCTCCGCGTCATGTGGGATCTTCCCGGACCGGGGCTTGAACCTGTGTCCCCTGCATAGGCAGGCGGATTCTTAACCACTGCGCCACCAGGGAAGTCCTTTAATAATTTATAAACTTGTAATTACAACTTTTAGGCAGCATCTCTTTGGAATTAGTTTACCTGTGACCTTTACTGTCACCATGATATTTCCTTACTTTGAAAAGATGTATTGAAGAACAGACTAGAATAGAGTCAGCTTTTCTTGTAAAATAGTTAAGGTGCTCAGTGAAATTCAATACTCTTTTTCCTGTTATTTTTAAATTTAAATGTAGGTTTGAATAAGCCTCAAAGGCAAGCCATGAAAAAGGTACTTCTTTCAAAAGACTACACCCTCATCGTGGGTATGCCTGGAACAGGAAAAACAACTACAATATGTACTCTTGTAAGGTTATTATTCTTTTGCTTAGAAACTGAATATTTAAATCAGCTTCTCCTTGGTTCAGAGAATGTGATATTGGATATAAAAAGGGCTGAATTTTAAGTCAAAATGCCTTTATTTCAAACTAAAAGTGACATGAGAAATAGAAAACCTAAATTACCAATAGTTGTGATCACCTTGTAGATATCTTGCATGTAAGATTGTCTAAAATCTCTTTCTGTTGTTGTTATATGTATGTTTTCCTTCCCTTTAAAAAATGATAAGTTGTACAGAGGTGGTTGAAATAGAGTTTTCTGGAATTTTTTTTTCATGTCAGTAAATTACTGAGCAGTCTTAGAATAATCGTAATGACGGTAGCAAATATTTATTGACTGATACTGTGTGCCAGGCACTAGTCAAAGTGTATTTGTATTCAATTTTATTATGACATAATATATTATTAACATATCATTAATAACATGATAATAATGCTGTGTTTTTTTCATAAAACATTTTGGCTATATAGTTTTTTTAAAAGTTACTTGGCTCAGCTCTTAGATATGCTTCCTATTAAGTTTTCTAATTCTATTCAAAAAATATAAATGTTAAAAATTACCAGGAGTTAAAAGTAATGCTGTTTTCCTTTCTTTTATTCATTATTAGGTAAGAATTCTCTATGCCTGTGGTTTTAGTGTTTTGTTGACCAGCTATACACACTCGGCTGTTGACAATATTCTTTTGAAGTTAGCAAAGTTTAAAATTGGATTTTTGCGCTTGGGTCAGACTCAGAAGGTACATCCAGATATCCAGAAATTTACAGAGGAGGATATTTGCAGATCAAAATCCATTAGATCCTTAGCTCTTCTAGAAGAACTCTACAATAGTCAAGTAAGTACAATTATTGTATAATAATACTGACAGTAATTTTTGTAGCCAGAATGAGGGGAGAAATGGTACGTTGGGAAATTTAATTGCATTGACCAAATTTGCACGTGATTAATTTATATAAACCACAGGACCAGTTTATGATAGTTTGTTCTTTGCTTCTGAACTGAAATACGGTTTCTGGTTTATTATTCAGGGCTCCCATCTTCTAGTTTAAAATATCCTAGTAAAAGAAAACTCTGTTTCTGTCTACTCACACTTCTGACACTGACTACGTGGAGTTAGTGCAGACTCCACAGGTTAAGGACTCAGTCCCACAAGACTGCCCCCTACTTCAGTTCTCAATTGCGAGTTCAAGCCTCCTGTGCCCAGCTTGGGGGTTCCTGTGTCCTCCTCCTTGGATTCTATAATTTGCTAGAATGGCTCACAGAACTCAAGAAAGTCAGCTCATTAGCATAAACTCAGGTATGATTAAAAGGGACTTATGAATAACGAAAGATGTTCCCCTCACCCCAGCAATCAGGGAATTCCAAGGGTTTTAGGAGCCTGGGTCAAGAACCAGAAGGAAGACCAAATGTGTATTTCTTATTATATTATAGTGTCACACCTAGAAAACTAATAATCAGGATTTTTTAGTGAGTTTGAATTAGAAGTAATGGTATATGAATAGTCTTGTGATAGGTATTTTTAGGCTTTGATATAGAACCTAATTTTTATTTAATGTCTGTATGTATTTTTACTGGGAAGTCTTAACTGATATTTTTGTCTTAAAAATTATCTAAAATAGATTTTAATAGACTCTTCTTAACAACTCTTTTGTCTAATATCTATCCCAATTATTGAAAAATTTTGAAGTGGCTAAGATGTATGTCTGATTTACTTTTTTAAATTAAAAGTTTTTATTTTGAGATAATTATAGATTCACATACAGTAGACAGAAATAATACAGGGAGATTATGTATACCCTTTGCCCAGTAGTAACATTTTGCAAAACTAAAGTAAAATATCAGAAGGATATTGACAGTGATACAGTCTACATACAGAATAGTTCCATTACCACAAGGATCACTCTCGTTGTACTTTTATGACTATGCCCACTTCTTTCCTGCCTACTCATCCTTGACCCCTGATAACCACTTTTCTGTTTTCCATTTCTATAGTTTTGTCGTTTCAAGAATGTTATATAAGTGGAAATATATGTTATCAAACAAAAGTTCGTGTGCCGGACACACAGTGAGGCCAAACAAACTGAAACGTCAGAGTTTGGAGCAGAGAAATGTTTATTGCAGGGCCAAGCAAGGAGACCAGGCAGCTCGTGCTCAAAAACCTCAAACTCTTTTCAGGGAGAAGTTTTTATAGGCAAAATTTGGGGTGAGGGCTGCAGGGTGTGTATCTTTCTTCTGGTTGGTTGGTGGTGAGGTAACAGGGTGGTGCTCCAGGAATCTTGTGCTCAGCCTGAAGTTACTATCCTCCACCTGGGTGCCGGCCTTATTTCCTGCAGAAGACCTCAAGGGAGCGGGGGAGGGATAAATTGGGAGATGGGATTGACATATACATACTACTATATATAAAATTGGTGACTAATAAGGACCTACTGTATAGCACAGGGAACCCAATACTCTGTAATGGCCTATATGGGAAAAGAATCTAAAAAACAGTGGATATATGTATAACTGATTCACTTTGCTGTACAGCAGAAACGAACACAACGTTGTAAATCAACTATACTGCACTAAAAATTAAAAAAAAAAAAAAGGAACTCAAAGATATTTGTAACCTATATTCCTTGAGGAAGAACCAGGATCCTTCTTTGATCCCTGCACTATAGTTTCTTTATTGTTCCTCGTTTGTTTCTGCATCCCCTATTTCCCTGATTAGTAGCTGTTTGAATATGCCCTTTGGAACTCTGGGAAGATCGAGGAGGCTGAAGCCTTTATCCTTCAAATAAGAAATGGGGGACCCGGAAAGGCTTTGTTCCTAGGAGGGCCCCACAAGGTCCTGCTTGGTTTCACATACAGTATGTAATCTTTTGAGATTGGTGTTTTTCACTTAGCCTAATGCTCTGTAGATTCAGATTGTCACATGTATCAATCAGTAGTTTGCTCCTTTTTATTGGTGAGTATTGTTCCACAGTATGGATGCGCCACAATTTGTTTAACCATTCACCCATTGGAAAACATCTGGATTGTTTGCAGTTTGGGGCTATTACGAATAAAGCTGCTATAGACATTCATGTATAGGGTTTTGTGTGAATGTAAGTCTTCATATCTCTGGGATCAATGCTCAGGGGTCCAGTGTCTGAGTCATTTGGTAGTTGCATGTTTAGTTTTAAAAAAATCTACCAAACTGTTTTCTAAAGAAGCTATAACATTTTACATTCCCACCAGCAAAGTGTGAGTGATCCTCGTCAGCATTTGGTGGTGTTAACTATTTTTCATCTTGGCCATTCTGATAGGTGGATAGTGATATACAAAGTGAGAATGTCTCAACTTCCCCTTCATTCCTGAAGGGTAGTTTTGCTAGTTATAGGATTCTGGGTAAATATGTAATTCTTTTCTTTTATACTGGGAAAATATTCTGCCATTTTCTTCTGGCTTCCGTGGTTTCTGATGAGAAATAGGCTGACCTTTGAATTGGAATGTTTTTCCTTATAGCAAGGTGCTGTTTACCTGGGCTCCTTTTCAGAATTTTTTCTTTTCTTTAGTTTTTAGAATTTTAATTATGATATGTCTTGTAGTGGATTTTTTTCTATCATGTTTGGAGTTTTCCCAGCTTATTGAATCTATAGATTTAATGTCTCTTGCCAAACTTAGGACATTTTTAGCCATGATTTCTTCTAGTGCTTTTTCAGCCCCTCCCTCTTTCTTTTCTGCTAGGACTGTGAAGACATGAATGGTGGATCCTTTATGTCCTGCAGGTCCATGAGGCTCTGTGTAGTTTTTGTTTTTTCAGTCTATTTCTGTCTGTTATTCAGACTGTATAATTTCTACTTTTCTATGTCTTTGTTCACTGATTCTTTTCTCTGTCCCTTGCTGTTGAGCCTATTCCATGATTTTAAAATTCTAATTATTCTAGTTTCAGTTCTAAAATTTCCATTTGGTTCTTCTTTTTACCTTCTGTTTCTTTGCCAAGACTTTTGTTTTCTTGAGATTTTATATCTTTTTCTTTTCATTCAAGTGCGTTCATAATTGTTCATTGAAACATTCTTATCATGGCTGCTTTAAAATCTTTGTCATGTAATTCTAACATCACTGTCATCTATTGATTGTCTTATATTCATTCAGTTTGAGATATTTCTGGTTCTATATATAACGAGTGATTTGGGATGAAATCTGGACATTTTTGTATTGTGTTATTTAAAACTGCTGTTTTAGCTCGCTTCTCTAACACTACTCTGGTAGGGCAAGAGTGTATGCCACCTCATTATTGCCAGCTGGGAGCTGAAGTCCAGGATCCCTACTTGGCCTCTTTTAATGCAGAAGGTGACAGGCTTCTCATTACTGTTGGATAGGGGTGGAAGGAAGTCTAGGCTCCCCACGCAGTCTCCACTACATTGCCGGGTGAGGGTTACTACCAGCCAAGAGGGATGAAAATCCTGACTTGACCTCTCTGACACCACCCTGGCAAGGTATTGGGGTGCCTTATTCCAGCCTCAGGCAGGTGGAAGTCTAGGATCCCCCCTTGACCTTTGCTGGCATTGGTAGGGGGGCAAGGCCATAATTTTTTGTTTTTGTTTTTTTAGAGTTTCTAAAATCTTCATTAGATTGAACATGTGTTTTTTTTTTTCCTTTTCCTTTATGGTTTATTACAGGATGTTGTATATAGTTCCCTGTGCATACAGTAGGACCTTGTTATTTCTCTGTTTTATATATAGTAGTGCGTATCTGTTAATCCTACGCTCCTAATTTATCCCTCCAGCCACCCTTTCCCCTTTGGTAACCATAAGTTTGTTTTCTATGTCTGTGAGTCTGTTTCTGTTTTGTAAATAATTTCATTTGTATCATTTTTTTAGATTCCACATGTAAATGATATCATATGATATTTGTGTTTCTCTCTTTCTGGCTTACTTCACTTAGTATGAAATCTAGATCCATCCATGTTGCTGCAGATGGCATTATTTCATTTTTTATGGCTGAGTAATATTCCATTGTATACATATACCACATCTTTATCCATTCATCTGTCGATGGATATTTAGGTTGTTTCCATGTCTTGGTTATTGTAAATAGCGCTGCGATGAACATAGGGGTACATGTATGTTTTCAAATTAGAGTTTTCTCCAGATATATGCCCAGGAGTGGGATTGCTGGATCATATGGTGACTCTATTTTTAGTTTTTAAAGGAACCTCCATACTATTCTCCACAGTGGCTGCACCAATTTACATTCCTACCAACGGTGTGTATGTGGGGTTCCTTTTCTCCACACCCTCGCTAGCATTTATTATTTATTATTTGTAGACTTTTTAATGATGTCTATTCTGATCTGTGTGAGCTGGTACTTCGTTGTAGTTTTGATTTGTGTTTCTCTAATAATTAGCGATGTTGAGCATCTTTTCATGTGCCTATTGGCCATCTGTATGTCTTCTTTAGAGAAATGTCTATTTAGGTCTTCTACCCACTTTTTTTTTTTTTTAATAAAGGAGATGTAGTTCTTTTTTTAAAAAAATTAAATTAATTAGTTTATTTATTTATTTTTAGCTGTGTCAGGTCTTAGTTGTGACATGCAGGATCTTCGTTGCAGTGTGCGGGCTTCTCTCTAGTGTGCAGTTGTGGCGCACAGGCTCTTCGTTGTGGTGTGTGGGCTTCTCTCTAGTTGCCGCGCTCGGTCTTCTTTCTAGTTGTGGCACGCAGGCTCTCAAGTTGAGGCACGTGGGCTCAGTAGTTGTAGCGTGCGGGCTTAGTTGCCCCTCAGCATGTGGGATCTTAGTTCCCTGACCTGGGATCAATGCGGTGTCCCCTGCATTGTAAGGCGGATTCTTTACCACTGGACCACCAGGGAAGTCCCTTCTGCCCAGTTTTTGATTGGGTTGTTTGTTTTTTCGTTATTGAGTTGTATAAACTGTTTGTATATTTTGGAAATTAAGCCCTTGTTGTTCGCATCATTTGCAGATATTTTCTCCCCGTCTGTAGGTTGTCTTTTTGTTTTATTTATGGTTTTCTGTGCTGTGAAAAAGCTTATAAATTTGATTAGGTCCCATTTATTTTTGTTTTTTTATTTCTATTGAGGCCATAGTTTTTTATGTGGTGTTTGGCTAGAGTTGAGTGATTATTGTATAAGTTTTCTGTCTGCTAGGCTATCCCTTTCCTGTTCTTTTGGCTTTTGTTGGAACTTCTTTTGGTCTGCATACATTGGCATTCCTGTGTTCCTAGTCTTATCACCTCCAAATCTGGGATATGTGAGGCAAAAGGAAAACCCAGGGAACTGTGGTGTTCCTCGTGTCCCAAGGTTCCTAGCTGGTCTACCTTTTCTCCGCCTTTCAGTCTTTATGTTTATAGTTTTATATTTATATAATGTCCAGGGTTTTTCATTGTACTTTGTGGGAGGAGTAGGGAAAAGTACTCCATCTTCCCAGAAGTAAAGTCCTGGTTGACGTTAAAAAAATAAATTCATTAACTTACTGCCTCTTGAATGTTTCCGATTTCCATTTTGAAATATCGAAATTTGAGCATTGTTATAGTGTCTGGAAAATTAACTTGATTTTTAAAAATTTATAGTAAAAAATTAAAATTTTTTGTATGCTATATGTGTTTCTGCAGTCATATTGGGGGATTCCTGTTTTGGGGGACAAAGAGTTCTTTTTTGATCTTTTAATTTCAAAACTGGGAAAAACAAGGTATATTTCTTGGACATATTAAGTAACTGATCTATTTTCCCTATTTGTTTTTAGCTTATAGTTGCAACAACATGTATGGGAGTAAACCATCCCATATTTTCTCGTAAAACTTTTGATTTTTGTATAGTGGATGAAGCCTCTCAAATTAGCCAACCAGTTTGCCTAGGGCCACTTTTTTTTTCACGGAGATTTGTGTTGGTGGGGGATCATCAGCAGCTTCCTCCCCTGGTACTAAACTGCGAAGCAAGGTAAGCAGACGTTGAGGTTTCAATTTTAAACTAGATTCTTTTTAAGGGACAGTTTCAGTACACTGATAAGCCTGAACTGGATTTGTTGACAGAGCTCTTGGCATGAGTGAAAGCTTATTCAAGAGGCTGGAACAGAATAAGAATGCTGTCGTACAGTTAACCGTGCAGTACAGAATGAACAGGTATTTGTAACAGTGTCAGCTACGAGTGATTTTTGTATTTGTGTTCATCACTAAAACTAAAATTATTTTGTAATTCCCTTAGTAAAATTATGTCCTTAAGTAATAAACTGACATACGAAGGAAAGCTGGAGTGTGGATCAGACAAAGTGGCCAATGCAGTGATAAACCTACCTAACTTTAAAGATGTAAAGCTGGAACTGGAGTTTTATGCTGATTATTCTGAAAATCCTTGGCTGGTTGAAGTTTTCGAGCCAAAAAGTCCTGTTTGTTTCCTTAACACAGACAAGGTAAAAAACAAACATTTTCTTTAGTTTTTCTCCTTTTGCTCTGTTATTTGTATTCCTCAGTTTTCAGTAGCGATTGCTTCCTTAGAGCTTATCGGTTAAAACTAGTGTACTTCTTGTACTTTAACACAAAAGAATCTTTTCTTTCTATAGACTCACTGTCTTTGGGAGGTTTATTCAAAATTGACTTTTGAAGTCAGAAAGGTAGAAAGTGAACTCAACTGTATAATTACATTTCCGATAAAAGAAATTGGCATTGATATTGTCAGAGGTCTGGGTTTACAAATGGACAGCAGATACGATAAATTGATGTCCTTTTGATGACCTTTTTTAAAAAAACAGACTTTATTTTCTAGAGCAGTTTTAGGTCCACAGCAAAACTGAGCTAAAAGTACAGAGATTTCCCATATATCTCCTCCCCCCACCGTATGCATCTAAAGATCTCTTTGCAAATCTGTCATTAAACAAAAAATCTGCACAAGGACTTTAAATGACTTGAGTCTTATTTCTGAGAACTAAGAACAAAGTTTTGACCCTATGTTCCTACAGTTTGTTTTATATAGTGCTTCTCATTATTGATTTGGAAGTCTATGTAAGTTCAAATAAAAATATAATGACCAATTATATGTATGCATGTTATTCTAAAATAGGTGTATCTCTTGTTATTAAGATGGGTGGAGCCAGCTGGTTGTTAAAAATAGGGCCTTACCATGTGTGTACCATGGTGGGATTTTCATTCTCTTGGACATTGCCTTAGTGTTTCAGGATGAAGAATTAACACCTAGGGGCAGGCAGGCTCTGGGATATTTAGTCACATAAACTGATCTCACAAATGACTGCTTTTATAAACCACAACTCTAATTTATTAGTTATCATTTACCATTTTTTAACCTCACCAGTGATATTTCAGAGTCTTTTTTGCTACTCACATTTCTTCTTTCTTGGCATCAGGATTCCAAATAAGTTGTATTAAAATTAATCAAGGTTACTAAGGAATGATGTTGGAGCAGAACAATCCTTTGAAAGTTCTACTAGGTATGGTAGAAACTGGGGAACCTTATCGCTCCATTATTTGTATGAAAATCAACAAGAAAATGGAAAGGGCACAGATATTAGAGCCAGATCTAAGTTTGAATCCTAGTGCCATGAGTTATTGTGAGGCTTGGGCAGGCTACTCATCTCTTCTGACCTTTGATTCCTATAAAATGGGGGATAACACAGTAAAGTTTGTGAAGCCCAGTGTATGGTCAGCTTTCATAGAGATTTTAGTCTGAACTCTATGTAGCATGTTTAAGATGGGTTGCCTCTGGGTGGCTTTCTGAAAGTGACTAATATCATTCATTTTTGTTAATTCTTTTACCTTCAACTTTAAGATGAAGATATTTTTCATCTGTTTCCACATGTGGTAGTACCGTCTCTATGGCCACCTGTGTACTGACAGTACTCTTAACTTCAGAGATTGTTTTGCAAGCAGGATGCGTATTTTTTCTATTTAGGTTCCAGCACCAGAACAAGTTGAAAAGGGAGGTGTCAGTAATATAACAGAAGCCAAACTCGTTGCTTTCCTGACCTCAGTTTTTATTAAGGTAACATAGAATTTAATTTTGAGGGTTAATTAATATTAAGGTACAGAGTAATAGAATATTAGAATGCCAGGAACTTTAGATCTAAAGTTAACTTTTGTTTATTAAGATACAGAGGAATGAAGCCTGATTGTTTTTATTTTGAGAACATTTATCTAAGACATGTAATTTTTTATACAGTAATGGCATTTTGAGTTTCCATTTAGGATAACTTTGTAACATCAGATAATTCTGATTGTTTCAATTTAGTGCTGAAGTCAGTATGATTGGCAATTGGAAACCTCTGGTGTAAGGGATAGCAGAAAGTAAAATGTATTTCTTTATACTTTTTTTGGTATGGCAACACTGTTTTGGTGGCATACAAACCATTATACTGCCATGAACTTCTAAATAACAAGGGAACAATGTTTGAGGAAATTATTTCATTTCAGGAAATGTGGATATAGCCTTAGAGTGAACTCAATAATTGTATTTACTCCTTGTGATAGGAACATGTATTATAAACATCAATTGGGCACATTATGTAAACATTTAATAAATTTAGTAAAGCTTAAATAACAAAAGTCAGGATTTTTTCACCTTAAATTGTGTTCTTTTCTGTTTAGGCTGGTTGTAATCCCTCTGATATTGGTATCATTGCACCATACCGGCAACAGTTAAAAGTCATCAATGATTTATTGGCACATTCGTCTCTTGGGATGGTCGAAGTTAATACAGTAGACAAATACCAAGGAAGAGACAAAAGTATCATTCTAGTATCTTTTGTTAGAAGTAATGAAGATGGAACTGTGAGTTAATTGTATTTTCTGCTTTGTTGTCTGATTTGTATTTTATATTTGTTTGGGACATTATTTACCTCTCTTTTTTTATTTTCCTCTCTCTTTTTTAATTGTGGTAAAAAACACATAACATAAAAATCACCTTCTTAACTATCTTTTAATGTACAATTCACAAGTATTAAGTATATTTACAGTGTGTGCAACACAACTCCAGAATGTTTTCATTTTGCAAAACAAATTCTATACCCATGAGCAATTCCCTAATTCCCACTCTCTCCTTTCCCTGGCAATCACTTTCTGTCTCTGTGAATTTGACAGAATTTTATGAATTCTGTGAATTTTCCATATAAGTGGAATCATACGGTATTTGTCCTTTTGTAAGTGGCTTATTTCACTTATCATAATGTCCTCAGGGTTCATCCGTGTTGTAGCATGTGTCAGAATTTTCTTCCTTTTAAAGGCTGAATATTATTCCACTGCATGTATATACCACATTTTGTTTATCCATTTATCCATCAGTGGACATTTGGGTTGCTTCTACCTCTTGGTTATCGTGTTTGGAGCATTTTTAAACATATAGGCTTCCCTAGATATACTTTCAAATTTATAGATAATTCCAGGCTTTGTTTTGTTTTTTTGCATTTTTATCTCTCCTTGACTCATTTTTCTTGACTATGCGATAGCTTCATATGGTTTTTAAGATACATGTAGTAGAGGGACTTGCCTCGTCATCCAGTGGTTAAGACTCCACACTTCCAATGCAGGGGCTGCGGGTTTGATCCCTGGTCAGCGAACTAAGATCCCACATGCCACGCTGTGCAGCCAAAAATAAATAAATGAAATAAAATACACATAGTATAAAGTCTCCCTTCTTCCCGGTTCCTCCACTTAGTTCTTACCCTCACAGATAATCACATGTTTGGTTTTTTGTTTTTGTTTTGTTTTTGTTTTTTTGGTAACCTTCTACATTTCTTTAAGCATATGCTTAAAGATATGAATCAGTATTCATATTCCCCTCCTTTTTTGCACAAAAGGTAATATATACACTATTCTGGACTTTGCTTTTTCCACTTAACAGCTTGGAGATCTTTCCATGTCATTACACAGAGATTTCATTCTGTTCTTACAGATGCATAGTTTTCTACTGTATATATGGGTCACGGTATATTTAACCACTCCTCTGAGTCTTCTACTATGACGAGTTTCTATTACTGTTAAAAAACAATGCTACACTGGGGCTTCCCTGGTGGCATGGTTGTTGAGAATCCGCCTGCCAATGCAGGGGACCACGGGTTCGAGCCCTGGTCAGGGAAGATCCCACATGCCATGGAGCAACTAAGCCCATGTGCCACAACTACTGAGCCTGCTCTCTAGAGCCCGTGAGCCACAACTACTGAAGCCCGTGTGCCACAACTACTGAAGCCTGCGCGCCTAGAGCCTGTGCTCCACAACAAGGGAAGTCACCACAATGGGAAGCCCTCACACCGCAACAAAGAGTAGCCCTGCTCGCCACAACTAGAGAAAGCCTGTGCACAGCAAAGGAAGACTCAACGCAGCCAATAAATAAATAAAATCTATTAAAAAAATTTTTTTTAAAAAGAAACAGAGAGCTTGTTTCATAGATATTTAAAAAAAACAATGCTACACTGAGTGGAGATAACTTCAATTCTTTTTTTTAAAAAAATATTTATTGGGCTTCCCTGGTGGCGCAGTGGTTGAGAGTCCGCCTGCCGATGCAGGGGACACGGGTTTGTGCCCCGGTCCGGGAAGATCCCACATGCCGCAGAGTGGCTGGGCCCGTGAGCCATGGCCGCTGAGCCTGCGCGTCCGGAGCCTGTGCTCTGCAACAGGAGAGGCCACAACAGTGAGAGGCCCACGTACCACAAAAAAAAAAAAAAAAAAAAATTTATTTATTTGGCGGTGCTGGGTCTTAGTTGCGGCACTTGGGATCTTCATTGCTGGGTGCAGGATCTTTAGTTGCAGCATGTGGGCTCCTAGTTGTGGTATGCGGGATCTAGTTCCCCGACCAGGGATCGAACCCAGGCCCCCTGCATTGGGAGCACGGAGTCTTAACCACTGGTCCACCAGGGAAGTCCTAACTTCAATTCTGTATTATATATATTTAATATTTAAAAATTTTTAGTATATTTTTATTATATGTATTTAATAATTTAAAATTATGGCTAGGATATCATACCCACGATAAAATACTTGAAGTTGGCACTGTGGGCAAGTTTTTCCAACTGTCTGGATTTTAAATGTGTTGATGAATCTTTTTTGCAGTATATGTTTTTGAAAACTGCTCAAAAAACTCAAATAAATAAGAAAACTCAAAGAATGAAAATTACAATTTCTTTCAGCTTGGTGAACTATTGAAAGATTGGCGGCGTCTTAATGTTGCTATAACCAGAGCCAAACATAAGCTGATTCTCCTGGGATGTGTGCCCTCACTAAACCGCTATCCTCCTTTGGGGAAGCTACTTTATCATCTAAACTCAGAAAAATTAATATCCTTTTTCTTTTATATATGGTCACATTTTTTTTTAATTAAAAAAAAAATTTTTTTTTATGGTCACATTTGATTGTGCTATTGTGAGTACTTCATTTATGTATTTGTATAAACTAAAACTCGGTGTCTCGTGTTTTCCATGGGCATATTTCAAAAGATCTGATTCTGCAAAGGAAAGAGAGAAAACAATTCACAGGAAGTAATTTTAAGCAAAAAGTGAAATAATGAACGTGGTGGTGAAGGATAGTTTGTGAAATGAGAAGGGGGAAAAAAAGGGACTTGATTTTTTTGCCTTAGGAACAGGGTGCATGTTTCCTAGAATACATCTAGGAAAACTGGTTATCCCTTCTGGTTCCTCTCCCCTCAATTTATAACCTTTTTTAAAAAAAAATCTAGGACAAAGTATTATATTTAAAAATGGAGATTATTACTTGTCATATTGTATTAATAGATTATTTTAAAAATAGGTCATCTCTTTAAAAAATTATATGTAGGTCTCAGGCTAATAAGATATGTAAACCATATTGCTTAAGTATATTATTATCCATAGAATGCCATAAAAATCTTTACCATTTTTTTAGCAGCCCTGTAAACCAAATTACAGAATGTTAGATAATAATGTCATATATGTTTTTATGTAATTCCACATTGTGTTAAATATATCTTCCTTAATTTATTTTACATCATTGATCTTCCATCAGGAGAACATGAAAGTCTTTGTCATATATTGGGCGATTTTCAAAGAAGATAAAGCACTGTTTTCCTTGCTTTTTCCAAACCATCATGATCTTCTCTAACTGTTGCCTATTTATAATTCGGATATGCTGTAAAATCAGTGCCTGGTTACACTGTGAAGATAACTTTTATCCCAAGGGTAAGAAATGATGTAAATATACTCTTTCAGAGTTCCTGTTTTATTTATTTTTTGGTATAACCTTGTTAAACATAAAGTTCTATTACCATACAAAATTTAACATAGTATTTTTTTAGTACAGGTGAACCAAAACTGAAAAGTCTAAATTTATAGGTATTATAAATGTGGTTTTGTATGATCTAGAGTTTGATAAATTTCTACCACCTTTTAAAGCTGGGATGGATTTTTCAATCTGAGGCTTAAACCTTTAAATTTTCAAGATTAATTTGATCTTTTAGATTTTTAATCATATTTTGTTTATTTGAAAGATTAGGTAAGAAAATTGATTGCTTTTGTCATTTAAGGACAATCTTGTGATGATGAGAACATAAGTAAGACGTTTTTCTGTATTTTGAGGTCCCTGATTCAAAGGTCATTCTGCTGGTTTTTTTCCTGACTTTTGCTTTCTCCTGTCAGAGATGTTTTCACTTTAAACCTAGTCTTTTAAATTATCACTGATAAATGTATTATTTCCAGTTAATTTCTGATTCTCCTTACTCTCCCACTTGTTATTTTCACTTTTCAGTATTCTAGTGAAAGAAAATAATTCCTACTGTTCTTTTGAGAAGAAATTTTGTTTGCTGAATTGATGACAAATTTAAAAGGTGTATTCCTATTTTTACTTATTCATGTTCATATGCCCCTTAGTTTTAGGGCATTTCTCAATTTTCTCTTTTGGTATAAAAATGTTTTGTAAAACAGTTACCTCAAAGTGCTTGATTACTTATATTGTGACCAATTTTAACCTTAGTGTATCCATCTTTGGCAGGGAGATCTCTCACTTCTCTCAAATGTTTTCTTTTTAACGAATGTTAAGTATGTTAAAAATTGCTGCCTCTAACTCACATGTTTTAAAAAAATTATTACTTGAAGATTTTATTAAATAAATTGTTCTCTTACTGTTAGATCTTACAGTGTCAATTATTAATACTAAATAATAATTAAGATCAGGGTTGTCCACAATTTTTTCCAGTGTTGAGAACTGAAATATTGATAATGCTCTAAAGCTGAAACCAAGGAGTGTTGACATTATAAAGAGATTTATGAAGGACACACAGGATGGAGTTGATCATGGAGATACTATGGATTAGACAGGAAAAACTAGGAAGTTTACAGAGATAAGGCTTAAATATTGGTTAGATATTCCTGGGAGTGAGATGAATAATGTAAATTCTTTTGGTTCAATCAGTGGTTGCTTTACAGATTTGTAAAGGCTTTGCCTGCAAAGCCCTGTGGAAGAAGAGCCCTGGGAGGGGTTCCATGTTTCTTGTCATTTGGGATTCTGTCTTTTTTTATCTTTTTTTTGCGGTACGCGGGCCTCTCACTGTTGTGGTCTCTCCCGTTGCAGAGCACAGGCTCCGGACGCGCAGGCCCAGCGGCCATGGCTCACGGGCCCAGCCATTCCACAGCATGTGGGATCTTCCCGGACCGGGGCATGAACCCATGTCCCCTGCATCGGCAGGCGGACTCTCAACCACTGCGCCACCAGGGAAGCCCTGGGACTCTGTCTTGATTACAAGAGTCTAGCCACTTAGTTGAAAGAGTTAGGATTCGTCTTTTATATATAAGATGCTGTGAGTTGGAGGCTTGGGGTGAGCTGTAAGTTAAACCCAGACTGGGCCATCAAATTGCTAATAGTGCAGTTTAAGTATGACATCCACGCCAAGGACTAAGACAGCAGTGGCTACCAGTCTCTAATGTTATTGGGCAGTCACTTTGTGCAGGTCCAGATCAAAAGCATCATTAGCCTAGACAAGGTCTTCCTTATAGTGTAAAGCCAGGATGTGATGACAGTGTAGCCATTCCAGTGGCCCCATTCCTGAAAATCAGTTCAGAGTTCTGCCTCCTTACCTCTCTTGCTGCCTCCTCTGATTCCTTTCTTTTCTTCCTCGTCTCTCACTCTCTAGAGACGGGTCTTTCCCAGAGCTCTATGTTTGGTCTGGTCCTGTTCTCCCTCCTTGGACAGTCACTGCCTCCAACCATGACCTATGTAGCTGTTTACCAAATCTGTATACCCTGCCATGTCTTCTGAATTCTAGTTATATCTGTGTTCCAGCTCCAGCCTTCAGAGTCTTCTGTGAGCACTTCCGAGTCAGCACATACAAAATGTAAATTTCCATCTTCATCTAATGCCTTCCTCTGTAATCTCTATTTCTGTCAAGGACACCATCTACCTCACATTTTCTGAGTTCAAAAGTCTTGGCATAATTTTCTTTCTTTAAATTTTTTTTTTCTAATTATAGAGTAGTACATGATTTTAGTGAGAATTTCAAACACTACAAATTTTAGAAAATTCAATTTCTTTGTAATCTTATCATTTAGTTATAACTACTGGTAGTTTGGTGTATGATAATCTGGACTGGTGCTTAAGAGTAAAAATTGCCAGAACCCACAACAAGAAACACATTTTGCATCATGACTCAGCATGAACATATGTATGTGCGTGCACCTTAAACAGTACTTTAACAAAATATTTACCCTTTTTATATGTGATATACCCTAATATTTTCCACTATTCCAGTAAAAGCAAAGCTGGTTGCAGGGCTTCCCTGGTGGCGCAGTGGTTAAGAATTTGCCTGCCAGTGCAGGGGACACGGGTTTGAGCCCAGGTCCGGGAAGATCCCACATGCCACGGAGCAACTAAGCCCGTGCACCACAACTACTGAGCCTGCGCTCTAGAGCCTGCAAGCCACAACTGCTGAGCCCGTGCGCCACAACTACTGAGTCTGTGCTCTATAGAGCCCGTGTGCCACAACTACTGAATCCCGCGCACCTAGAGCCCGTGCTCCGCAGCAAGAGAAGCCACCGCAATGAAGAAGCTCGCGCGCCACAACAAAGAGTAGCCCCCGCTCGCCACAACTAGAGAAAGCCCGTGCGCAGCAACGAAGATCCAAAGCAGCCAAAAATAATTAATTTAAAAAAACAAAGCTGGTTGCAACCTACTAACATTCTTTCATATCCCACTAATAGGTTGGAACGTGTGGTATGTAATGGAGGTCATTCTCCATTATTTCTTTGCATATTTGTTCTAATGTACTTTTTTTTTTCTGGCCGCACTGCATAGCTTGTGGGATCCTAATTCCCTGACCAGGGATCCAGCCTGGACCCATGGCAGTGAAAGTGCAGAGTCCTAAGCACTGGACTGCCAGAGAATTCCCTAATATACTATTTTTGCTCTTCCCTATACATGTCTTTTTTCTTGTTTGTTGTATCCTCTATCTATATTTGTCTGTTTCTCTAATACCATTTATGCAACTTCACCCAGGCTGAAAGACTAGTATGCTACCTTCTCCAGAAAGCCTTTTCTGATTTTTTTCCTTCCAGAAAGAATTACTTCCATCTTTATATGTAGCTTTATACCACTTACTGCTTTTTTAGCAGCAGTAATAATATGTAATATGCTTTATAATTTTCATAGATATTCTCTCAATTGAATTAAACCCTACAGAGTACCTAGCATTGATATTTCACGTTAGCATATGGCTCTGGGCAAGTCATTGCTAGAACCCAGATGTTCTGATTAGTAACTCAGCAATTTTCCCAGGTACCATGTGTTTCCCATTCAGTGTTGTGTACATTTTCCAGGTGCTATACAAATGTTTAGAAGCATTACAATTGTTGGGAATTCCCTGGCAGTCCAGTGGTTAGGACTCTGCGCTTTCACTGCCAAGGGCTGGGGTTCAATCCCTAGTCAGGGAACAAAGATCCCACAAGCCGCACAGTGCAGCCAAAAAGAAAAAAAAGCATTACAATGGTTAGTGTAAGCAAATCACATCTCAGGCCAGCTGGAAACCTTGGGGCATGATTTGACCAGCTGGTCTATGTAGATTCAGTGGACAGCTTTGCTCATTAAAAAGACTGCTTGTAGCTAAGAGGATAGGCCCATCCAACCTCACTCAAGTCACCACTGACTCTCGGCTGATTGGGACTCATGATCCTGGAAAGTATGAACCAAGATGGACCCAGGGGGTGAAGTCTGCCTTTCCTGACTCTCGGCTCTTGTATAGATACTGCTTTGGCTTATTATGAAAGATTTTTACATAAAAATTATTTTTAAGGCTTTAACTAGCTTTCTTTTCATGATGAGCTTTAGAACATTATTATAAAACCTTTAAAAACACACACAAAAGTAGTATAATGAACTTCTATATACCCATCACCCATATTCAACAGTTAGATTTTGCAGCAATTGTTTTCAACCTTTTTTTCCTTGCCGACATGTTTTAAAGCAAATTTTAGACATCATTCAATTTCATCCCTATATTTCAGTATGTGATGAGTTTTTAAAAAACAGTATTTTGTTACATGATTATATCTGTACGTTTAAAAACCTAGATTCTTAGTTTTAGTACATCAAGAGCTCAGAACAGATTCATATTCTAGTTTAAACCTATTAAGTGTAATAGGTTTTAAACATACACCCTAATTCCAATTCTGTTCAATACAAGGTGGCTAGAGTATCCAGCAAATATGTATTTTGGAGTTTAAGAACATCTTCCTCAAAGGAAGAAATATTTTTTGCTTTAAATAAAGCTGGTCTGTTACTGAACTAAATTTCTTTCCTACATGTTACCTATAAAGTCACTGGAGGGAAAGCAATCCAGAAAATAAAGCTCTTTGCCTTTGTTCTCATGGTTTTATAAAATAAATAAATATATACTTAACATTATTTGCTTTTCTAAATGCACTTGGAACACAAATCCCTCCCTTTTTGCTCATCATTTGGAGAAGAGAAAAATGAACAATTCAGTCATTTCAATGTTTAACAGCAAGATGGTGGAAGGCGTTAGACTTGTCATCAGTTTTAGGCTCCTTCAAACACTGTAAAAACCACAGATGTATTTTGACATTATGAAAATGGAGGCTAGTTTTGTACTGGTTCAGATTCTGGCTCTGTTCGTTAATAGTACTGTGACTTTGGGCAAGTTATTTAATCTTTGAGGTTAGTTTCATCTGTAAAAGAGGTAAATAATTTATTCCTCATGGGGTGGTTCTGAAGATCAAATGAGGTTTTGGCCTAGGAACTGACCTTCACATACATGCTCATTGACCTTCACTTCCACACTCATGGGCATGGAAGATGAACGGTGAAAGGGTGATGGGATAGTTGAGGAAATGAAATTTGACCCTATCTCACATCATCACTGAAATTAATTCTGGGTGCACTAACAGGCCTAAATATTAAAGGCAAAACTATGTAATTCTTTTTTTTTTAAATATTTATTTATTTGGCTGCATCGGGTCCTCGTTGTGGCATGTGGGATCTCTTGTTGTGGCGCTCGTTTAGTCGCGTGGGCTTCTCCCTAGTTGTGGTGTGCGGGTTTTCTCTTCTCTTGTTGTGGCATGCAGGCTCCAGGGTGTGTGGGCTCCAGAGCACATGGGCTCTGTAGTTTGTGGCACGCAGGCTCTCTAGTTGAGGCGTGCAAGCTCAGTAGTTGTGGCGCATGGGCTTAGTTGCCCCGCGGCACGTGGGATCTTAGTTTCCCAACCGGGGATCGAACCTGCGTCCCCTGCATTGGAAGGCGGATTCTTTACCACTGGACCACCAGGGAAGTTCCAAAACTATGTAATTCTTAAAAGAGAGTATCTTCATGACCTTGGAATAAGGAGGATTTCTTAAGACACTAAGGCAAAAACTATAAATTCACTACAAGAAAATTAAGAACTTATATTTAATCAACGGTTGCCATAAGGAGAGAAAAAAAATTAGCCAGAAGATAGTGGCAACACATAACTGACATCAAATTAGTATGTAGAATATTAAGTAACTTGCACAAGCCAATAAGAAAAAGGTAAGTCAATAGAAAAACAGGCACCATTTCTTTGCAAAAGTGAAATTCCAAATAGTAAACATAGGTAAAGTGCTCAATGTCATCAGTAATGAGATAAATAAAAAACAAACCTACCATGCAATCACCTACCCACAAGACGCAAAAAATGAAAAAATCCTCAAAATTCTAAGCATTAGAATGAACACAGCAACAGAAAAACAACACTGCTGATAGGAGTGTAAATTATGAGAAATTTTGAAAACAGTTTGGCATTATCTAGTAAATTTAAAGAAAGGCATACCTGATTTCTAGTAATTGTATTCTTATTTACATGCCCTAGAGGCTCTCCTGCATATAGGGACCAGGAAGTATGTAAACCTGAAAACACCCTAACCTGGAAACTCCTCATGGACATGGACGATGTTGAACAAAAGAAACAATGTTCGTAATGTTATTCCACTTGTGAAAAGTTTGTAAACAGGCAAAAATGAACTATATTGATTAGGGGCACATACTTACGTGGTAGTAACATGCAGAAAAGCAAGGAAACAATTGTCATAGAAGTCAGAATCGTATTTATTAATACTTCTAGGGGGATTGTGGCTAAAGGCCTTTCCCCCAGGGAAGATGACTCTCCTGTTCTATGCTCTCTTGATCTGGTGGTGTTTTCCCAGCTGTTCACTTTATGATTCTTTAAATGTATATATGCTTTATAAATTTATATCCATGTATGATTATCTCACAATAAAGAAAATTAAAAACCAAAAGAAGTAAAGAAACATAATAGAACTGTATGCTGACCAATGTGATGAAGAGATAAACATCGCTCCATTTCCTCGAAATATCAGTCTATTTCTAACTCGGACACTGTTTTAATAATTGCTGGGCTTCCCTGGTGGCGCAGTGGTTAAGAATCCGCCTGCCAATGCAGGGGACACAGGTTCAAGCCCTGGTCTGGGAAGATCCCACATGCCGCGGAGCAACTAAGCCCGTGAGCGAGCCACAACTACTGAGCCTGCACTCTAGAGCCCGCACGCCACAACTACTGAAGCCCACATGCCTAGAGCTCGTGCTCCGCAACAAGAGAAGCCACTGCAATAAGAAGCCCGTGCACCACAACGAAGAGTAGCCCCCGCTCGCCGCAGCTAGAGAAAGCCCGCGTGCAGCAACGAAGACCCAACACAGCCAAAAATAAAATAAATAAATTTTAAAAATATATTCTTAAAAAAAAACAAAAAACAATTGCCGATCTAACTAGGTAATAGCTCAGTTTCCCCAAATTGATATAACTTAAACCTAGTGTCATCTGACCACGAGAGTGTTTACTCCCTGAAATGAGAAAACACTGGCTTTATCTCTGCACCTTTCCCTCGATTACTGAGACCATTCCTCGTTGCTTTTTATAAACCAGTGGATTCACTGGTGGTCCCCTGCGAGTTAGTTGGTGAAGAAGGGAAGCGGTCAGGTGTGTTCGATTAAACCCAGCCGGACCCAGGAGATGAAAACGTTTGCACGTGACTCGCATCCCCTTGGAAATGCAGCGCTAGCGCTCCGGCGAGGCCCCCAGGGTGAGAGACCAGGGTCCGCCCCCCTGCTCCTCAACGCGAGGTTCTCCTCAACGCGAGGTCCTCCTCTCAACGCGAGGTCCTCCTCAACGCCAGGTCCTCAACGCCAGGGCCTCCTCACGCTCCTTTTCCTTCTCCTTCCGCTCCGGCTGGATCCGAAGTGGCTCAGAGAGGGTGGATTTCTCCGCTGCCGGCTTCAGGCTCCGCGGCCCCCCGCCCCACTCGGGCGCCGCGGGACCGCCCGGCCGCCCTCCCGCCGCCGGGAGCGCTGTGGGCCGCAGCGGGCCTGGTCGCAGACGCCGTGGCGGCCGCCGCTCGCCTGAAGGGAGCTGCTGGCGGGGCCCAGGGAGTCCCCGCCCGAGACCGCGTCGCCGCCGCCGCCGCCGCCGCCATGGGTAAGCGGAGCAGGCCGAGAGCGGACGCCCGGCCCTCCGTGCTGGGCCGAGGGCTCGGCCGGGCCAGGAGGATTGGTGGTGTGGTCATGGAGGCCTCGGGGTCGGGACTGGGGTCCGAAGCCGGGTTTGGGCCTGGGCGGAGGCAGCCGGGGACGCAGGGGCGCCCGCGGTCGCCATGGCAACGCGCGGCCGCCCCTCGTTCCCCCTCGCCCCCTTCCCCGTTCAGGGGCCTAATGGCAGAGGTTTGGTGGTCCGTCGGCTTACAGAGAGCGAGGACAGGGCCGGCCGGGGTGCAGCTCCCGGGTCGGGGGAAATAGTCGGGGACGGGCGATGACTTTTCAGGTTTGGGGGTGGCGGAGGGAAGCGTCTCAGGTTTGGGCTTGGGTTCCAGACGCAGTGGGCGGGAGAGGGGCAGCGATGCCGCGCAGGACCCCGGGTGAGCATTCCGTGAGGGTGTTGGGGCGCCCCGAGCCCTTGGGCAGCCTTGCTGGCTGGCAGGCAGGGAGGCAGGGAAGGGGTTCTACAGGCAAGATGCGGGAACGGCCTTTGGGCGCGTGTGGGGGCCGCAGCCCGGGCGGGGCGCGGCTGGGGTGCAAACGCTCCTCTACTCGGGAGCTGCCGGCGCCCACCAGGACCTACCTTCGAGCAGTTATAAAGGCGTCCTTTGTCTGGTTGTGGCATCGTACATTACGGATTGTGATGGGCACTGTTAAGAAAAATGAGAATTGCTGCAGATTATGAAACATCGACTGGTTTCGTCCCCGAAAAAAGAGGGAGTCATACCACGATGCATATTTGAAGCAATGATGTCTTGTGTGGAGATTCTCCACCAGCTAGCTTGGTCGTAGCAGTTGTGACTGTTTGCATTTTAAGTTGCTTAGGATTCAGTGTCACGCTTCACGCCTGGCTATCTGTGGTCAGAAGTAAAATACTAGATCATTGGGAACCCTGGACTTTTTATCCAGTGAAGGAAAAACGGACATTTGGTTTACTTGGACTAGTAAATTTGTCAGGGATTATGAGACAGTATACTAAGTGCTTTATTTTTTTACACTTCATTTTGGCATCTGTGTTTGCTGAAAATATTTCTGCCAGTCACAACAGTGATGAGAGTATGGGGAAGCATCTGAATTTATAAGAAAACTGAGAATAAAATTTGTGGGAAAGAAAAATTTTTGTGAATTGAAAGTATCAGGTAAAATCAGTTTTAAAAAAATGCATCGATTACCTTGATATTCAACTGGATCAGCTGTGTGGAAGGTCAGGCAACCTTAAGGTGAAACTGGACCCTGCTTTTATTTCCTCTGGGAAAATAAAGGAGTCCTGCAATACAGAACTACAATTGCAATGAAAAGAGACAAGATAAAAAGAGGGTTAAAATGAGTGAGAGTTGAATGGCTTCTTTTGTGGCCCCCTATTTTACTTACCTGTCATGTTTGTTATGGGTGAAATTGGAATCTTAGAATTTTAACTACCTTTTATTGTATTGCCAGTTTATTCTGAACATTTTTTTGCTTTTGGATTCATCTGTGATGGTTCCTGCTGTCTGCCTTTGCATGAACCCTTAAACATGTTGTCTGTTACTCTTATCTCCAGAGAAAGATTTAAAAAAACTCATTCTCCCTGAAGAGGTGCCACAAAAGTAAAATAAATACCCTAGAATAGCCAATTTGCAGGATCTTGAGAATAATTCATAAACTTTGGCTGGAGTGAGCATTGTTCTATGGTATGCATGAGAGACATAAAAAGAAGTTAACTAGGGGTGTATGTTAGGAAGACTTACTTGTCCACCAAGGAAAAACAAACCACTGTTGGTTTTACAGGGGAAGGAAAGGGTTTGTATAGTTTACAATGTCAGTTGTTGCAAGTGATGTTGGACTCCTTTCTTGTGCTTTCAGCTACAAAAGACCCTACAGCTGTAGAGAGAGCAAACTTGTTAAACATGGCTAAACTCAGTATTAAAGGACTCATTGAATCTGCTCTAAGCTTTGGCCGCACTTTGGATTCTGATTATCCCCCCTTGCAGCAGTTCTTCGTTGTTATGGAGCATTGTCTGAAACATGGTCTTAAAGGTATTGTGAGATTTTTTTTTAAAAAACCAACTATAGAACCTCCCCCCTCCCATCTTAAATATCCTTGAAAATGTGATTTTTTTTGAGGCCATAATTACTGTTACTTTAAAAATACTGGGTGGGTTGGTTTTAGGAGAAAATACCCTACTACTTTATGTTTTCTAATGGGTGGTCTTCAGAAAATCCTTAGTTGTTACTGTTTTGTAAAAATGTATTTGTATACTCTTTTGTTTTAAAAAAAACAAATTATTTATTTATTTGGCTGCATCGGGTCTTAGTTGCAGCATGCCAGCTCTCTGTTGCGGCACATAGGCTTCTCTAGTTGCGGCGCGCGGGCTCCAGAACACTCAGGCTCAGTAGTCGCAGCACGCCGGCTTAGTTGCCCTGTGGCATGTGGGATCTTAGCTCCCTGACCAGGGATTGAGCCCACGTCCCCTGCATTGGAAGGTGGATTCTTAACCACTAGACAACCAGGGAAGTCCCTGTAAAAAGTGTATTTGATTTAAAAATGTTTTCAACATACTCTGAGCTGATTTCCATTTTCTAGGACAACTATAGAGTTATATAGAAAATCTTAAGCTTGGTGATTCTGGTATGAACTATAATTACTAGTTTGGGCTCTCTTGAATAAATACATTAAAATAGTTGATTGTTGAAATATGAACCTCCTTAGTGCATGGAAACATATCTAGAAAAATTGTCTTCTGGACTGGGTTATTGTAGAAATGTGAGTGCTCCCTGAAAATGATGATAACTGGATATTGTATTCATCTATACATTTCACATTGAATTATTTTTATGTGTTTGTATTATATTACTGTTCTTTTACTTATAGTAACTATTTTGATCTCTGGTTCATATGATCAGAGCTGTGTAGAGGGCTATGTAAGAGATGTGTACTAAGGTGACTATTAAAAAAGAAGAGAAGCTTGCTTTTATGTTGGTATACCAGAAGCCTGGGTAAGTTGGAAAGCTCTTTTTTTAAAAAAATTTTAATTGAAATATAGTTGATTTACAATATTGTGTTAGTTTCAGGTGTACAGCAAAGTGATTCAGTTTTATATATATATTATATATATGTATATTTTATATATCTATATTCTTCTTTAGATTCTTTTCCATTATAGGTTATTACAAGATATTGAGTATAGTTCCCATATTTCTGATATAGAAATATTTTATGTATAGTACTGTGTATATTTTAATCCCAAACTCCTAATTTATCCCCCCCTCCTTTCCCCTTTGGTAACCATAAATTTGTTTTCTATGTCTCTGAGTCTATTTCCCTTTTGTAAGTAAGTTCATTTGTATAATTTTCTTAGATTCCACATAAAAGTGATATCATATGATACTTGTCTTTCTCTGACTGACTACTTCACTTATTATGATGATTTCTAGGTCCATCCGTGTTGCTGCAAATGGTATTATTCCATTCTTTTTTATGGCTAATATTCCATTGTGTATATATACCACATCTTCTTTATCCATTCATCTGCTGATGCACACTTAGGGGGAGTTTCTGACTATGGCACATGAGAGTAGGGGTAAATGTGAAAAGCAAAAGAGGAGATTTACCTAAACATGGTTTTAATAAAATGTACTTTAAACTGAGAAGGAGCCTTGGCATCGAAATTTGAGAAACCCTATATGTGATGTTATTAATGTATTCATTTTTAAATTAAAATTTGTTTATATTTATTGAGATATAATTGACATATAACGTATTAGTTTAATGGGTACAACACGATTCAGTATTTTTATATATTGTGAAATGATCACCACAATAAACCCAGTTAACATCCATTACCACACATAGTTACAAGATTTTTTTTCTTGTGATGAGAACTTTTAAGATTTACTCTTAGCAGCTTTCAGATATACAATACAATCTACAATACAGTAACTGTAGTCATTATGTACATTACGTCCCCAGGACTTCTTTTATAACTAGAAGTTTGTACCTTTTGACCATCTTTACCCATTTCATCTATTCCCACCCTCCAACCCTGGCAACCACCAATCTGGAACGCGTATCTATGAGCTTGGTTTTGTTGTTTTTGTTTCTTCAGGTTCCACTTTTTCTTTAATTAGAGTTAAAATAATTTTAAAAATTATATATAATAGTGAAATATGTTCTTTTTGTACATGAATCAAACAACATAGAAGCACATGGAGCAAAAACATAATTTCCCTTCATTCTCTTCCATTCATCTCTCTAAAGGAATCTTTGTCACTCTTTCAGCTCTTTTCTGTTTTTCTTTCTTTCTTTTTTAAATTGAATTACAGGTGATTTTTTCTTTTACTCTAAATAAAATCATGCTGTATTATTCTGTGACTTTCTTTTTTTCCCTATTTAAAAAAAAGAAAAACTTAATGGTATGGTTTGGAGATTTTGCCATTTACATAGAGTCTTTATCACATTTTTAATGGCTGTAAAATATTTCATAGTATATGTATACCATGACTTATTTAACTACTTTCCTCTTAATGTACACTTAGGTGTTTCCAGTTTTTTATCATTAAAATTATGCTGTAAGGACATCTTTGGATATATATGTTTGTACACACGTGCTAAGATTTCTTTAGGATTCTTAGGAGTAGAATTATTGGGTCAAAGGATATAGGCAACTGATGTCTGTAAAGCCTTCACTGATTAATCAAACAACAGTGAATGTGTTTGTTTCCCCACATTTTTGCCTACTCTTGATATTCTCAGTCTCTGAATACTTCTTTTAATACATCAGGAAGTCAACAGTCTTATCTCAGGCCTTGAGTTTTAATTTGCTTTTTGAAAAACTTCCTTTTTATTTATTTAAAAAAAAAATAGCAGTGACATAGGTCTTTATTTTCCCCCAGACTGCTGAAATGGAATTGCCAAATGATGGCCACGATAGTTACGTTTTAGACTCTTTTCTGAATATATTTTCCTTTACTTCCCAAAATATCATGAGGCATATCCTAACAGTCAAATGCCTATCTTGATCAACCATTATAAAGCTACTTTGTGCTGATGGATTTTTCTCCCCCAGGGAAAATTGCCTATCTTGCTGGCTTTTGGGTGGTGCATATGATAGGCACACTGGATCTACAGATCTGGTCAGTATTAGAAGGAAACATAGTGATTTCATGGTTTTATATTACCCGAATCTCACATTCAAATAAAAGGAAAAGTAAAGTCACAATTTTTTGTGTTTAGAAGTAAAATAACTATTTGTCCTTGGTTTATTGAATAAACTGGTAAAGATCAGCCTGCTAGGGCCACCAGTCTTATTTTTGTACTGGTAAAGAATGAGCCTATGGGACTTCCCTGGTAGTCCAGTGGTTAAGAATTGGTCTTGCAATGCAGGGGACGCCGGTTCAATCCGTGGTCGGGGAGCTAAGATCCCACGTGCTGCAGGGAAACTAAGCCCATACACTGCAACTGCTGAGCCTGCACACCACAACTAGAGAGCCCGTGTGCTCTGGAGCCCTCACGCCACCAACTACAGAGCCCATGCACTGCAACTACTGAGCCTGTGCGCCACAGCTATCGAGAAGCCTGCGCAAAATAAAATAAATATCTATTAAAAAAAGAAAGTTAAAAAAAAAAGAATGAGCCTAGTTGTTCTTCTACTTTAATTACCTACTTGCATATTTCTGATATGGAAAAATGACCAAGGTGCATATTTCTGATAGGGAGAATATCAGAATCAACAGGCTTCTGATCAACAGGGCTGTGTAGTGATAAGAGAGGAAAGGTCTGTGAATAATCGTATGTTAAGTTAGAAATGTTGAAACTAAGTATTTAACATGAGGTTACTACAGTTTTGTAAGTTGAAGTTACATGCATTATATTTTCTTTTTAAAGTAAGAAAATCATTTTTGAGTTATAACAAAACTATATGGGGCCCTTTGGAACTGGTGGAGAAGCTGTACCCAGAAGCAGAAGAAATAGGAGCTAGTGTCCGGGATTTACCTGGTCTTAAGTAAGTAATCTTATTACTTGTTCCTCCTTCACCGTAGAAGTATATTTACTATTCCTTAAAAGTACCTCACAGTCTAGTTTATTATCTTCTCGCAGCCTTATGTAACCTTCTTGCATTCTCTTCTAATAAAATTCTGTTTATTCTTTATGGCTCAGCTCAAATTTCATTTCCTTTATGAAATTTTTCTTAGCCCCTTCAATAAGAATTAAGTGCTGTTTCTTTTATACTGCTATCATTATAGTCACTCTTATATCACTTACTTAAATTCTGCATTGTATTGCAGGAAATAGGCAAGTTCTTTTAAGATAGGATGTATCAATTATGCATTTCCGTTTCCTGAGTATTAAGCTGGTTTGCAGTAGTAGGCAGTTGTACTATTTGAAGACTGATTTAAGCTAAATCCAGGGCAAAGGCTCAGGAGATTTGAGTTCTCTGATAAGCCATTTTTGTACCACAGGACTTGTGCAAATTACTTTTTTTTATTCTTAAAATTGGGATCTATATTGTCATCTGCCTGTTTGACTAGATGAAGGTGCAGCTGGCCCTCGATATCTGTGGGTTTTGCATCTGCAGATACAACCAACTTTGGATCAAACATATTCAAAAAATTTTTTTTCAGAAGGTTTCAAAAAGCAAAACTTGAATTTGCCACACCCTGGCAACTATTTACATAGTATTTACTTTATTTTAGGTATTATAAGTAATCTAGAGATGATTTAAAGTATATGGGAGGATGCGCATAGGTTATATGCAAAATACTATGCCATTTTATATAAGGGGCTTGAGTATCCATGGATTTTGGTATCTGAGGGGGTCCTGGAACCAATCCCCCACAAATACTGAGGACAAACTGTATATGAAATGTCCTAAAAGCTGAATGTTCTAGCTAGTGACTCATGAGTGTTGAAAATTTTTTGCAGGTGTTTTGCTGTTAAGGCTAAGGTTTTATGTTCTTCAGGGTGTGATTAAGATAGAAGAGCTTACTTTAGTTTATCTTAATTCTTGTGAATGAGATAACTTTTTTTTTTATACTTACCATTTTTTGTCAGATTATCAGTTTGCTTTCTCTTAGCTTTACAATTTAGGGTTTTGTATGTTATAGGGAATATGGTAGTGTTTTCTGTTATCACAACATCCAAATTTGCAAGTTGTACTTAATTGAGTGATAAAAGTAAATAGCTATTCATTGAGTACTGTATCAGGGTAACAGGATAATTGTTTTACATGACTTATCTCATTTAGCGCTTAAATCAACCTTAGGGTAGAGATTATTATCATGATAATTGTATAGATGTGAAAAGTAAAGATCAAAGAAGTTACAGTTAACAAGTGGCAGAGCCAGGATTTAAACCCAGTTTTTAGAATTAAATAGCAAGTGATGTTCACACTTCATATTTCTTACAATGGTGTATAAGGTGTAGCAATTTTTAACAAAGAGAGGAAAAGGGGAATTTAACTCTCAAAAAGAGAAATATAAGATTTGGCTTCATTTTAATATGAAGATACATGTTCATATTGTTTTTAAAAAGCCAAACAATAAATAAAATAAAATGCTAAGCCATAAGAAAGTTGTTAGCTGTTTGAAGTGAAGATTGTTTCCTCCCACATTACCTGCTAAAATGTTCTCTGCATAAGAAAACGTAAAAGTGTGAATGATGTATTTCTCTTTAAAAAAGTCATACATGTTCTGTAAAACTTGGTTTTATTTTTACTAAATGATAAGAATTTGGATAAGAGAGATACGAGATTAAATTTTTTTTAGCAAGAGAACAAATCCACACTTTTATTTATTTACTTTTCAATAAGTTTAAATCCTTGAGGGGTATAGCATCACACCGATTTTGTGTCCTATGACCTTAGCAGGAAGGTTGCTTCAGAATTTGGTGCAAACCATGCCACTGTTACCATGAGCACAGGTTACCTTTCCCTAGATGGCTGGTTTTGTTCAGTTTGCCACAAGGAGTTACTGTGTTGTTTTTTGCTTTGTACACATCACATCTCTTGCCTAGGTAGAATTAGTTTTCATCTTGAGCACAAACGACGTCAGTTTTTTTTTTACATCTTTATTAGAGTATAAATGCTTTACAATGTTGTGTTAGTGTCTGCTGTACAACAAAGTGAATCAGCTATATGTATACATATATCCACATATCCCCTCCCTCTTGAGCTTCCCTCCTACCCTCCTCCCTATCCCACCACTCTTGGTGATCACAAAGCATCCAGCTGATCTCCCTGTGCTATGCAGCAACTTCCCACTAGCCATCCATTTTACATTTGGGAGTGTATATATGTCAGTGGTACTCTCTCACTTTGTCCCAGCTTCCCCTTCCCCTCCGTGCCCTCAAGTCTGTTCTCTACATCTGCATCTTTATTCCTGCCCTGCCACTAGGTTCATCCATACTGCTATTTAAAATTCCATATACATGCATTAGCATTCAGTGTTTGTTTTTCTCTTTCTGACTTACTTCACTCTGTATGACAAATTCTAGGTCCATCCACCTCACTACAAAAACTCAATTTCGTTCCTTTTTATGGCTGAGTAATATTCCATTGTCTATATATGCCACATCCTCTTTATCCATTCATCTGTCAGTGGACATTTAGGTTGCTTCCATGTCCTGGCTGTTGTAAATAGTGCTGCAGTGAACACTGTGGTACATGACTCTTTGAATTCTGGTTTTCTCAGGGTATATGCCCAATAGTGGGATTGCTGGGTCGTATGGTAGTTCTATTTTTAGTTTTTTAAGGAACCTTCATACTGTTCTCCATAGTGGCTGTAGCAATTTACATTCCCACCAACAGTGCAAGAGGGTTCCCTTTTCTCCACACCCTCTCCAGCATTTATTGTTTGTAGATTTTTTGATGATGACCATTTCTGACCTGTGTGAGGTAGTACCTCATTATGGTTTTGATTTGCATTTCTCTCCTGATCAGTGATGTTGAGCATCTTTTCATGTATTTGCTGGCCATCTGTATATCTTCTTTGGAGAAATGTCTAGTTAGGTCTTCTGCCCATTTTTGGATTGGGTTGTTTGTTTTTTGTGATATTGAGCTGCATGAGCTGCTTGTATATTTTGGAGATTAATCCTTTGTCAGTTACTTTGTTTGCAAATATTTTCCCCCATTCTGAGGGTTGTCTTTTCGTCTTGTTTATGGTTTCCTTTGCTGTCTAAAAGCTTTTAAGTTTCATTAGGTCCCATTTGTTTATTTTTGTTTTTATTTCCCTTACTCTAGGAGGTGGGTCAAAAAGGATCTTCCTGTGATATATGTCACAGAGTGTTCTGCCTATGTTTTCCTCTAAGAGTTTGATAGTTTCTGGCCTTACATTTAGTTCTTTAATCCATTTTGAGTTTGTTTTTGCGTATGGTGTGTTCCAATTTCATTCTTTTACATGTATCTATCCGTTTTTACCAGCACCACTTATTGAAGAGGCTGTCCTTTCTCCATTGTACATTCTTCCCTCCTTTGTCAAAGATAAGGTAACCATATGTGCGTGGGTTTATCTCTGGGCTTTCTATCCTATTCCATTGATCTATATTTCTGTTTTTGTGCCAGTACCATACTGTCTTGATTACTGTAGCTTCATAGTATAGTCTGAAGTCAGGGAGCTTGATTCCTCCAGCTCCATTTTTCTTTCTCAAGATTGCTTTGGCTGTTCGGGGTCTTTTGTGTTTCCATACAAGTTGTAAAATTTTTTGTTCTAGTTCTGTGAAAAATGCCATTGGTAATTTGATAGGGATTGCATTGAACCTGTAGATTGCTTTGGGTGGTATAGTCATTTTCACAATATTGATTCTTCCAAGCTAGCAGAATGGTATATCTCTCCATCTGTTTATGTTATCTTTGTTTTCTTTCATCAGTGTTTTATAGTTTTCTGAGTACAGGTCTTTTGCCTCCTTAGGTAGGTTTATTCCTAGGTATTCTCTTATTGTTTTCTTAATTTCTCTTTCTGACCTTTCGTTGTTAACCATAAGATCATCTCAATAGATGCAGAAAAAGCTTCTGACAGAATTCAACACCCATTTATGATAAAAACTCTCCAGAAAGTGGGCATAGAGGGAACCTACCTCAACATAATAAAAACCATATATGACAAACCCACAGTAAACATCATTCTCAGTGGTGAAAAGCTGAAAGCATTTCCTCTAAGATCAGTAACAAGACAAGGATGTCCACTCTCACCACTATTATTCAATGTAGTATTGGAAGTCCTAGCCACAGCAATCAGAGAAGGAAAAGATATAAAAGGAATACAAATGGAAAAGAAGAAGTAAAACTGTCACTGTTTGCTGATGACATGATACTATACATAGAAAATCCTAAAGATGCCACCAGAAAACTACTAGAACTAATCAACGTATTTGGTAAGGTTGCAGGATACCTTCTTAAGAAGAGCTGTGTGCTCCCTCTGTCCCAGAGACACTGCTTATAGCCAGCAAAAATGGCCTGGTCCACAGCCTTTCAGACAAATTTGTTGTTTTAAAAGTTCTGTTCCCATCAGGCCTCCACGTTAAAGAGGAGATTTAATGTTTTAAACGACAACTGGATAAAAGAAACATTTGAAAAATAGCAAGCAGTGATTCTTTCTAATTAATTAGCATCTAGATACCTTCTTAGCTTTGTCATGATTTTTAAAATTCAGATATAATATCAGTTATTTTTTGAGAGCATTATATTGCCTTTATTGATGCATTTTGCATAATCATATTTAGAGGGCTAAGCCTATTCTGATAAAATATTTCTTGTGGAATTATCCTCACTATTTAGAGAGTCATTTTTTCCAAGACATAAAATGGTACCTAGATGTCCTGTAGGTGCAGATTTATCTTAGAGACTTAAAAAGCTCCCAGGGATTGGTTTGCATGCTCAAAGAGCTGACTTGAAACTAAGTCAGCTTGAAACTCTAGAAACTAAGATAAAACCATGATAAATTGCTTTTTTCTTTATTAATGTGTACTTCAACAAAGATAGAAGATGTAGTCTATAATCTTTGGGCTGGGGCTCTTTTCTGACTGTTGGGTTTTGCTTTTCAGGACCCCCCTGGGTCGTGCAAGAGCGTGGCTTCGATTAGCCCTCATGCAAAAAAAAATGGCTGACTACCTGCGTTGCTTAATTATTCAAAGGGATCTCTTGAGGTACTACCATTAAATCATGTTCATTTTCATTTTTTATTTCATTTATATCCTGTTTCCCAAAAATGGTTGAAGATACAGTATGAAAGGATATGTAAAATACATTACGATGGCATAAAATAAAAGGAGGAGCAAAATGAGATAGAGAAGCATAGTGGAGACATAACATGGATCAAGAACTAGCCTAAAAAATGAATACTGTAAGATTTTTATTGGCTGACAAGGTGGTAATTTATATGTCGTATTTCTAAGTTTTAATTTTTTCCTAAATTAGTTAATTCTATGAATAAAAATTTGTATTGGAATTTGGGGCTTTAATTCAGGAGGTTTCTCTTTAGATCTTGAATGTCCAAACTACTGCTTTGATTGTATTGTGGACGCTTTTTAAACTGTCAGTTTAAATTGAAGGCCAAATGTTTAAGACAGACTTTCAAAGCGAGGATATCAGTTCTCAAAGGGAGTGGGCCCATGGCAGCCCCTCTCTTCGCCCTTGTTCTCTTAGAGTGCCTCTGTGATATTTTGGAGAATCTGGTCTTTTTTTTTTTAATGTTTTCTTCTTTTAAATTTATTTTTATTTTTGGCTCCATCGGGTCTTCGTTGTGGAATGAAGGATCTTTTTTATTGCGGTGCTAAGGCTATTCATTGCAGCGTGCGGGCTTCTTTCTAGTTGTGGCGTGTGGGTTTTTTCTCTGTAGTTATGGCACGTGGGCTCTGTAGTTGTGGTGTGCAGGCTCCAGAGCGTGTGGGCTGTGTAGTTTGCAGCACGTGGGCTCTCTAGTTGAGGCACATGGGCTTAGTAGTTGTGGCTTGTGGGCTTAGTTGCCCCTCGGCACGTGGGATCTTAGTTCCCCAACCAGGGATCAAACCCTCATCCCCTGCACTGGAAGGTGGATTCTTTACCACTGGACCACCAGGGAAGTCCCTGGTCGTTTTTTATTTTACTTGTGACTCCAGTTGTACATCTTGGTTTTCCCATTTGTTAAATGAGAATGACCATGCTTTAAACGCCTTCAATTTCTCAACGATATTCTGAAGGTTAATTAAGGTGATTAAGTAATATACATGGGACTTCTTGAGGAAGGCATGAGACAGTGATAAATAGTTTTCTGAGTATTAGTTGTCAAGTCTTAGTTTTTAGGCTGTCCTATTTCTTTCACAAGTCTCTTGTTTGAACATTTTTTGGGATCTAGATATCCATAAATATCTTTAATGCTTATCTATTAAGAGCACTTGCAATAGATATACCAAATGCATTGACTAGAAAATGGACTTGAAATGTTTCTTATGTTCGTTTCCCCACATTAGTCTTTATCCTAAGCGTCTTAATAAGTCCTGGGATGAAAATTCAACTGTACTAAAAAGTATCGTAATCAGATCAGCAGCAGTCACTGTATCTTTCGAGAGTCACAAACATTCCAGGGCTCAATGCTGCTCCCTTTTTTTTTTTAAATCTCTGTTTGCTTCTCTTTTCTCTCTCTCAAAATTCCTTTTCCTCTTTTATCTCCTTCAGTCCGTTTCTTTTACGTTTTCTTTATAGACATTTAAATCTCAAAAATTTTAAGTTATTTGCATATAGAAAGGCTAATTTCAAGTTACCTAATTTATATTGGTTCCATTCTTGTAATAAGGTATTGAGATTTTAAAATTTAGTTTTCAAAATAAATTTGTAATGTAAGATTTTTATTATTTTAATTTTCACAGTGAATTCTATGAGTATCATGCACTAATGATGGAAGAAGAAGGAGCAGTAATTGTTGGGCTGCTGGTTGGCCTGAATGTGATAGACGCTAATCTGTGTGTAAAGGGAGAGGATTTAGACTCACAAGTAAGTGAGAATGACTAGTGCCAAATGCAGAGTGTTTTCAGTTTGTACTGTTCCTCTTTGATCCAGGTATTACTCTAAGTTGTAAACAGTGCTGTTAAACACTAGAAAAAAATTAGGGATGAAAGTCAGTTGTATGTTAAAGGTACTTCTAGAATTTCCACCCTCTAAATAAGAATAACTTTATTTACTTTAGGTTGGAGTGATTGATTTTTCCATGTATTTAAAGAACGAAGAAGATATTGGAAATAAAGAAAGGTATGATTTTCATAAGTTATTTCACATGTTGTATTTTATATGTAGCTCTTTACAAATCAGTATGAGGTCCATCTATTTGCAATGTGGTTTTTATTTCCTTTTTTTCTGTGTAGTTCCTGCTTTGTTTTGTTTTCACTTCCATTTACTAGGTTTACAAAGCAAAAATCACTTAGAAGGAGGTTTTAATCTGAAGTATGACTTTTGGTCATACCAGTAGTTCAGAGACCCATTTTCTTTTTTCTTTCTTTATTTTTTGGTTGTGCTGCACGGCTTATGGGATTTTAGTTCCCCGACCAGGGATCGAACCTGGGCCCTTGTTACTGAGAGCATGGAGTCCTAACCACTGGACTGCCAGGGAATTCCCCGGAGACCCATTTTAATGGTCAGCTCTGTTTCTGTGATAAAAAGAAATGAAAGCTTATTATTCATAAGCTTACAAATGCTGGTTTATTTTAAGACATAACGGTAATCATTTCACAATATTAAATGTATCATATTAACATGTTGTACACCTTAAATTTACACAATGTTATATGTCAAATATATTTCTTAAAAAAATAAATGGGACTTCCCTGGTGGCACAGTGGTTGAGAGTCCGCCTGCTGATGCAGGGGACACGGGTTCGTGCCCCGGTCCGGGAAGATCCCACATGCCGCGGAGCGGCTAGGCCCGTGAGCCATGCCGCTGAGCCTGTGCGTCCGGAGCCTGTGCTCCGCAGCGGGAGAGGCCACAACAGTGAGAGGCCCGCGTACCGCAAAAAAAATAAATAAATAAATTAAATAAATAAATGCAAAAGTATTTAAAAACATACTAATGGTATTGTTTAATATTAGCAAGTAATTTATTTAACAAAAGTTGTAGTTATTTAGTACACAGCTTGCTGCTATATGATTATAAAGATTCTTGAATTATATTTTAAAGGCAAGATAACGTTGTTTTACCATTATGGTTTAACACAATTTGAGATAATTTAGATCTTTTGTGGGGGTTTTTTTTTTTGGTCACCCAGTAAATACCTTTCCAGTTAGCACAAAGCTGCTTTTTCCCCTCCTCTAGGAATGTTCAAATTGCTGCCATATTAGACCAGAAGAATTATGTTGAAGAATTAAATAGACAACTGAAGTAAGTATTATGGACACATGGATACTTAGTACATTTTGGATGTTGTCTTAGGGTTTTTTTTTCCCCCTTCAGGTCATCTTAACCCTATTCCTTTTTTCTAAGCATCTTTGAAAAGGGGTTGAGGGGATAGAGAGTGAATGGAAATTGAGAATACAGAGAATTATTGGAAATAACTGATTTTCAGCAGAAAATGAGAGTCATATTTTTAAATAGAATCTTCAAAGACATTTAAAAACAGAATTTCAGACTTATTCCTCTACCCTTGAGAAAAAAAGGCTAGATAGGGTGAAAGTTTATATCATTTTGGTGGTTCAAAAATTCATTTTTCTGGGCTTCCCTGGTGGCGCAGTGGTTGAGAGTCCGCCTGCCGATGCAGGGGACACAGGTTCGTGCCCCGGTCTGGGAAGATCCCACATGCCGCGGAGCGGCTGGGCCTGTGAGCCATGGCCGCTGAGCCTGTGCGTCCGGAGCCTGTGCTCCGCAATGGGAGAGGCCACAACAGTGAGAGACCCACACACCGCAAAAAAAAAAAAAAAAAAAAAAAAAAAATTCATTTTTCCTACTTCAAAGGACTCACGTGTCAGTGTGACTGTCATCTTCCATGGTGGAAGTTTTCTCCTTCCAATGTCACCTGGTCATTGAAGCTGTTAGTGAATACTCTATCAGGGTAGAATTTCTGAGATCTTGTGTGTAAAATAGTGTAGTATAGTTCTGTCTAGTAGAAATATAATGTGAGTCACAAAGGTAATTTAAAATATCTAGTAACCACATTAAAAAAATAAAAAAGAAACATGAAATATGAGATATTTTATATATTTTGTTGTACTGTTTTCAAAATTCAATGTGCATTTTACACTTACAGCACATTTCAATTCAGAGAAGCCACATGTGGCTTATGGCTGCCATACCAGATAGCACAGGTATAGTGAATAATATTTACTACATTGTTAGAAACAGACTGTTCTCATTAACTAAGATGAATAATTCAAAAATGGCTCTCTCTGGGTGATATTATGAATAATTGTTAAATTTCTTTATACTTTTATGTATTTTCTGAGTTTCACTCAATAAACATGCATTACAATCTGAAAATACAGTTAAACATTTTCCCATTTTAGAAAAAGAAACTAATAAGTTGTAACTCTTGCTTTCTCTCTGAAGTTGGAGAGAGAAGAAAGATCTTATATCAGTGTCTTTTCTTTTTTCATCATGGAGTTTTAATAATTGATATAGGAAATATATGCATATATATATGTATTTTGTAATTTGTATTTCTGAGATTGTATATCTGAATGCAACCTTGTCCTGCTTATTTATTTACTTTTAAATTTTTACTCACTATTTGGGAATAGGTAATATATTCACATGGTTCGAACTTCAGAAGAAACATAAAATGAAAAATTTCCCTCTTCCCTGATCTCCAACCATCTGGTTTCCCTCTTTGGGAGTAATTAATACACTAGGTTCTTGTGTATGCCTCCAGAGATACATAGGGTAGCATACTTTTTACACTAGTCTGTACTTTACTATTCTTACTCAACTGTTTATCTTTAGAGTTTATTTCATTCAGTTCAGAAGAGCTTTCTCATTCCCTTTTCAATTATGTGTATTATTCACTTACAGCAATATTGGTACCTTACTTTTGTATATTTTATGTATTAATTTTTTTATTGTTTGTCTCTTTAGAAAGTAGTTCTTGTACATTTAGAATATTTCAAAAGTATAGAAAATAGAAAAAATAGAACTCACTTATTATCCTTCACTTAAAGAAAAAAACTGTTGAGGGTTTATTGTTTTTAAAAGTGCTTTTTGATTATTATCTTACTGATTCTCACATAAAAGTAGGGCACATATCATTGTCTGATTTTATAGATAAGGAAACTGAAGCTCAGAAAGGTTTTACAACTTTGAAGGTGACACAATTACAAAGTAGAAAAGCAGGGACTATAAACTTGGTCTTCCATCTCCTAGTCCTGTACTTATTACATATCACCACCAGGATACCCTTGTGCTGTTTGTGAAAAATTCAAGTTGTTTACCTAAGAATGATTGTATTTTAAAAATGATTTAATATGAGTAGAAAAACATTTTTCTTGTTTCATCAGTTAAACTAATATGCCATTACTTATTTCTGAGGCTAGTGTAAAATTTGTTGAATCTATTATAGATTTTACTGCAACGTATACAGCATATTTCATTTTATTAGAGAAAGTTTGAGATGGTAGAATCAAGCAGGCCTTGAAAAATGACTCAGTAAAATGTACAATAATGTCCAATCTTGATCGATTTAAGTAAAAATACACAGAACAAATTTGTTCATATACTGTAACCTGACTTTTGACTCTATCCTTGAAAGACGGGTGATTGCTTAGCTGCAGGCTGATTGGATACCTGATGCTGGGTGTCTCATATTCACATTTCCCAAACCATGGGTGAGTTTGGAGGTCTTTAAGTTATTATGAAAGTGGAGAGGGTGAACAGATGGAGCTTGTGTTGAAGACCACTATTTACAAGCTTCATTAAGCCACTTAATTATAAAGTGGACATTTAAAATTCATCCTAAATTTAAAATAATTTTGAATTTAGTTTTAACAATATTTAGTAATCTTTGTGTGGAATTTTAATTCCTAAATGTTATAAGTTAAATGTAAGAAGGACCCTAAGAAGACAGCAAAATATAATGAGCAGCACCAAATGGAATTTTAATGGAAAATTTTATTCTTTTGCTACAGATTTTATTGCTCTGTTAGTCAGATCAAGTTCTCCAACTTAATGAAATTTCCCAAAATCAAAAATTCAGACAGGGCAGTTGGTGCATGTCAGTCAACATGATGAGTCCAGGATAACATACTTTTTCTTGCCTTTGTGAGTTTGTGTGATTCTGAATGAGTTTTTTCTTTATTAATTTCAGCAGCACAGTCAGCAGTCTCCATTCAAGAGTTGACTCTTTAGAAAAGTCAAATACTAAGCTGATTGAAGAGGTATTGTCACCTAGCCATGGATAATTGCCTTTCATGGACCTAGTATTGGTGATCCTTTTCCATTTTAAGTATGAATGCATTAAGCGTGCACACACACAAAAACACATTTTCATCATTATGATGGAATACTTATACTGTAGTTGTAATTGATGATCATAAGTTCTAAAGAAACCATGTATTCTCCGGCAAATTCTTAGGTGAATCTGTGAATTGTTTGAGATACTCAGCTTCTAGAAATGAGCCCTAAAGATGAAATGCATACAACTCTTCTATAAATAAGCCATGAGTCTCATTTTTTAATCTGGATGACCTGTACCACCTATAGTTAGGAATTACCATTAAAATGATCCTGTCCCTCGTGTTCTCCTATTCAGATTACTTTTCCTTACAAGCATCAGTCCATGATCATGTACGCCCTTTCTCCACACTCCCATGTGTAAAACTCATCCCATGTGCTCTGGTTTCCTGCATTGTCGAAGTAGTTGTCTGGTGGTTGCAGAACCAGAAATTTACCCCAGCTCTCTTTTTTTAAAAAATTTTTTAAAAACTTCAAAAAAAATATTTTGGCCATGCCGCACAGCTTGTGGGATCTCAGTTCCCCAGCCAGGGATCGAACCCGGGCCACAGCCGTGACAGTGCCAAATCCTAACCTCTAGGCCACCAGGGAACTCCCTCAGATCTCTTTTTAATACTATTTATAAAGTTGCTTTTGAGATAAGTTGTGTTTTTTTTGTTTGTTTTGTTTTTTTTAATCTATCTAACCATAGAATTATTGCTTTCCGGACTTCCTTGGTGGCTCATTGGTTAAGAATCTGCCTGCCATGCAGGGGACACGGGGTCAAGCCCTGGTCCAGGAAAATCCCACATGCTGCAGAGCAACTAAGCCCGTGCGCCACAACTACTGAGCCTGTGCTCTAGAGCCCATGAGCCTAGAGCCCGTCCTCTGCATCAAGAGAAGCCACAGCAGTGAGAAGCCCGCGCACCGCAACAAAGAGTAGCCCCCACTCGCAACTAGAGAAAGCCCGCGCAGCAATGAAGACCCAATGCAGCCAAAAATAAATAATAAAAATAAAATAAATTAATTAATTAAAAAGAATTATTGCTTTCCATTTTCAGAATTATTTAGGCTAGAGGAAGAAATCTGTTATTAGTGCTATGAACCCTACTTTACATGTTAATTAAAATTCATATTTCTTTTAGAATTGGCCTAATTTTCCCAAACCAGGAAACACATGACTGTTTGCATGACTGCATTTTCATTTTGATAGTTGAGGACCATTTGATAGTTTGATAGATTGGGACCATTAGAGAGAGCTCCTCACTAGTTTGTGCCTCTTGACCATAATAGGCGCACTGTGAAGTTCGAGTTGCCTTTCTGACCAAGTGTTCAGAAATTTATTTGCAAGCCAACATTGGGAAGTAGTTCCTGCTTTCCTTTCCTAGGATCCCTCTTTTCATTCTAGGCTTCAGAGCCAAGTCACTTAGTCATTCATATTTAACTCTGAGGGTGAGAGCTGTCTCATATTTGTGATCGTCAGTCACTCAGCATGCCCAGATTTCACAAGGGTGTCCTGTTTGATTATCATGAATGTCTGTGTTACATTTTCAGTAATAGCGGAACTTCCCTTATAGATGTTTTTGCCTTTACACAAGTCTTTACAGTCTTACTGTTTACCATATAATTCTTCATAAGCTTACTCATGCACTTTGTATTCAGGACATATTATAAATCAGATAAGCAATATGTTTCTACTAACATACGATTTGACTCGTTAACAAAAGGAAATAGAAATAAGAGTATAATTCCTTTAATTGGTATCTTGGGATAATAGGAGCACATTTTTCTTACGAAAATTTCTGTAGATGTGAGAGATATTTTACAAGTTTTCGAACTTTATTTTCTATTGTTATAGTCATGAACATAACCTGTAAAGCAAGTATAAATACAGATGTTTAAAATCTTTTTTTCTTGCCCCTGTTTTATTTTTAGTTAGCAATAGCAAAGAATAATATCATTAAACTCCAAGAAGAAAATCATCAATTACGAAGTGAAAATAAATTGATTTTAATGAAAACACAGCAGCACCTAGAAGTAAGTATAGATTGATTTTGGGGACTTTTGCATAGACTGGATATATCTGTGCTGTATTAATAGTAGTGATTATAGAATTAAAAGTTTTATGTTTTCTTCCTAGGTTACCAAAGTAGATGTGGAAACTGAGCTTCAAACATATAAGCATTCTAGGCAGGGGCTAGATGAAATGTACAATGAAGCCAGAAGGCAGCTTCGAGATGAATCTCAGTTAAGACAAGTAGGTTACATTACAGTTACGTTAGAAAAAATGATAGTTTACCCTTAAGCACCACCTAAAATCTCTATCAGCCTTATCTTCCTTGGTGTAGGATAGCAATCTGATCCCCTTAGTCCCTTCAAATTCTTTAAAATCCCATTGTGTCAGTGTTTTTTAAACAGTGTTTTTAAACTATGTTACAGTCTGTGTTTGTGAAATGAGTATATTGTGACCAGCATTACAAAAAATAGAATGATGTATTCAGATATCAATATTCAAATAGTAAAGTCATATTTAAAATTAACTTATTTTTTAACCTTCCTAAATTATGAAATACTGACAGAAAAATACAAATATGTAGCTTGATGGATTATAACATAAATACCTGTGTAACCAACCCAGGTCAAGAAGAGAGTATTGCCAGCCTTTCCATCCCTTTTGCTCTTTGTCTTTAATGTTAGGATCCTTCTGATGTAAAATTCTTGAAGAGAAGAAATTAAAACTGTTTGTGAAATGGGATTTTTGATTTATCTTTGGCCTTTACTGATATGGACTACTTCATTTCTTTGTTTAAGGAAAATTAATACTGAGTTTATGAGGCATAAGAATACATAATTCTCTAGCCATTAAAATAGTGATAATTAATACAATGTGGAAAATGCTTTCATTTAACAAAACGTGCATTTGAAAATGTTTAGAATGTTCTTATAGGGCCTAGTTGATTCCCTATAGTGGGGCTTATAACTCAAAAGGAGTAGTCTGCATAATAAATAGTAACTGTTTTTTGTTGTCATTACTTGTTGTGTATCTGACTTTGACATCCTGAAGCAGTGTGTGAATTGAGGCTGTATTGAATTGCAGGATGTGGAGAATGAGCTCGCGGTACAAGTTAGTATGAAACATGAGATTGAACTTGCCATGAAGTTGTTGGAGAAAGATATCCATGAGAAACAAGATACTCTGATAGGCCTTCGACAACAACTAGAGGAAGTTAAAGCAATTAACATAGAGATGTATCAAAAGTTGCAGGTAAGGAATGTTCTTAAATTCTTGGAACTTCTTGTTATATAAATTGAAAATGAGGGACTTCCCTGGTGGTCTAGTGGTAAAGAATCCACCTTCCAATGCAGGGGATGCGGTTCCGTCCCTGGTCGGGGACTAGGTTCCCACATGCAGTGGGGCAGCTAAGCCCTCGCGCCACAAATACTGGACTTAACGCGCCTCAACTAGAGAGCCTGCGTGCCGCAAACTACAGAGCCCATGTGCCCTGGAGCCTGCGCATCACAACTAGAGAAGAGAAAACCTGTACCCCACAACTAGAGAGAAGCCCATGCGCTGCAACGAAAGATCCCGTGTGCCGCAACGAAAGATCCCGTGTGCCACAACTAAGACCTGATGCAGCCAAAAAATAAATAAATAAAAAATAAATTGAAAATGAATGTTTGTATGAAAGATTCGGTTTTTAAGAGATGAGCGTTTTTTGGTTTTTTTTGGCGGTACGCGGGCCTCCCACTGCTGTGGCCTCTCCCGTTGTGGAGCACAGGCTCTGGACGCGCAGGCTCAGCGGCCATGGCTCACGGGCCCAGCCGCTCCGTGGCATGTGGGATCCTCCCGGACCGGGGCACAAACCCGCGTCCCCCGCACCGGCAGGCGGACCCCCAACCACTGCGCCACCAGGGAAGCCCTATGAGCCCATTTTAATTGTGCCATGTCTGTAGTAAAAACCAGTGACTTCCTAAATGGAAGCTGAAGAAATGTAGCAATGTCAAAGAACAAACAAAAAAATTACCTGAGTTTGTTTCTTAATGCTGACAGATTAACAGATGAAGCTTAAATCTTTTGGGAAAATTCAGTCAAAATGTGCAAGACATTTTTGTAAACTTCTTTACACAGTATAGTCCTAAGAGATTTAATTTTGATTGAAATGCTTTACTGTAATTGTTACAAATTTTCTAATAAAGTGACATTGCTGTTAAGTAGACTTGTTGCCAAAAGCCCTTTACAATTTAATTTGAAAAAATAGCATATTTTACACGAGTTTATTCTGTCATCTTCTGAAAATATTGAAGGTTGAGGTTTTTTTTCCTTTATTACTTTTTTTTTTTTTTTTTTGACCTTGCTGCACAGCTTGTGGGAGCTTAGTTTCCCGACCAGGACTGAACCAGCACCCTTGGCAGTGAAAGCTCAGAGTCTTAACTACTGGACCGCCAGGGAATTCTCCCTTTATTACATTTTAAATGAAGACTAGTTGTAGTAGTACTGCTTTATATCTAGGAGTATTTTATTTTATTTTTAATTTATTTTTTATTGAAGTATAGTTGATTTACAATGTTGTGTTAATTTCTGCTGTATAGCAAAGTGACTCAGTTATACACACATATACATTCTTTTTTATATTTTTTTCATTATGGTTTATCCCAGGATATTGAACATAGTTCCCTGTGCTATACAGTAGGACCTTGTTGTTTATCCATTCTGTATGTTACATGTTGCATCTACTAACCCCAAACTCCCAGTCTATCCCTCCCCCACTCCCCCTCCCCCTCGGCAGCAACAGGTCTGTTCTCTGTATGTGAGTCTGTTTTTGTCTCGTAGATAGTTTCATTTGTGTCATATTTTATATGCCACATATAAGCGATATAATATGGTATTTCTCTTTCTCTTTCTGACTTACTTCACTTAGTATGATAATCTCTGGTTGCATCCATGTTGCTGCAAATGGCATTCTTTCTTTTTTATGGCTGAGTAGTATTCCATTGTATATATGTACCACATATTCCTTATCCATTCATCTGTTGATGGACATTTAGGTTGTTTCCATGTCTTGGCTATTGTGAATAGTGCTGCTATGAACATAGGGGTGCATCTAGGAGTATTTTAATCAACAAATAAACTCTGCTCATTTCAAAGTAACAATCCCATAGCAAAATGATATACAAAGCTTATAGATATTCAGGTTTAAAAATCAAAACCACTGTAGCTTTTATGTTTTTCTAAATAGGGTTCTGAAGCTGATTTGAAAGAAAAAAATGAAATAATTGCCCGACTAGAAGAAAAAACCAATAAAATTACTGCAGCCATGAGGCAGCTGGAACAAAGGTACAGCATTTCCAGTCTTAGTTTCTTTTTTCCTTTCTTTACCCCCCTTTTCTTTATTCAACTCTGACACCTGCCACAAAGACCATTAGGAAAATTTAGATTAGGAATTTTTTTTAAAGCCCAGCAGAATTTTGCCTTTTTTGTTTTGGTTGTTGCATGGAATCAAGTTGCTTTATATTAGCCTGATTCATTTGAACTTGCCATTTTGTAGATTTTTTAGAAAGGCCTAATATCGGCAGTTTCATTTGGTTCAATGTATTACATAAAACAAATACACAAACAAAAACCTTGAAAAAGTGAAAAACGAACAAAATCCATGGTGGAATTATCCCTGATTGATTTCCATGCATATTGATTGTCATATCCCTTGTCATTCACCATCCCTTTATGTGAAATCAAGCTTTCTGAGTTGGCAGTTTAGTTGTGTTTCTTTGAGCTAGGACCCTCAGCCTAACCCAGGAAATAATTTTGTTTAAATTGAATTGTTTTATATTGGCATTTTTCACTTTTATTGTTGGAAAGTGTAATGTATTTCCATTGACCTGTCATGTTGGTGTCAACATATGTCTTATCATTGCTTTCTTTGAATCTACTTATGAAAAACATAACTATTAATGCTTTATTGACATGAATATTCTTTTATTGACATCCTCTTTCTTCTTTTTTCTTTTTTGTTTTCTTTATCCCCATTTTTACATTTTGGACATCTTTATTACCTTTTTCTGTTTTTGATTTCTGTCCATTCCATTTTGAAGTGACAATGATTTGTTAACTCAAACTAGAACAATTGCAATGTCATTGGTGAAATGTGCCAGCAGTGACACTCAGGACCAGTACAAGCTGGTCAAAGATATATCTTTCTGAAAACCACTTGTATTCAAACAGACTAAAAGAGAACCAACAATTTTATAATATATTAAATTGAAAAAGAATTTATGCTATTATGTATTGTGAAAGGGTATTAGGAACCCTGTACACTTATTGATCAGCTGCTGTGGTAATACACTGCCATAAAGCAGAGTGGGTGCACTTGGATTTCCAAAAATTCCTCATACCTTGTGCACAAGGGCTTATTTGAGTATTGACCCTTTGAAGGTCAGAATTTTCGAATGCAGTTTTATCTTTTTAGCTACTTTTTGATGGAAAATATAAAAATTGTTTAATAATAAGTTAATCTTTGGTTTCACAATGTGTTGGCACAGACTTTTTTCCCCATTGGCCCACTCTTTGCCTACTAGCTCCTTTACTGATTTTTTACTATGTTTTAAAATAGTTTATAACCCAGATTGGCCATCATCTTATGCTTTAGCTCCTTGATTTTCCAGTTCCCCTTAGCCCTCTTCTGTGATAGCACAACTTCAAGGCCTACCTCACTCTGACTTTTATTTTCATTTCTGTACCCTTAGAGAAAAGCTTGGGTCTCCCATCTCTCCATCTTAATATTTTAAATTTAAATTTAGAGATAACTTGAATGTTACACTTAACTCTCTTTTTTTGGAAGTGGCCTTTATACTTTTGAAATGTGTGAGGGTTGCGCCATTGGCATGGTTTTAAGGAAGAAAAGAAGAGGTAATTTTTTTGGTTAGTTGAATAGCAATTTCTCTTTTGATCCCCTACAAGGACTTAATGTCCCTTGAATACTTGGGAGATGTTTTCTTATAAAAGTAGTGACGTTAAATCTAAGAAATCCTAGATGGCCATAGGAGGCAGGGAGTGGAGCTAAGCACAGGGAGAAGCAATGACTTACAAATAAAAGCAGAAAAAAAGAAATACACATTTTAAGCTAATTTTAAAAATTCAGTGATGAGGAACAAAAATGATCTCTAGAGAATGTTGCCAACTAGTAATAAATTCTTTTGAATCTTAAAACACATATACACACACAAAAAAAACATTGGCATAATTTAGTAAATGTATAAAGATTCTATAGGGAAGACTTGGCTGTTATTTGAAGTAATTGCAGGTCTTTGCTCTGGCCTTGTAGCACACTTGATTCCTAGCATACACATCCTAGCATAATATATAACAATGTGGCTTCTTCACCTAGTGTAGACATAAGTACTATACTTTCATGGTTTTGTAAAAAGGCAGTAACACACGTATTATACTTTGAAAGTTAACACATTATGCTTTACATAAGTGGTAAAGGCTATATTGCTTTGCATTGTTAATTATGAACAAGAAATAAAGCACATTTGAAGATAGTATTCTGGGTATATTATGTGTTATATTGAAAAAAAAATCACAAAACAATTTCTAGACATTGTGTGGCTCTTTCACGTTTGAGTTTGTGAGTTTTCCCCCAAACTTTGTTTTCATTTAGAAATGTTTCTATTTCCCCATTTTTCTTTTATTTGTCTTCTTCACCCTTTTACACCCTAGTTCTAGCCTCAGTTTTACCCAAAGTTGATTTGAATTACACCAGATTGCAGCAAGCAGAGAAGGCGCAAATGGACACTGAAGATGAGGACAAGAAATATCTACAAGAATGCCAGAGTAAATTCGACGGTCTGCAGAAACAAATCTCCCAAAAGGAGAAACAGCTGTGAGTATATTTGGAAATAAATACTTGTATTAACATAATTTCCCCCTCTTCCCCCCCCATTTTTTTGCACATAATGGTAGACAACCTATATTTTTATTTATTTAATGATGCTGGCTAGGTTGTGGAGTTCTCCTTCCAAAAAAGAAAACAGAAAAAAAAACTAGAAAGCATAATTGTGATAAAACTTATGTTTTTGCTCCCTTTATTGTTTATAGAGTACTTTCAATTGTCTTGCTGTCTTCTTGCTCAAGGAGACTTTTATTCTTTTTGCTGTTGTTCAGCATTAATCTGACAGCCATTATGTTTCTAGATACTGAGTATAATAGGCCTTTGTAACTCAAAGGAGCTTACGTTATGAAAGAAAGTGATATTTTCTGAAAACATTTTTATTAGTACTTCATATGATAGATCTATATATTACCAGCTAGGAAAGATGTCAGTATATGTCACTGAGTTGAAAAACATAAGTTGCAGACAGTATGCTAAGTATTATCCCATTTTTTATAAAATTAAAACTGTGTATGTGTGTATTTACATATACATAGAAAAGAGTTTAAAGAATACAGATTCTGGAAAATGGTTATCTCAAGGGAGTGATGGTAAATTGACAAGGGTATTTTACTTTTTACTTTATAAACATCAGTATTTTTTCCCCAATAAATATGTACCACTTTGTTATTAAAGAAAACAGCAAAACAACAATAGAAAATAAAGAGTTATATATTGGGTTGGCCAAAAAATTCATTCGTGTTTTTCCATAAGATGTTCCAGAAAACCCCGAACGAACTTTTTGGCCAACCCAATATTATGTTTAACAGATCATTAACAAGATCACATACCATGTATGATGTGTAACTTGCTAAGCTACCTTTAAATCCATTGAGATGTTTTTAAGTTCTTTTCTATTCTTGATGATTTTCTGTCTAGTAGTTCTATCAGTTATCAAGAGAGTATTTGTTGAACTATCCCAACTATAATTGTGGATATGTATATTTCTACTTTTAGTTCTATCAGTTTTTGCTTCTTGTATTCTGAGTTCTGTTGTTTGGTGCCTACACATTTAGGATTGCTGTGTCTTCTTGGTGAATTGACCTTTTTATCATTATGTAATGTGCCTTTTGTCTCTGGTAGTTTTATTTGCTCTGAAGTCTATTTTATCTCATATTAACATAGCCACTCCTGCTTTCTTCTGATTAATGTTTTCATGTAGTAAACAAAAGATTAATGTTTACATTTTCTGTCTTTTTAATTTCAGCCTAATGTGTATCATTATATTTGAAGTAAGTTTCCTATAGTGCATGTTTTTTATCCATTCTGCCAATCTCTCTTTTAAGGATGTATTTAGCCTATTTACATTTAGTATAATTGTTGATATGTTAGAGCTTAAATCTGCTGTTTTGTGTATTTTCATTCCTCTATTCGATTTTTCGTGTCTTCTCATGGGTTACTTGAACATTATTTAGAATTCCCTTTTGATTTATCTATAGTATTTTTTAGTGTATCTCTTTGTATAGATTTTTTAAAGTGTTTACTCTAGACATTGTACCATGTATCTGCAACTTTTCACCACTGGTATCAACATTTTACTATATCGAGGGAAGTGTGGAAGCCTTACCTCCACTTAGGTCTTTTTACGTTCTCTTTTTTACAATATAATTTGCTTAAATATTTCCTCTATGCAATATTGAGAACCACATCAGACAATGATATAGTTTCTGCTTCAACCATTAAGCATAATTTAGAAAACTCTCTATTGTTCTTTCTTCATTCCTGATGCTCCAAGTTTCCTTCTTTGTGTCTGAAGAACTTCATTTAGCCATTCTTCTAAGGTAGGTCTGTTGGCAACAAATTCCCTTAGTTCTCTTTCATCTGAGAATGTCTTGATTTCACCTTATTTCTGAAGGATATTTTCAGAATATCCTTAAAATTCTGAGTTGACAGTTCTTTTCTTTCAGCATTTGAAAAGTGTTGTGCCATTTTCTTTTGGTCTTTGTAGTTTTTTTTTTTTGCGGTACGCAGGCCTCTCACTGTTGTGGCCTCTCCTGTTGCGGAACACAGGCTCTGGATGCGCAGGCTCAGCGGCCATGGCTCACGGGCCCAGCCGCTCCGCGGCATGTGGGATCTTCCCAGACCGGGGCACGAACCCGTGTCCCCTGCATCGGCAGGCGGACTCTCAACCACTGTGCCACCAGGGAAGCCCTGGTCTTCGTAGTTTCTGATGAAAGGTAGACTGTCATTTGAATCATTGTTCCTGTAGTTACCCTCCAGATTCTTTCTTTGGATTTATCCTTTTTTGCCTTTGGTCAGCTTCTTGGGTCATTAGGCTTATCTTTGCCAAATTTGAAAAAATTTCAGCTATTATTTCTTCAGATATTTGTTTTTCAGTTCCACCTGCTTTCTCCTCTTCTTCTGGGACTCTGATATCATGAATGTTAGGTCTTTTTTTTTAGTAGTCCCATAGGACCCTGACACTATATATATTTTTTTCGGTCAGTTTTCTTTCTGTTGTTCAGATCGGGCAGTCTCTGTTGTTCTGTTTTGAAATTCATTCATTCTTTCCTCATCATCTTCATTCTCCTATTGAGACCATACAGTGAGATTATTTCATTTTTCAGTTCTAAGATTTCCGTTTGACTCTTTTTCCCTTCCAAAATTTCCTTTCTTCCTTTCAAAACTTCCTATTCATGAATTTGTTTCAAGCATATTCTTTTTTTTTCAGAGGAGTTAAAATATAAACTGTATTTTAAATGATACCCAAGAGTCTAAGTCACTATCTGGGCAGGAGAGGGAATTTCCAGGTAGAGGAAATGACATTTTGGGAGTTTTTTGTTTTGTTGTTTTAGTTGAACTATAGGTGATTTACAATATTGTGTTAGTTTCAGGGGTTCAGCAAAGTGATTCAGTTATATGTACATCTATATATTTTTTCAGGTTATTTTCCCTTATAGGTTATTATAGGTAATTACAAAATATTGAGTATACTTCCCTGTGCTAGGCAGTGGGACCTGTTGGTTATCTATTTTATATATAGTAGTGTGTATATGTTAATCCCAAACTCCCCCCTTTCCCCTCTGGTAACCATAAGTTTGTTTTCTATGTCTGTGGCTCTATTTCTGTTTTGTAAATAAGTTCATTTATCTAATTTTTTTTTAGATTCTACATGTAAGTGATATCATATGATATTTGTCTTTCTCTGTGTGACTTACTTCACTTACTATGATAATCTCTAAGTCCGTCTGTGTTGCTGCAAATGGCATTTTATGGCTGATTGATATTCCATTGTATAAATATAACACATCTGTATTTAGTCATCTGTTGATGAACATTTAGGTTGCTTCCATGTCTTGGCTATTGTAAATAGTGCTGCTGTAAATTGGGGTGCATGTATCTTTTCCAATTACTGTTTTCTGCAGGTATATGCCCAGGAGTGGGATTGCAGGATCATATGGTAGCTCTATTTTTAGGTTTTTTTTTTTTTTTTTTTTTTTTTTTTTGCGGTACGCGGGCTTCTCACTGTTGTGGCCTCTCCCGTTGCGGAGCACAGGCTCCGGACGCGCAGGCTCAGCGGCCATGGCTCACGGGCCTAGCCACTCCGCGGCATGTGAGATCTTCCCAGACCGGGGCACGAACCCGTGTCCCCTGCATCGGCAGGCGGACTCTCAACCACTGCACCACCAGGGAAACCCTATTTTTAGTTTTTAAAGGAACCTCCATACTGTTCTCCGTAGTGGTTTTACCAATTTACATACCCACCAACAGTGTAGGAGGGTTCCTCAAGCATATTCTTAGTTGGTCATGGGAACATTTTTATGGTGGCTGCTTTAAAATTCTTATTAGTTAAATCCAACATCTTGAATTATCTGACATGTTGCCATCTGTATTTTTCCTGGGATCTGTTGATTTTTCCTGGGTCTTGGTATGACAGGTATTCTTCAACTGCATTCTGGACATTTTGGGAACTATGTTATGAGACTGCATCTTACTTAAATCTTATGTTTTAGCAGTCCTCTACTGAAACCACACCAGCAGGGGAACGTGGACACTGACTCTTCATACCAAGTAGGGGTAGAAGCCCAGGACCATCCTGGATGGAATGGAGAAGGGTGCCTAACTAGTGGGCAGGGCTTGAAATCTGTGCTTTCCACTCAGTCTCCACTGTGGAGAGGGAGAGTGGTGCCTTGTTACCATCAAGTGGGAGTGGAGTCCATGCTTCCCTCTTGGTCTCTGCTGACACGACCCTGGAGGGGAGTGAGAGAGGTACTTCACTAACCCCAGGCCAGGGTAGAAATCTAGGCTCCCCACTTGGCCTTTGCTGACACTGTGGAGAGGGTGAGAAAAGCCTTGTTACTGATGCATAAGAATAAAGGTCCACGCTCTCCATGTGACTTCCACTAATACCGTAGAGGTGGATGGGGAGAGATACCTCATTACTGCTGGGTGATGGTAAAAAAGTCCAGGCTCCGCACTTGGCTCTTTCTCTGATACTACAACAGTGGGAATTGGGAGGGATGCCTCATTATTGCCAGGTGAGGGTAGAAACTAGGCTCCCCATTTGGCTTTTGCTGACAGTGGTTGGGGTGGGCATGGTTTTTTCCTCTGGTGTTTTTTTTTTGGAATAGGGCATTTATCGTTGAAAAGGTTTCTATCACGCTAGGCTGCTTCTTCCTAGCTCTTTGGCAGGAGAGAGTAGGCTTTTCTTGGGGCTTTTTTTGTCTGTGCCCATTGCTGTTTGTGGGTTGTGGGCTTCTACATCCAGTCAGAGCTATAAGGAAGGCAAAAAGAAGCCTCAGGGAACTCATCACCATGTTATTCCTTGAATTCTGGCTGGTCTGCTTTCTTCTCTCCCCATTTCAAGATATTCTTATGTTTGTTTATATATAATGTCTAGGGATTTTAACTGTACTTAGTTGGAGGGATAGGTAGAAATGTGTTTACTCCACCTTGTTCAGAACCGAATTAAGTTCCTTTTAAATCTACCACAAAAATAACATTTTGAGAAATTGTTATATAGAATAAGGCTTTAGGCCAGGGGGTATTACCTTGGTTGGAAACTTACATCATTTGTAAATTGTGAAACTAAAACTCACATGCGCCCCCCGCCCCCCCCCCCCAAAAAAAAAAACCACCACTCGGCAAACGAACATTTTCTCTTAATTTTAAGACTTTCACAAAAGCACTTTCAGGACTCCCTTGGCAACAGAAATCACAAAGAACATTTAAGTCATCAAGTTTATTAATGGTGCCAAGGGTTTTGTTGTTTAAGTCCCTGTACCCTGCCAAATGGAAAAATGTGAAAAGTAAGACTGGGACACTTTGCCAGTCAATAGAATACAATCTTGAAACTTCACTACTCTGTGTTACTGAATGACTTTTCTAGAGTTTGACAAAAGGGTAGGTAAGACAAGTCTGATATTAATTCTACAGTGATGCCTCTATTTGATCCCTGCCCAAAGAATGACCCAAATAATGCTCCAGGGACCTGGTCCTTCCCTGTAGGGCTAACCTACTCAATAGGTCTTGGGTACAGCTGTGGAGAGAAGATGTTTGTCCCTGCTGAAACTGTGAAAGTAATTTCATTTCTCATTGGGTGCCATTTTGGTAGAGCATAAACATGTTAACAATTTGGAGATCAAGGGGATCCCTCAGAAAAATTGGAACTGTTTCTGTAGAAATAGGCAGTTGGGACTTTGTCCAGGAAAAACAAATTCCATTTTTTCACCTAAAATGGAAATAACTTTTTTTGGTTTCTGATTATGAAAATATTACATGCTGTTGACCAAATGTAAGAAAATATGGAAAAAAGTGAAGAAAATAAAAATGGGATATACCTTTATTTTTCTGGCTGCGCTTGTGGCATGAGGGAACCTTAGTTCCCAACCAGGGATCAAACCCAAGCCCCCTGTAGTGGAAGTGCGGTGTCCTAACCACTGGACCGCCAGGGAATTCCCTGGATATACCTTTTTCTAGCATTTTGATGAACATTCTTTTTGGGTATGCATAGATATTTTTTGCTTTTTATCAATAGAAAGAGGATCATGCTACATGCTCTTTAGTATCTTGTTTATTGTATTTACTACATTATGGACATTGTATCATATCAGTTACTATAGGTCTACACTATCGTATCTCAGTTAACCTAAAGGAATCATTTAGCCTGAAAAATTGTGCTTTATTGTTTGAATTTGCATATCTTTGATTACTAGTAATAGCCTTTTGTATTTCTTTATTTTGTGAATTGCCAGTTCATAGCCTCTAGTTTTTCCTCTGTGGTGTTCAGCTTTTTAATATTTATTTATATAAGAAAGAGCTCTTTATGTGTTTATTGTGGGTTTTTCACATACAATGAAAATGTTTTCTAAGTTTATAGTTTTTTTGTGTGTGTTTTTAAAAAATTAATTTATTTTTGGCTGCATTGGGTCTTAGTTGCTGCTCACGGGCTTTCTCTAGTTGTGGCTAGTGGGGGCTACTCCTCTTTGCGGTGCGGGGTCTTCTCATTGCGGTGGCTTCTCTTGTTGCGGAGCATGGGCTATAGGCATGCAGGCTTCAGTAGTTGTGGCTCGTGGGGTCTAGAGCACAGGCTCAGTAGTTGTGGCATACGGGCTTAGTTGCTCCGCAGCATGTGGGATCTTCCCGGACCGGGGCACGAACCCGTGTCCCCTGCATCGACAGGTGGACTCTCAACCACTGCGCCACCAGGGAAGCCCCTATAGTTTGTTTGTTTGTTTATTTATTTATATCTTTTTTTTGCGGTACGCGGGCCTCTCACTGTTGTGGCCTCTCCCGTTGCGGAGCACAGGCTCCAGACGCACAGGCTCAGCGGCCATGGCTCACGGGCCCAGCCGCTCCACGGCCCATGGGATCTTCCTGGACCGGGGCACGAACCCACGTCCCCTGCATCGGCAGGCGGACTCTCAACCACTGTGCCACCAGGGAAGCTCTATTTTTAAACTTTGTTTATAGTGTTTTTTTCATTTAGACGTTTTACATTTTTATATAGTTCTATTTTCCCTTTTTTTTTCCCTTTATGGTTTCTGCCCTTCGTGGTCTACATGTGTTTTGACAATATATTTTAAATAACTTAAAAACAAAATTTTTCCTTTGCTTTTTCTCTCAGTTTTTTCTGATTCTGGATGATGCGGCCACTCAACAATGCACTCACTCTGTACTTTGCTTACTTCAGTGTTAGTAGCATATACCTGTCCCTCTGTATCCCTTTTAAATTTGTGGTGGAATGGTATTTATCAACAATTTGTAAATTCCATTTTGAGGTATCTTGTCTCTTCAACCTTAATTATAAAATCTAAAATTGCTTCACTGAAAATAATTTGGCTGTAGATGGAAATGCTAACTTTATGAGGAAACAAAAGTAATTATATTAACACAAAAATATAATATAATGTAATACGGTGATATTCTCAATATTATGACATAACATTATAATTTAAAATGTATAGTATTAGGAACTATGGCATTATTAGTATACACCTCACCTGTTACAACTACTTATGAGCAATAATTATTGGAATTATTTTGGGGGGGTTTCCTAAAATGTAAGAATTTGACTACTTTTGTTTTTCCAGCTAGCACCTGTTGTTTGAATGATGAAATAGAGCTTTCAAATGTGAACTGGCATTTTCAGACAGTGTGAATTTTCCTCTAGTGTCTCCCTGGTCTTAGCTCTGTACTGTAATGGGTCAGCTTCCAACAGTAATCTGCAAAGTAGCGCTTGGCACCAGGGCTGATTTTTCTGTTTCTGATGTTGAATTGATTTTGTGGTTGCTGTAATCCTTATATCAGAATAATACTTTTCATTAGTTTGTGGTAAAAATTTTCACATGGCCCAGAACATGGTTCCATTTCTAAGATATAACCAGTCTTTATAGTATGGTGTGCCCTTCCAGGCATTTTCCATGCTTATACAGCATTTATGTATACAGAGTTAATAAATGACAAATTGTCATTTAGCAGGAGGTTTTTGTGATTGACAAATTAACTGAGACTTTGAGATCTGAAAACCCTGTGCTACTGAACTTGTTTTCTAAAAAATATTTGTGAAAGAAACTACCTGAAGAATTGCATTACAAAGGTGAAAGTAATCAACCAAAGAGATGCTGTTAATGAAGAATACATACAACCGTCATGTGAGAAACAACACTGAACTTCTCTGTATTATTTGTCATTCAAGGGTGCAACTGGAAACCGATCTGAAGATTGAGAAGGAATGGAGGCAAACTTTGCAAGAAGATCTTCAAAAGGAGAAAGACACCTTATCTCATCTTAGAAATGAGACCCAACAAATCCTTAGTCTTAAAAAAGTAAATAATGGTGGTAAAACTTAAAAAATTCTATCTTGATGACAGTTAAGTTATTTAAAAAGAGGATCAAATAATAATTTACTTTTATACCAAGGAAACAGAGTATACTGGTCATCTTTAAAAATATCAGTAAGGAGATTAAATGAATGGAAAATAGCTGATAGTTGATAGAGCAGCTTTTTTTTTTTTTAGAGCAGCTATTTTTTATGAAAAGCTGAAGGATACATTCCTATCCTTTAATTGTATGTATGCAGTGTCTAGTTTGTTTCTTTTAAATTGCATTTTCTGTCTTTTATTGTTTTGAAGGAGTTCCTTCACCTCCAGGATGAAAATCACCAGTTGAAGAAAATATATCATGAACAGGAGCAAGCTCTTCAAGAACTTGGCAACAAACTTAGCGAGTAATTTCTCTTTTTTCATCCAACTAAGTAGTCATTGACCCTTATTAAGTTATGAGTGTGCCAAACCAAGTAGACAGAAGAGTTTAAATATAAAATAGAAAGATATGAACTATTAAAAACAAAGCCAAACAGCAACTTTAAAGATTAACAAATAAGGGTGTAGATTGGAGAGATTTTTTTAAAAGTTCATTTTAGTAAGTGTTAGCTCTAAACATTTTCCAGTAGATGAAATCTAAGACTCTTGTTTAATTTCTTCCAATCAGAGAATTCAGAAGTTCATTTAATATATTTTTCTCAGAACAAAAGTCAAATTTTCAAAATATATGGAGAGAACTTTTTCAGACTGTTCTGAGAAGGAGCCAGCATTTTGAAAAGTGAATGGTATTTGATGTTGTCTGGAGTTGAGGCTTGACTTCATGCATTGTGGTTGGTTCTGTCACAATGAAGTGTTCCTGGGTTTATATGAAGACAAGAAGGAGAAATGGCGTTCTCTCTTTCTCACATTTTCCTCCTTATTCCACATGGTCTGTGTTTTGGATTAGCTTCATCTTTGTGCCCTGATTGAACATATTGTCAGCTATCTAGAGTAAACTCTGGAGTGTTTAATTTAGTATTGAATGTACCACTGTCACATTAAAAAAAAATAGTGTCATTTTTTTTTTAATACAAAAAAGTAAAAGAAAGCCACAATGACCCATAAGCCTATCACCTATATAAATCCCTTTGATGTCTTATATGGTTAGAAAATTCAGAGAGCACCAAAAGGGGACTTCCCTGGCGGTCCAGTGGTTAAGACGCTGTGCTTCCACTGCAGGGCACGTGGGTTCCATCCCTGGTCAGGGAATTAAGATCCCTCATGCCATGCGCAGCGCGGCCAAAAAAAGACAAAGAGCACCAAAAGGTATAAAATAAACAGTTGCCTCCCTCCTCCCAAGTATCAATCCCCAAAATTAGCTAACCTCAGAACAAATCCATATATGAGGATTTCATTATATATATGGATATGATTAGCTATATATATATGTCATATATATCTTTTGTAATCATTAAACTGAATAGAAATCATACTGGAATGGAGACTTAATTGCTAAAGTTGGGATTCCATTAGGAAGTCTTGAGAACGATTACCAAGGGCATAGTAAAGAGTAGTTCCCTGGGACTTCCCTGGTAGTCCAGTGGTTAAGATTCTGTGCTTCCAATGCAGGGGACGCCAGTACGATCCCTGGTCAGGGAACTAATATCCCACATGCTATGAGGCTCAGCCAAGAAAAGAGTAGTTCCCTAAAACCACAAAAGGAAATACCAGCTCTCAAAAAGATAAAGATGTTTTTGTTTCTACAAAGAACAATTTGCATTATGATTTCAATAAGCAAGATTTTTATTCTAATCTGGCATCCATTCATTGATCATTTTGAGCCAGACCAGGTGCTGATTTTCCATGTATTCATCCGACTCATACTATGTGCCAGGCACTATTCTAAGTGCTAGGGACTCAACAGTGAACAATCCCCACAACAAAAAATATATTTACATTTATTTAAGATCATAAAGGTTTAATATGAAAACAGGTTAGAATAGTAAAACAAGGAATGTGTATTACTTTTCACCCATCTCCCACTCAATACTAGAGACTTTATAGTTGTATTAAAGGCATGATCACTTAGATGTCCAGATAGCTGAATTCAGAATTTCGTTGTTTTCCTTTTTCCTTTTATTCTGGTTCATTGATTCTCAAATTATAGTTTTTTGTTTGTTTGTTTGTTTTTTTGCTGTACGCGGGCCTCTCACCGCCGCAGCCCCTCCCGCTGCGGACGCGCAGGCCCAGCGGCCACAGCCTATGGGCCCGGCCTCTCTGCAGCATGCGGGATCCCCCCGGACCGGGGCACAAACCCGCGTCCCCCGCATCGGCAGGCGGACTCCCAACCACTGCGCCACCAGGGAAGCCCCTCAAGGGTTTTTTTGACTACTAAATTTTTCCCTTGTATACTGACTTCATACCTAATCCCTGTGTAACGGCACTGTATGCATGTTCTTTTGAAGTTTGCTGGTTTGTGTGTGGGAGGGGGGGTAGGATTTTTTTGTTTTTTGGTTTTTTTTTTTACTTAAGAATATGAGTTAAAAAAAAGAATGGGGCTTCCCTGGTGGCGCAGTGGTTGGGAGTCCGCCTGCCTATGCAGGTGACGCGGGTTCGTGCACCGGTCCGGGAAGATCCCACGTGCCGCGGAGCGGCTAGGCCCGTGAGCCATGGCCGCTGAGCCTGCGCGTCCGGAGCCTGTGCTCCGCGGCGGTAGGGGCCGCGGCGGTGAGAGGCCCGCGTACCGCACACACACAAAAAAGAAAGAATAAAAAAGAAATTACCAGGACTCTTCCAAATGTAGTATTCTGTAAATGCTATTCTTTCCATATAAAGAAACTTAAAGATTTTTTTTCCTCAAAGGAGGGGTTTCAGGATTATCAGAGGCTTGTACAATTTATGGATGTTTTCCTATAGTGTCATAATTGTATCACATTTATTACATTCTCATGTTTTATTTTGACCCTTCTCTATGCTGTTTTCATTCTGTGGAAATATTTTCACAAACAAATACATATTTCTAAATAGAATTTAATTAAAATTAATAATATAGACATCTGTTCCTTGTCTGGGACAAGGAAAAGTTGTTCTTGTACATTGTGTTTAGTGGAACTGTAACTGATACTCTTTAGGTACTTTGGCAATTCTTATCAGAAGGGGGCAAGCTTTTTAGAGTCCATATTTATGAATAGAGGCATTTTAACCAGAAATATATCAATACCAGTAAATTTTCATATAGAAAGTATTTCTGTAATGAATGCCATTAAGTAAGCTCTTTTATTCCATACTTAGTTTTTCTATATAGCAGTTACTGTTTTGGCCAAAATTCCCACCAGCATCAATTTTCCTTGGATACATTTTGTAGATGTGAATTCAGCCAAGAAAATTTGATTAGTCTGTTAATATTTTTATACTGTGTAATTTTACATTGATTATTCCCACTGTAAGAGTCATTATGCACCAGATAAAAGACTAACACTTTGTTTTTATGTCTTGGAACAGAGCATTTGTAGGGCAAAGCAAGTTTCCTAATGTTCTGCTTCATTAGCAGAGACTTTAGTATTTTATGTACCTTTTGATCCAGTAATTACATTTCTAAGTTGTTATCCTAAGAAAAATAATACAAATGTTTTGGTCATTTCAACTTTAATGAACAATTTTGTGGCAAAAAAACTTGAAACAAGTTGAAAGTTCAGCACTGGATAATTATATAAACTACATACTTCATATTCTTTTTCATGGTATACCATGTAACCATTTAATATAATGATGTGGCAGATAGTTAATAACAAGTCAGTAGCTCTAAGCCTTTCAGGATATATTGTTAAGTCATGTGGGAAACTGTGTAAATAATTTTTCCATTTGAAATACACATACTCATTGATATTTAGAGATTATCATCTCTGGGTAGTGGGATCACAGATAATTATTGTTATTTATAGCCTGTATGTTAATATGTATTTTCAAAAGGTGAAAAACTATCACAATTACATCTTCCTTAATATTTCCACTCTCACTTACCACTCTTTTGCATCTGCTAGAGAAATAGTGTTCATAATGGTTAACCTGTCGGCTTTGGGTTCTCAGAGGACCAGGGTTTGAATTGTGGCTTCCCCAGTTACCACCTAAACTTCAGCAGGCCTCACTTTTTTCATCTTGATAAGTGTTTTTGAAGACTAAATGACATTATGCATGCAAAGTTTATAGCATAGTGTCTGGTACATCATAAGCCTACAGTAAATAATAGCTGTCATTAGTAGTCATAACCACATGAAAACACCAATATGCTTTTTTTTTTTTTAATTTATAAATTTATTTATTTATTTTTGGCTGCGTTGGGTCTTCGTTGCTGTGTGCAGGCTTTCTCTAGTTGTGGTGAGCAGGGGCTACTCTTTGTTGTGGTGCCCAGGCTTCTCGTTGCGGTGGCTTCTCTTGTTGCGGAGCACAGGCTCTAGGTGTGCAGGCTCAGTAGTTGTGGCTCACGGGCTTAGTTGCTCCGCGGCATGTGGGATCTTCCCGGACCAGGGCTCAAACCCATGTCCCCTGCATTGGCAGGCGGATTCTTAACCACTACGCCACCAGGGAAGCCCAATATTGTTTCTTTAAAAAAGCAAATTTTAAATCTCAAAACTATTTTTGCTTTAGGACATTTTGGAAATATAGGAAAATATTAAATATAATCCCACTAGCCAAAGAAGGTCATTAGAATAATATAGTATATACAATTTTATATCCTATGAAAATTCAATACCTTTCTAATGAATTACTAGATGGTCTATATTTTAAAATGTGTACTGAAATTTGGACCTATTTATAATCTTTTTAGATCAAAACTTAAAATAGAAGATATAAAAGAAGCCAACAAAGCATTGCAGGTGAGTGTAAGTATTTTCCTCAAGTAGGAAGGTATGGATATATGTGAAAGTCTCCAGTAAAGGTAAGGCCCTGTGTACTATTATTGAATCCTGGGATATATAGAAGCAGAAGCAGTGAATGGGGAGCTTGTAGGATGGGGTCCATCTCTTCCCTATACCTCTAGAACACATTATTAAAATTCCTCATGTTGGAAATGACCTTGGAAATAATTTTCTCCACTTTCCTACAAAGTGTGGGAAGATAGAGTGAAATTGCATTTGAATTTGATAATCCTTAAATTCCTGTGCTAGTCTATTACTTACTAGTTTTTGACCTTCATCAGGTAAATATCCCCATGGAGTCTCAGTTTTCTCTTCTGAAATTGGCTTATGATTTTGCATAGGGTTGCTTTGAATATTGAGTAAGTTAATGTATGTGATAGTGATTTGGTACAATTTATTAGTATATGGTTCTGAATGTATCTGGATGCAAGAATCTCTTTACAACACAGGAGAAAATACAGTCCCTGTGCGAGTACTTCAGTGGCAGATAGCTTCCTACTACACAAGCTACCCATTTGGTTTATCAAAGTGTTACATGAAAGTAATTTAAAAAGTCCAATTGTACAAGGAAAACTTAAAAAAACAAAATGGAAGCAGTCTCTTGTTTTCACCCTCTTGTCCCTTATCCACCCCAGCTCCTGCCACCAGAAGGAGGCTACTTTTAATTCCTTTAGTTGTTTCTTCTGGTATTTATTCCCCTATTTCTTAAGTACTATTTAGACCTATCTATTGCCTCATTAGCATGGTGGATGAGGAGTTTTGTTCAGTCTCACCCTGGTCTGTCTTCTCTTCACTGCCCTCCCAGTATAATTAAGTAAAAGTTTTTGTGACATTTATTTACTGTGTATTCTTCATTATGACTATTTAAATATTGTTCCTTGCCGGACCAGGTAATATATTGCAATTATATTTTCTTTCTTGAACTACTTTTTATTTCCTCTGGAGTTAATATTTACTCTCCCCCTACCTGCCCCTTTAAGTTTTGTTATATTTGAGCATCAGAGTTTTCTTATACTTTCAAACAATCTGTAAAGTGCTTCTTGATAAAAGGTTTTCACGTAGTAAAATGAATCGGGTAACTGGTTAGTTTTCTTTTTCCGTCGGAGTCATCCCTTCTGGAGTCTTTTCTTTACTGCTCCTGTCTGGTCTGGTCACTCTTTTTCTTTTTTTTTTTTTAATAAATTTATTTTATTTATTTATTTTTGGCTGCTTTTGGTCTTCGTTGCTACGCGTGGGCTTTCTCTAGTTGCGGCTAGTGGGGGCTACTCTGTTGCGGTGCGTAGGCTTCTTTTTGTGGTGGCTTCTCTTGTGGAGCACGGGCTCTAGGCGTGCAGGCTTCAGTAGTTGTGGCGCACAGGCTTAGTTGTTCCGCGGCATGTGGGATCTTCCCGGACCAGGGATTGAACCCGTGTCCCCTGAATTGGCAGACAAATTCTTAACCACTGTGCCACTAAGGAAGTCCCTGGTCTGGTCACTCTTGTCTTGGCATTTCCCTTTGCTGCCATTCGTTCTTTCAACTGTTTTGGGGTGTTTTTTTTGGCCACATCACTCGGCTTGTGGGATTTTAGTTCCCTGACCAGGGATTGAACCCTGGCCCTCTGCAGTGAGAGTGTGGAGTCCTAACCACTGGACTGCCAGGGAATCCCCACTGGGCAGTGCTTCCTTTAGTAGCCTCCTAGGAAATGGTGAATGAAGGTAAAGATTTTATGAATCTGTATGCCTTTATTCTGCTTTCACACTTTTTTTAGGAGATACGTAGGGATGTCTGCCCAACTGTCATTTTTTAAACTCTGTAAAATTTTTTCACTGTTAAATATATATCATATATGCAAAAGAGGACACATATAGTATAACTTAAAAACACTGGCACAGGGCTTCCCTGGTGGCGCAGTGGTTGAGAGTCCGCCTGCCGATGCAGGGGACACGGGTTTGTGCCCCGGTCCGGGAAGATCCCACATGCTGTGGAGCGCCTGGGCCCATGAGCCATGGCCGCTGAGCCTGCGCGTCCGGAGCCTGTGCTCTGCAACGGGAGAGGCCACAACAGTGAGAGGCCCGCGTACCGCAACAAAAAAAAACACTGGCATACTCTGTTTTAGCTTATAATAGAACATGTGTGCTCCCTGATTGCATTCCCTTCCCTGTAGTAACAGTCCTCTACGTTTTGTTAATCATTATGTTGTTTTTCTTATAGTTTTATCATTCATGTCTAGCTTTAACAAAATATTATCCAGATTTCCCTGTTTTTATATGTATGAAAATGGATTTATATGTGACTTTGTCTTTTTTTTTTTTTTGGTCCTTGCTATTGTCCAGTTGATGGGTCTGGAACAGCTGTCCTACAGTTTCTCACATTTCAGATTTTATCTGATTGCTTGTTCATAGTAGTCTTAAATTTGTTACTCTATCCCCTTATTTAAGCCTGTAAACTGGAAATTAAATCTAAAGGCTTGGTTGGATTCAGGTTCAGCCTTCTGTGAGACGTTTTTTATTTCTGCTATCATATTTTTAATATTCAGCAGGCTCTTTTTTTAAATTAATTTATTTTTGGCTCTGTTGGGTCTTTGTTGCTGTGTGCGGGCTTTCTCTAGTTGCAGCGAGCGGGGGCTACTCTTAGTTGTGGTGCGCAGGCTTATTGTGGTGGCTTGTCTTGTTGCAGAGCACGGGCTCTAGGCGCACACGGGCTTCAGTAGCTGTGGCTCGCGGGCTCTAGAGTGCAGGCTCAGTAGTTGTGGCACACAGGCTTAGTTGCTCTGCAGCATGTGGGATCTTCCCGGACCAGGGATCGAACCCGTGTCTCCTGCATTGGTAGGTGGACTGTTAACCACTGTGCCACCAGGGAAGTCCCTCAGCAGGCTTTTATTCGCTCATTTTTCCTTTTTAAAATAGCATCCTGTTATTTTATCTCTGAGGATATTCATTATAGTTTCTTTAAAGTTTTATTTTGCTACTTCCATTCTGTTTCTTCTGAATTCCATTCTTGGGTTTGTTCTTTGGTTGGAGTACCTCATGCCCCAATCTTTCCTCAAATGTTGGATAATCTCCCAATTTCAATAAAAGGCACAAAAAGAAAATCTTGAAAGCCCTGTGTTGGTTAGGTGGATGGGGGTGGGTTGTAATAGACTGGTAGGCCTCAAGCATAGAAAAATCTGTTAACTACCGAACTGATGGGTATCCTTTCTCAATGTTAGTACCTACAAGACTTCTCTCTGGGGCAGTTGACTTTCTCTAGAGAAGGATCCTCTAATATCCTGTTAGGAGGGTTTAAGCTGTGTGGCTGACATTCTGGAACTGGGCAGAGAAAAATAGCCATTTGTTTGCCGAGCAGTAGCTTTCTCCCTTCTAGTTTTGGCTCTGCTTGTAAACAGCTTTGTTTCGTTGAGGAAGCTACTTCAGCTGTCTGGGTGTCAAGTTTTCTTATTTGTAAAATGAAAGCTTGAAGGTGCTGATCTCTGAGGTCCCTTCCAGCTAATACACTAGGCTTACCGTACAGTGTACAGCTTTTCTCTTTGGGAGAGGGGCAGGGTAAGTTCAGTCAAATTAAAATAAGTCTGGAAATAAAGTTGGAAGCTCAACCCTGATGTCAGAAGGTTACTTCTGAACCAAATGATACTGCTTGGAAATCTGCTTCACATCAGGCTCTCCATCCCTTACAAATATAGCTGGGCAGGAAGCAAAGTTGCTTCCACTAGGTGGCTTTGGGACATTTGGCAAATCACTTTCCTTTTTATGGTGTTCTTCAAGTTGGATTGAATTATCTTTACGGCCCCATCTTGCTTTAAAAGAAAATTCCACGATTCAAGTCATATGACTCTGCTGGTGTGTCTGATATAAGCTGTCTAGGCTTTCCCTTTTCTTTTCTTTCTTTTTTTTAAAACCTTCACTTCTTACAATCCTGTGTTCGAAGGAGCCTTAGACTGCCTGAAGTGCAGTAACCCAACACCTTTTGTCTTACCTCTGCTATATCAGATAATAGCTGCTGGTTAAGACTGTGAAATAAAAACAGCTGATATTAACCTTGTGACCTTGATCTGTGAATACTTAGTCCTTGTCTCACTTTCTTCAGAGAACTCTGTCAGGTAGAAAAGGCTTTCAAGACAACTCAGGCTTTTGAGAAATATGTCTGTGGGCTCTTCTGCTTGGAAGACTTTTCTCTCATTAGCTGGTAAAGGTCTTATGCCTTAGAGGTACACTGTTGTAGGTGGCACTTGTTCCATCTCCCAAGTGGTAATCAGATATACTTGGTTCTTTAGAAGCAGTGGCAATGTAGCTTAGCCTGGGCTGTTTCTGAAAGGGAGATGTGATGAGATTAATCAGAAGCAGAGGACTCATCTTTCACTTAGGTCTTCTTGAAATAAAATGGGCACCACCTAACAAAGTTGCTTTCATAGGGGAAAAACAAATGCTTTTTCTAGCCAAGAGCTTGGTTAGTTAAGAATGGGTCAAAATTTTCCCTCCAAATTCTTCAATAATTGTTTTCAATTTAAATCAACGACGACAACAACAAAGAAAGAATGGGTCAAGTTAGAAATTTTAGGTATCAAGTTAACTTCCACCTGTTCGACACTACTTATATTTGCCACTAAAGTTTACATAGTAACTATTAAATTTGTGAGTTACAGAAGGTGAGGGAAATTAATAGCAGTGTAGAACTGAATTTAAGGTGAAGTCTTACCTAAAATAACGAAATCAATCATCTGATTTCCAAAATCTCTTCAAATTTTGTGGATTTGCTGTATATAAGGTATATATACATAATGCCAGACTCATGCATTTCACATAATGAAAATTTATCCTTAAGTGTTTCTGGACTGGATATTCTTTAGGGTTCTTTCCTTTTTTTTGTTGTTTTTTAAGTGTAAAGGGGTTTTTTTTTTAAATTATGTGTAACACAAAGTTAAGTCAATAAATTTTTAAGGAATTTCACATGTTCTGATTCTTTCCACTGCCAATTACCTTAGTTCGTCCAAACTCATAATCTTCAAGATAAAATAGCCCTTTCAAAAATAAGTTATCATGTGAGTCAGCCCACAATTCTTTTAGTTAGGCTTGTTTGATCTCCAATGAAATATGGACACACTTCGGGCTTCCTGGTGGCGCAGTGGTTGAGAGTCTGCCTGCCGATGCAGGAGACATGGGTTCGTGCCCCGGTCCGGAAGATCTCACATGCTGCAGAGCGGCTGGGCCTGTGAGCCATGGCTGCTGGGCCTGCGCGTCCGGAGCCTGTGATCTGCAACGGGAGAGGCCACGGCAGTGAGAGGCCCACGTACCACAAAAAAAAAAAAAAAAAGACACACTTCAAAATTCCCCTCCTGTAATCTTTGGGATCCAATTTCCTCAAGCGATTTACTTTAGGACCATGTTTAGTGTCAGGAGATGGATCTTCCTGGTTCTGAATTTGACACCCTCTAAAAATGTATTAGGTTCAAATCATATTCACTCCTAAGCCATCACACCCTAGAACAGTACAGATCATTGGGATATGGCAATACCTAAGATAAAAAGTTTGACTGTTAAGTTTTTCATAGTTTACTTGGCAGCTCTGTTTTGTAGTTCTTTCCCACAGATGTAACAGGTAGTTCTATGAGTAAAGGAAACCACAGTTAATCTATGAGGCATTTCCAACGATGTAGGTTTACTAGGGTTCTTTCCTTAAAGAGAATTACTTTCCACAATAGATTTTTGTTAAAAACATGTCATGTTAATGTTCAAATATTCTGTTGTAAAGAGAATAAAAATGAACCATGACCCAGTTTCACTATTTATCAATATATGGCCAACCTTGCTTTATTTATATTCAACCCACATCCCTTCTTCCTCACCCAGATTATTTTGAAGCAAATTCCACACTCGTTAAATCTACAACTATTTCAAAGAAAAGGACTCATTTTTGGTTAATCTACGTATCTATTCCTATAAAATGCTCTTAGTTGAAAATATTTTCACATGTAACTTTGTTACCAACTTGAGCATTAATATTTGTATTTTTCCTACTAGGGACTGGTTTGGTTGAAAGACAAAGAAGCAACACATTGTAAACTTTGTGAAAAGGAATTCTCACTCTCTAAGAGAAAGGTAAGGGAGATAGGAAGTGAGTCCAAAAGTTATGTTGCAAATATGGCTAATTTTACTCAATTTTTTTCTCTGATTTTTCCATTTAATAGCACCACTGTAGAAACTGTGGGGAAATTTTCTGTAATGCTTGCTCTGACAACGAACTGCCTTTGCCTTCTTCACCAAAGCCAGTACGGGTTTGTGATTCCTGTCACGCATTACTGATTCAAAGATGCTCATCTAACTTGCCATAATACTCCAGAACTAAATTCTTATGTATGAAAAGTACCTACGATGAATGTTATGTATGAACGTGTATACAGCATATTAAGACAGTCCCTCTTAAGCAGCTTTCAGACAGCATTGGTACCAGTTTTACTGTACCCATATTCAACTCACGGGAATTATAAATTGTATAATTTGACATTTCCTCCCCCACTGTAATTCAGAAAGAATTTGATAGGGCATGCTTTACAGTAACTTTATCCTAATTCCTGATGTAGTAATCATGTTAACTCTTTTCTTAATGCCACTGAGAGGTCAGATAGCATAGCTAACACATTTGCCTTATTTTGTAAAGACCTTAAAAATAGGGCTGAATTCAGATTGTTTGATTCTACAGATTGTCAAACTGATATTTGATGGTGCCTGTAATTTTCTTAATGCACTTTAAAGCTTCACAGTTCTGAAAAATTGGAAATGCACATTTTAGAAGCATTTATATTTCAACACATTTTTCATTACCTTGGTAAGATTTCACAATATTTATTTGCTCTGCCTTCCTCTGCCCATTTTGCATTAGAAAAGGCCTTCCTTCTCTAAAAAGTCAATGTGACATTTGCTGATAACTTTCAGATAACAGTGCGTTACAGAGGTATTATTTTGCCTGAAAACTTTTTATTTTGAAAGTAAGTTAAAATTCCATATGCATTTCTTAGGGAGGACTCACACCCCCTTTGAAAGTCAAAACATAAACCCTTCCCCAGAAAAAAATGTAGTAGCAGGGATTACAGGCTGATTTGATTCTCCCCTAAGCATTTAAGAAGTCTAAAGTGCAATAAAACTTTGCTTTTGATGACAGTCTTGAGTAAAAAAATTCTGTATTGTTTCCATTCCAGTAACTTTTAGGAAGCATTACACTGTAGCAGTCTACTACTACAGTATATGTACAGAATAAAATATTTACCATTTACTGAGCACCTCCCAAGCCAGGGCCTAGGGTAAAGATGTAGTTTCAGCCCTGCCATTAAATTCATATTTGAACTATTTCAAGCATGAACGTCAATAAACACTAATCCTTGCCATAGCAAGAATTTAATCCAGTTACCCTTGTATAATTAACCATTTGAACAGCCTCAGCACTTGGGGTTCTACTTTTAAGCCTAATTTAAATCATGCACTTTAAGTCTGAGAACCTTTTAAACATGTCATAGGTATCCACATTACTCCTAAGAGCACTAATGAATCATGGCTACCTCCCTCCCCGCTAGGATATGGTTGCTTATTCTATAGAATTGTTTCCTCAGAGTACATTCTTCCATTGAAGTTTAAAATTATTTAACTTTCTAAATTGCCAAAGTATGAAACCATTGTTTTACTTTCGGATTTATCTTCTCCCTAATCCAGTTTTCAGTGTTCAGTTAGAACTGACGTACTGATTTATAGGTGGTCCTTAATGCTCTGATAGGAATATTTGAGACATGAATTATATTCTTGGAAATATTTTGTACTGATGGGATTGGATTAACATTTTTATGATTGCTGAAAATGAGAATAAGCAAAAATGAAAAGTTTCAAATACTGCTTTTTATAACTGCTTAAATTTAAAATGTGATTTTCTTAAATTCCAAGGCTGGTTTCATTCAACAAATAAACCATGATTTTTAGTCCCCCTTTAAATTCTTTGCCACTCAAAACTCATGTCATCACCATTGATTTGGGCTTTTTGTAGGCAGGCTTTTATGACAGTAATACAAGTTGCTCCATTTTGTTTTGACTTTTATCTAGAAACCATTCTACAAATTTTGGATTTTATGTTACAGAACTGTCAGTTTGTACTTTGTGAACTTCACATACCATTCCCTCATCTAGGAGTACTACCACAGTAATGCTATCATGGTGCCAAGGAATTGTAGTTGTAATTCTTCTATCCACAGTTTTAAAATGTGAATTTTATATAACAAATAAAAGATTTGAAAAATTAGCCCACTTTAGAAGGCGTATGTTTTAATAGGGTAATCCTGGGGAAATAAAAGCACGTCATCTTTTTAAAAAAAGTGGTATGAGCCTAGTACTTAAATAGGTAATTAAGGGAGTACAGGCAATAAGATGAATCACTACTCCAGTTGATAGGCTCCACTTACGTTATCAAGCTGCCTTCTCTAACAAGGAGAAATCATTCCTTAGTCACTCTGTCTAATCTTCAATTAGACATAGTACCTTCTACCAATTTGATTTATAATCAGTAACTGACACAAAGCATTCTAGGACAGACGCCATTACTCTTATCTCCCACAATGATATTTATTACATTAATAACATTTCTAGCAAAAACAAGTAACAAGTTCAATAACTGAATTCACATTGACAGGTTTCATTTTGATCCATTAGCCAATTTGGAAAAAAGCCATATTGATCAAAGGGATTAAAAGTAAAAAAGCACCTTTTCCTTGCTACATATAATTTTTTAACACAATGGCTCTAAAACTCCAAACATATCATCAGATGCAAAATCTAATCTCAAGACTCTCAAGACATGGACTTGTGTCTTACATTTTTTTTTTTAAAGTAGTCATCTATACAGTTGTTATTAAAAAACCATATGCTTTAACTACTGGGCTGGAAACTGAAAATACATCTGTGAGAATTAATTATACTCCATGGTAAATATCTTTGTACTTGCACTGAATGCTCATGTCACTGAGAACCTTAACTTAGTCTAAGACATTTTGAGAACTTACAACTATCACTTTTGGGTAACATTTTTTTGGTACGTCAGTCAAGTGCTGAGGGGATTTATTCTAAAATCTAGGGCTAGAATTTAAACTTTAAACACTCCCATCTGCAGGTAACACAATTATGAATATTCATATAGCCAGATACCTCTTAGATCATTAACATTTCAGAGCTATGCCTGATAAATGACTTTTGAAAAAGAATAATATAGAATTAGCTGAATTTATACTCCTGAAGCCACCTAAATTCATCTTTAAGGTTTTATATTTACAGTATTGTCAAGGAGAAATTATTAAAGAGTTACACTAATTATTTTCCAAGCTCTATTCTAGATGTCTGCTTATTAAGACTTGTAGTTTATGCAGAGGTGAACCACTGTCCTCTAAGATTACACTAAACTACTTCTTGTACAGCTAATAGTAAAATACATCAACCCAAATCTTATGAAAGCAGCACATCCTCAGGAATAGCTAGTATATAAAAAGTATCAACATCAGTGGTTTGAATATAAAAATTTATTTTTTTAAGTCAAAGTATGCAACAAATAAAACCTACAGAAAACAGATTTTCCCATCACAATCTGTTGCTTTACCAAATAATAGTTTGAAAACACATTCCTTCAGTCATTATAAAGTTCTTAAAATACAAAAGAAATTAAATCTGTAAGAAAGTCTAGTAGACCAGATGCTGTTGTCAGGACTTTTATATCGGTGGTTATGCTTCAGTACATCCCACGCCATCCACCTCCACTCATGCCACCTTGCCCATAGTAACCGCCACTGCCTCCACCACCACGGCCTTAGGGAAAAAAAGACATTAAGAACCGTTTAGAAGATATAAATGCATAAGATATTAAAAATATATACAACATTGTAAATACTCCAATTAAAAAAGAAAACAACAAAAAAAAGGGACTTCACTGGTGGCACAGTAAGACTCCACGCTCCCAATAGAGGGGGCCCAGGTTCAATCCCTGGTCAGGGAACTAGATCCCACAAGCATGCTGCAATTAAGGAGCCAGTGAACCACAACTAAGGAGCCCGCCTGCTGCAACTAATAAGGCCCAGCGCAACCAAATAAGTAAATATTTTTTTAAAAAAGAACAATAAATGAACTTTAACTCTGCACCACATAAGGGGACTAACACAAACTGAACCAAAGTAATCAGACACTTACCATAACCACCCAGGCCATCCGGAGTACCATATCCTCCACTGTAATTGTTCCCCATTCCCATTCTTCCCACAGATCCATAGCCTCCCTGATTATCTTTAAAAAAAGAAAAAAAGTTTGAGACTGATTGCTAAGTGTCTAAGTCAGCTTATTTTAAAAACTTTACATACCCATTCCATCTCTGCCATAGGCTCCCATTCCAGAACCTCCCATTCCAGAGCCGCCTCCAGGAGTTGAATTCAAGAAGAGTTCAATGTATCGATGTTCTTTAGGGGAAAAAAAGTAATATGGAAGAAAGGAATGATGGATCAAATTTATCAGCAGAAGTGTGAAAAGGTTGAATGGCTGATATTAACTTGAAAAAGTATGCTTGCAAATTCCTAGTGGAGTGACAAAGTGAAGGCCAGATAGGACTAAAATCTAAGTTTTGTTCAAACTGTTCAAGCTTGAACAAGTAACAAGTGTTTGACACCTCAGTTTCCTTATCTATAAAAGGGCTGACATTATTTTAGAACCTGCTGGTATACGTCTTAAAAATATATTCCAGGCCCATTCATAATACTGAATTAGAATATTGAGGGTAGCTTGAGGGTAGGGTCTGGAACAACTTATTAAGTATCAAGTGACTGATGTGTGGCCAGATTTGGGAATCACTAGTGGAGTTTAAAATTTAATGGCTTAAAAACAGATTTGATGACATGCAGGAATAACTTACCCAAGTTATCAACGAATACGTTAAGAAACAATTTGCAAATGGCACAGAAACTCAGGCAAGTACAAAAAACATACTTATTTTTTTCTCTTTAGTAACTTAAACTCTAATAATCTGTCAAGTATTAAGAGTCTGAGTAAACTTCAATAAAAAGCCCCCTAGAAAGCCACTGAAGTCTGAACTTATTAGAGGCCACATGGTTTCAGGCCCCAGACTGCTAAGAGTTACCTACAGATCCCAGAACCTCTTACATTTGAGGAATTACAAATAAGAAAGTTATACCACTTACGCATGTTATTCTTATCTTTAGACATGGCAGCTACTGCATCTTCATGTGTCACAAACTCTACATCTGCTTCTCCTGTTGCTCTGCCATCAGCTCCAATATCAATATGCACTCGGATTGGATTTAGTGGTGAGAAGAACTAAAGAAAACACTTATTTTACTTTTCTATTTAGATTACTGAAAGCCAATTACCACACACTTTGGTTTTAAGTATATTAAAACAAATGAAAAGAAGAGATCTCTTTTAAAATAAGCCAGGGGATATTAAATTTAAAAAACATTTCTAAGTTAGAGAACAGTTTACCTTAAACAAATGAAAAAGCCATATTTTCCTTACAATACTGAGAGGGAGAAGAGTAAGCTCCCCTAGCCCACTCCCAAGAAAGGTATTTCAAAATTGTTTGAAAAAAGTCACCTGAGACTGACATATGCAGAGAAATTGGGTGTTAAATGACTCAGAACAATGGAGTTTGATAAACCTACCCACTGTATATGCAGAGCTCCCAAAATACATCATTTAGTTCTAATCACAAGTTAACCAGATTTAAGTGACCCCAAAAGGCACCTGGAACTTAGTCCAATTGGTTCTCAGTAAGATCAACAGCAAAATTTTTCTTTAAGTGCTAGCTGATAAATAAATACCCTCAGCTTTGTAGGCCACTGGGTCTCTATCACAACTACTCAGTGACTGACTTGGCCCCATGGGCCGAAATTTGCTGATTCTCTAACCAATTTGAAACAAACCAGTTTCAAATCAGTAATAGCAGCATCTACTACCATTATTTTCAGTTCAATTTCTGATTATCACATAAGCCTAGAAAGCTAAACCACACCACTAAAACTTACTGACTTATCACATATTTACAACACTTTCAAAACCTGACACAAGGAAAATCTTCCAGTCATCACCACTCTGCTCGTCAGTCTTTCACGAAATTATTAACTGGACTTTATAAATGTAGCTTTTAACTTGCTTGAATCTTATGTAGGCTGGCACACAACGGACACACATTCATCAACTAGTGAAGGTAAGGACATATGTATTTTCCTATTAAAGGGATTTTTGACATTAAAACTAAAAAGACAAAAATGAGTACATTAAAGAGTTTTAAAATTTAGAGACTCTGATTATGCATAAAGTCACTAATACATTACTAAAATTACTCACATTAGCAATGTCATTTTCAGTTGCACGGAAAGGTAATCCCCTCATATGTACAAAATGACCACCATGAAAACCTGAGCTTGCATCACCAGCTCCACCATAGCCATGTCCTCCCATACCTAGAGAATAAGATTTCCAAAGATTATTTCTTCCCTATACACACCTTTTCCTATTTACACCCCTTTTTTTGACAATCCAAAGAAATCTTAATACTTATAGTTGTTCTAAATATCAAATGGAGAATTTTCCTGTAAGTATACATCTGTATTAAAGCCCTATGCAGGAATGCACTGAAATATGCCTGAGTTGACTTTTGTATACAAGTCACCTATATTACCACTAAGTGCATGTAAAGCAAATACTGAAATTCACCTAAAAATGACTATGTCTTTAATATATATTTTACCTCTTCCATCTCTCATTCTGTCATCGAAGCCATCATTTCCATAGCCATAATTATTATAGCCACCATAGTCATCAAAACCTCCATAACCTATGTAATTTAAGGAGAAATACACGAATAAGCTTTGAAGAGACAAATTCTATAATCCAGTTTACAAAAGCATGTTTTGTGGCAAGCAGTCTGGCAACTCTGCCCTCCCACAAAGTTTGCAACTTCCAACTTACTGCATATGAAAAAATCAGTTAACACTTAGTGGAAATTAAAAATATGAAAAGGATCCATTTAGACATCAAAATTAATTTTCACCCTGATGCCAAACAGAAAATGTCAAAACGTAACAATCTTTAAAAAATTTTTGTGTTAAGTAAACCAGGTGCCAATATGTGCATCAATCAAGTCCCATAGCTGGCCATGGGAATCCATCTTTTCATGAACAGGTTTTAAAACCTAGTAGGTACTGAATTACTGCCATTTCTGTATTTCTTGACAAAGTGTCAGGAACATTAAGAAAATGACAACAGAACCTTTGTTCATTAGATACACATACCACCATCATATCCATCACCTCCTCGTCGCATTCTGTCATACATACTTCCACGCCCAGCTCCATAATAACCCCCTCTTCCTCCTATTGGTCTATCATATGGTCCCGGTCGCTGGCCCAGCAATCTTCTTGGTGGATCATAAAATCCTTTGATTTCACTCCTGCTACTTCTGAAGATCTCAATATACCTATTTGAAAATGGTTTAAGGTACAGGTTTCAGCATAAACGTACTAGAGTAAATAAAATATTGGGCAAAATGCAGTAAGTTTTTCTACATCTAGATATAACCCAATTTAAATTGCCTAAATACACCAAAAGTTAACATTTTTTACACCTACAAACTTAAATAATTAATATTTAAGTTTTACATACAAATCATTTGAAAACAATTCACAAAATATAATTTTAAGCTTGTTTCCTTTAGTATGTAATAGGTGTTTAGAGAAAACAGTTGATTATACAAAAGCATTTATCAACATCCTACAAAAAATGGAAACAATCTAATTTTAATTTAAGCAAACTATTATAGCATTAATTCCCCACCCAAATCTGTAGTTTCCAAGTTAAATTTAGATAATTATCAATTCTTTTAAACTACCCCAGAAAAATGTTACTGTTACCCCCCCATTTAAGCAATAGTGACCCACAACCCCCAAAAATAAAAATTTAACACCATCCCAAACTCTCCATCCCCACCTGTGCCCTATTCTTTCCTTGTGTTTCCCCAGAGCATTTTCTGCTATCTCCTTTGAAGCAAACTGCACGAAGGCCTCCCCTGTGCTTCTCCCCTGGTAGTCCATCGTCAATGTTATCCCATTTGGCACGATTTCCAACCCTTTAACCCAAGGACAAATAACCCCATCAAGGGGAACAGTGTTAAAGGCTGAAACATTCCCATCTGAATCAAATATTTAAAACAAGTCTAAACAAAACAAAACAAAAAAGCTTAGTTTTCCCATCACCCCATAATATAAAAGGAAGCTTTTTTTCAAATATTATTGGATTACATAAAAATTTCTCTGCGACCAATGTCTTTTAAAATTACACACACACTCTAAAAGCCCACCTAATATTACATGGAAAAAAAATTCAAACTTAACTATGCTCCATATGCTAATTCATGATTCATTTCATCACACATAATTACTCTCAATTAAGTTTATTGCGTATTAGTTAGGTTTTATATATTTTTACACATTCTGTATTGAATATTAACTGGAGCACATTTCGTAACTTAATACATTAACCCAGATATACTCAAATCAAAAAGTCCCCCAAACAAATGGGTTTTACAAATTAAAAACTGAGTAATAGAAATATAAAATTAAAATACTACTAAACTTTGACTAATACTAGAGGTACCTTGAAAGAACTGAACTATTTCCTCTTTGCTGCAACCAAATGGCAGTCCACGAAGTCGTACTGTCCCATCACTAGCGTCATTTGGACCATTATGTTTCATAACCCAATCCATCTCAATACCGTTTGATTTAAATGCTATAAAAAATAAACAAGCACATAAAGCAGTCAATCAAAATACACTCTTGCCAGAGGTACTGAAGAAACACCTCTCAGTGGGTGCACAACAGGAAATGTTAACTATGGTTCAGTGACTTCAGTGACAGCATCACGATACAACGGTACAACACCTTCTATTTGGGGGTAGACAAAAAGACTGCGAAAAGGCAGTGAAACCTGAACCCCCCCCCACCAAAGTACTGAATTTCTAAGTATCAAATATTATATATTAACCAATTTTAAGAAAACTTACATAATTCCACCATCAGTCTTCAAACTCTATTTCTTCACCCTGTCATCTTAATGTCAACTCTAGCCTCTTCCTCACATCTCAAATTTTCCAGGTTTTATTATTCACTTGAATAGTTATGCAAATTCTTTAAAACTTAATTACCCAAAAGTTGTACATAGTACCATCATTCATTCACAGTAAGAGCCTAAGTCACAAGTACAATGAGTATTCTCCTTCGATGTTGGAAAAATGGTATTAAAAGTCTCAACTTAATAGATGCACTATAATTCTGAACACACCAAATTGTTTTCGAAGGGGGAAAAATTCCTATCTGTGTTTAAACCTGATTTAAACACTCCCCAAAAGCAAGTTTTACAATTACTGAGTTAATTAGGCTGACTTTTAAAACTGAGATAAAAGGGCACTCAAAAGTGAATGGCTTTCAGTTTTTTGAAGCCACCTGTTTAGAAATTATTGAAGACAGTAATATTAAAAACCAGTTTACTCACTACTTTAGACAGAACTTTTTAAAAAGTAATGCAATCACATTCAAAAAGTATTAAAAACAGTACCAGACACCCTCCTTCCCCCCCAAAAAAAGAACCCATCCACCAAATTCCCTTCCCAAGAGACAATCATCCTTTCTTTTAAAATTCCCCAACATTTTAAAGAGGTTAATGCAGAAGTCCTTCAGCTGCAGAAACTTACCACATCTTATAAATTTCACTATGCAGCTGTAGGAATCCTACTCACCTGAATATTTCAAACCTTTCCCTCACCACCTCCTCCCCTGTAAACAAAACAATTTGTTCACTTGACTCCTTTAAGCTTGAGGATTATTCATATAAACAGTATTCACTAATATTTAATTTCACACAATCTAATTATCAGTGCAACTGTTAGGGGTAGCATCTCAAAAGAGTAAAATTTTTTCCCTAGAATCCACACATTTAAAACAAGCTAATGTAGAAATTATCCAAATGTGGTTATTAAGCAAATACCTCTGGCATACGAATCACATGAATCACATCTGGTACTTGTTTCGCTGTTTTTTTTGAACGCTAAGTGCCACTCTAGACACAGATGTTCAAAATAGGAATGCAAATTTTTATCTGACATTACAACTAATTATTATGCACAAAAATAACTGGGAAGAACTTTTAAGAGAAAGGAAACCCTGGGTTTGAATCCCTAGTCTGCCACTCACTGGCTACTTAACTTAAGCAAACTACTTAACCTCTGCATTTAACTGTAAAGTGCAGCAGTGGTACTTACACCTCACTGGACTGTTAAGGAATTCGTGCTTTGTCTGCAACATGGTAATCATTCAATGGTGGCCATTGTTATTGGATTTTAAGGGGCCCTGTAAAACTAATGAAATAACCCACAAACAAAATAACTGAACCTTAAAGGATAGGAAACCATCCTGAATCTTGAAAGGAAATAAGGACTGTTACAAGTCTTTTTCAAAGTCAACAAAGGCTTAAGTTTTCAAGTGTCCTTAGGAACTGTCTAAAGCAGAGAGAAAGAGGAAAAAAAGGGGTCTCTGGAAATGTTTACTAGGATATGTGATTAGCTAGACAATTAAAAAACTAGCTCTAGAGTCACCCTGAAAGTAGGCTTTGAGGAAAAAATTGAGACATTTTGGAGATCTTTATCATTTTCTTAACAAAAACTGTCAGCAACCTAAAAACTGTTTTCTACAAAGGGGAATTTAAGAACACAATAGGAAAAAATAGGGAGGCTCTAACCTCAAATATTAACTTCCTCATGAAAAACTTAAGAACTTTGCAAAGCCAATCTAATCTGTTATGAAAAGACCGCAGATATGGTGGTTTTATTTCATTTAGAACATTCCTTTTTTTCAATGTAAAGGTACTGTTTCAGGAACAAATACCAAAAACAAAAACAAAACCTGACGTATCTTTACTATAAATCTTATTAGCACTTTCCAAGAAATACTAGGCAAACTAGTTCTGATTTTTGGATCAGCCTATATCAATGAGACCTATATAAAAACAACAAACATAGCCTATAAAAAAATACCAAGCTGTTAACACAATTCTAAATCAGGATAAATTAAGCAGATTCGGAAGACAAACTATTTTATAGGGTGACTCTCCATCCCATGTTTATGAAGAGTACACAATAAAGAAAGCCATACTCTACTACCTCTTCAAAACTCAAAATTTGAACCTAGAATTCTATTTACAAAACAAAACCAAGACGAACTCTAAACACATAAAAAAAGACAATCTGCTCTAATACCTTAATAAAGCTGTCTCGGCAACTACCTAAATGGCATTTCCTAATTATTCAGGATAATCCACCTCAACCTTTCTTCGCAACAGTGTCATGGCTAATCACAATGCTTTTTAAAGAATTCCTAGTGGTAGCACCAATTAAAATACCAGCAGTTGAAATACTAAAATAACTTCAGTCAGTTCTATATGAGATTTTAAATATAATTTCCTAAACATTATGCTAAGTGAAAAAAGCCAGTCACAAAAGACCACATGTTGTGTGATTTTAAATGGGTGAAGTCTATGGTATGTGAACTGTATCCCAAAGCTGTTAAGAAAAAGCATCTAACAGAGACCAAGAGATAAAATTCCTTTATAACATAGAGGCATATACTATTTTCCTAAGTATAATACACACAGTAAGAGTTTGATGCATTAATAACTTTCTAAATGGTAGTCCACTGCTGCTAAAAAAATGAGAAGGAACTTCAATATTTGGTCAATAAGTGGTGATGAAATGCTTAACATGGTAATTTTACATCATTTCCCTTTCACTGTGCTTGCTCCTTAATTGAACTTTTAATTTTTTTGGGCCACACCATGAGGCATGTAGGATCTTAGTTCCCCGACCAGGGATGGAACCCGTGCCCCCTGCATTAGGAGCGCGGCGTCTTAACCACTGGACCGCCAGGGAAGTCCCATCATTACTTTTAAATAAAAACAAAATTAGAGACACCTCTAGTACCTAAAGGTGGTGAGGTCTCTAAAATGATCAAGTTCTTCTCTAGAACAATGTTACCAGCCACTGCAGTTCAGCCAAGAACACCAGAACAGTTATTAAAAATATAAAGGCAATTAGATGGATTTCCAGATTATGATGCAGATGAAAAAGAGGGCAGAAAAAAAGGTTTCTAGAGTAATCCAAGCAGGGAAACTGTTATATCACATACTAGGAAACTAGTATAGAAAACTCTGGGCTTTCTTTTCAAAGTCCACAAGAATCATAAAACATCTTCAACAACAGGAAGAGTTTTTTGTTTTTAAAGCTGGAAAAATAGCCTGCCTGTCCCTTTTGTATGGTCTTTAGTGAAAATTACAGAACCAGTTGTCCGTCTGTTCTAAGGACCGAAAATCATCACAGCATCACATGACTGAACTTGCAGTTTGCCTTTCTGTTGAGCAGGCTTATTTTCTTGGTCAAAACGTTACTACAGCCCTACACCAAATAGAAAACATGCTTAGCTACCAAAAGAAAATAAACCCTAACTGTATTTTGAAGTATCTTACTTCTACAGCCTTAATCCCCAAACAATCTCTGCAGAAAATCCAACCCTTGGAGATTTAATCATTCAATTCCTATACACAGTTTTGCCATCACTGGTTGTGTTTTAACAACCGTTTCCCCAAAATAAAACTCCTACTTAAATTCTAACCCAATCAATATTTACCAAACTACACAAAACCACTGCTAAACCATCCCACCCCCGCCCACAGGTTCCAAAAGCCTAGTTCCACAGTTCACTGGATCCAGACGACCTATTTGAAATAAGTCCATTTCACATTCCTATCTGGTAAGTCACCCGCTTTTCTGCTTACAAAACAATTACCCACAAAGTCTTTCGATACGTTTAAGAGAAGCGTGGAAAAAAAAAACCCTTTGGAAAATGAGTACGTACTCTTTTCGAAGTTCCAAATCTGGACTATAAGGGCCGGCTAAGCGTCCTTTATTCCGCCCCGGAGACTTTTCGTTTATCTAGCTGCCCTAGAGACCAAAGAGCTAGGGAGAGTACGCCCCTTCCCCCCCTCCCCGCCCGGCAGCCAAGCCTGGCTTAAAAACCTTCGCCACCGGGCGGCGGAATTACAAAGGAGGCCGTCTGGCTCCTTTGTCCTGGATTTGGGAGTTGAGCGCCTTCGTCGCCATTGGCTTTCCTCCCCCAGCTCCAGCCTCTCTCATCTTGGGAATCTGCGTCAGAAGTCACTCGCAGTCCCGCCGGCCCAGGTAGCCCAGCCGAGACTGCGGAGGAAGGGAGGCCGCGGTGGGAGGCCAGGCCCATCTGGCGCCATTTCCATCGGGAGCGCGCCCGACGGCCCAGATCCTCCCGCCACCCAAGTGCCCAGCCTTTCCCTGCTCGCTTCCTTCCCCACCCTCATCCCTTCCACGGACCTTTAACCACCCCACGGACTTATAAATCAGTTTTCGGAAGCTGATGGGCAAAAAACAGAAAGAGATGAGAAGGGCGGGAAGCTGAGCTGGCCGCGCCGCCGTACCCAAAATGGCGGAGGCCATACCAGCAGGGAAAGGAGAAGTGCTGGATGACCCCCACTTCGGGGCTCGGTTTCGTTCACTGAATTCCACCTGAGTAAATCCTCCCCCCGGCAGGCCGCCCTCCTTGAAGTGGGAGATCGCCTGGGAGGCGCAGCCTGGCCGCCTCCGAGCGGCGACCTCCACACTTCCCCCCCGCAGCCCCACCCCCTCCCAGTCGCTCTTTCGTCCTTCTCCCGACTCCGCTCTCGAAACCACCAGCCCAACCTACCCCCTTTTACTTCAGATACCCTGTCGGGCGACAGTAGCACCGACTCCGGTGCTCAGGGGGTCCGGTCGTGAGCAGGGAGAAGTCGCCCGCCTCGTGCAGCGCTCCCACAACGGTTCTTCCAACCGTCTCCGGCGGCGGCAACCGCTAAGGGAGCTGCGCAGCAGAGCGACTGGCTTGGGGGGATGGGAGAGAGCGAGCGAGGAGGAGGGGGTGGAGCGAGAGCGAGGAAGACCGGCAGGCCCCACTCACGCGAGACAAGAGAGTCAGCCCAGCCTTGGAGCGGACGGCAGGAAGTGCGCTTGCGCGTTGGTGAGAAGCCTGGTTGTTGTGGGGAGAGGTGGAGAGGAGTCCGGAGGTAGTCCAGTTAAAGAAAGAGGTTGCGAACTCCACCTTTTTGCTTCCCATAAAACTATCAGATCCTCAGAGGTCACCTTTCTGCTCTCTCGGGGAGGATGTGAAGAGGCAATAGTGGTCCTGTGTTGCAGGAACCGTGGCGTCGGGGTGTGGAAAAGTTCTCTGCTGCTCTGCCGCACCAAGAACAAGTTCGGTAAAGGCCCCGCCCCTACCTCAGCGTCACCTGCGTGGAAAGGGAGCCACGTGGTTCGGCTGCCAAACGCGGGGAGGGCATTTCTTGTCCACCATGTTTGCATTATGCGGTAAAAATAGTAGGGCTTCTCAGCTGGGAAGATACAAGAGTGTCCACCAGGCCCTGATTTAGGTTCTTGGGCTGGGGCTCCTTCCCCCGGCTTTGACACTGCCGGCCCAGCCGCCCCATCGTTGGGGGCGAGGGGGAGGATGTTCATGATTGAAGTTTCCCTGCAGATCACTCCTCGCTTCCTCTTCTCGCTTTCACATTCTCTCTCACCTGTAATGTCTCCCATTTTGTAATCTCAGTGACCCATCAGCCGCTTGAGGCACCCGATTTCGGGTTTTCTGAATAGTGCTTTGCATTCTTGAAAATTGCACGAACAAGTGACGCCTAAAAAATAATTTTTGGTTGTGCAGACTCGCATACCACCGAGGTTCCTAGTGACAGCTTTTAGGGAAAAACAAAAACAAAACCCAAAAAACAAGCAAGGCTAATTTCTGTAAGAGTGGAGGGCAGTCCTGGTACCGAGATCAATGCAAGTTAAAGTGCAAGCGAAGGAACGTATGTCAAATGCGAGGGAGAGAAGGAAATGAGTTCGAGTACAGGAATGTTCCCGAAGGTTGCAAATGTGGACGAACCTAAGTTGTACACCTTCAGTATCCAAAGACTTTGTACTTTGTACTACAGGCACTAGGAAGCCCGTCGAGAGTGGGATGAGGGGGCGCAAGGGGTATTAGCAGTGGAGAAGCTTGAATAATTTTTCCTTCATGAGGTTTGCAGTGTGTAGGGTGGAGACAGGAGGCCAGTTACCGTCATATAATGGAAACTTCCATTTCGTGGCTTTAATTCATTCTCAAACCTGCGTAAGACAAGTTGTGCGACAGTAAGAATTGTCTGGGTCATAATGCCCTACTGTCTTTCTTGAGACCACTCCCTCAAAATAACCCTTAGAGAAAGGGAGAAGGGGCAATGTCATCATTTACAAGAGATAGAAAAACGAAACTGGATAATGTAATAAGGATAGCTCACAATTATTGAGAGCTTGCTTGAGCTAGATGCTGTGCTCAATTCACTGACTCTTTATAACCCTGAAAAATAATTATTTTTATCCCCATTTTACAGATGGTATGCCTGAGTTCTAGAGAAATGTAAAAAGTTGCCCAAGGTTATACACCTAGTGGCAGAAGCTAGGAATTAAACCCAAGTGGTTTTTACTCCAGGGGCTTAGGGTCTTAAAGCTCTATGTACCTACCTGGAGATGTAAATAACCTTTGAGGGAACAAACATCATTTTAGGCAAATTGAAGTTACTTCTTTTTTTTAAGAAGTGGACCTTTTTTTTTTTTTCCCCCCCGTTACGTGGCCACTCTTGTGGCCTCTCCCGTTGCGGAGCACAGGCTCCGGACGCACAGGCTCAGCGGCCATGGCTCACGGGCCTAGCCGCTCCGCGGCATGTGGGATCTTCCTGGGCCGGGGCACGAACCCGTGTTCCCTGCATCGGCAGGCGGACTCTCAACCACTGCGCCACCAGGGAAGCCCGATGTGGACCATTTTTAAAGTATTGAATTTGTTACAACATTGCTTCTGTTTTATGTTTTGGTTTTTTGGCCCCAGGTCATGTGGGATCTTAGCTCCCTGACCAGGGATCGAACCCGCACCCCCTGTATTGGAAGGCGAAGTCTTAACCACTGGACTGCCAGGGAAGTCCCCAAATTGAAGTTATTTCTAACTAACACTGCAGTTAGCATCTCTGGAGACCTGCAGTTAACGGTTTATTGGCTGGAGACTTTTGAACAGGACTGAAACTTGGTATCTTGGTGTCTGACACTGTGAGGATGTCGGGGGAGCTTTCTTTTCTCTCTCTAATGATTGCTTTATTAGTAAGACTCCAAGCTCCCGCTTCAGGTGGAGTTCTTCCCTGGATTCAAATTACATCACTACTTTATCCTTTCTGTCTTTCAATCTGATTTGGTAGATGGAATTCTGTAATCCCTTTTACCCCTTGCGTGAATTCAAACAATCTGTTTACTGCCTGAATGAGTTTGCCATTCTCTCCACATATTTTTATTGTTACGGGCCATAATCCTAAAATCATTCTTAAGACTTTTCAGCACCAAACTGCAATGCTTTCTTTGTTTTTTTGGCCACATTTCGTTGTATTGGGCATTCTGCTGTTTGCCAGTGTGAATGCTTGGGAAGGACTTGAAATTAGCACATGCATACCTTTGACTTTTTTATTATTACAGCAAGTAGGAAGTTTTGAGTTTAAAAAAAAGTATGTTATATAGGGGTAAACTTAATTTTTATTTGGCTTCCTATTTTATTACTTTTCTCAAAAAAAAAAAGTCTATCAACTGTTCTCATTTGCAAGTTGAGTCCTGTAAGGCTTGGTGAGATTGGCTCACCATTGGCTCCAGTGGTCCGTACTGAATTGTTTCCAGATTGGTCTCTGTGGAATTGTTTCCATAGAGATGGTTAGAACTAAGGACTCCCAGCTGCTTTTTTTTTCTCTCTCTTTGTCTTCCTTTTCGTCATTTCAGTGCTTTCCTATTAGTACAGAGATCAGAGGGACCCTGCAGAGGGTCTTGTTAGAGGCCAAAATGAGAGAAGAGATGAAAAAGGAGAAGGAAATAGAAGTACCCGCACGGCCCAGAGGAAAACAAGACAGCTAACACGTGATCCTGATTATACCACCAGGATGAAGGAAACAGGAAAATTCCATGCAGAGCCTGAAAAAGAAAGAAAGAGAAATTGAAAGAGACTGTACTCTTTTGGGGGAGGGAAGGCATATTAACTAAAAATTGGCTAAGATAGTTGTTCACATACCCCCACTGGCATTCTGAAATAATGTAAAAACTGGATTACAATATTTTTATCTACAGGAAAATCAAATAAGCTAAAAACGTAACAAACCCACAAATAAGTTTCTAGGAGTGTGTCTAATTAAGGTGGTTAATGCCTTTTGAACACTAAATCTGTCTTACTAAGGTTTTGTGAAATGCTTGTTCTTTGATTTATATCATATATATCTACTCTCTTTAGAAAGCAGTAGTCTTCTCCATCATAATTCAAAATTATTTCTCAAGACAAGACTTAATTACAGTTTACATTCTTGATACTTGTTTGTATCTTCAAGTCACCCTAGTGTTCATTCTGGGATTAGGGAAGCCAAAAGGTCTCATCCAATTGGAATAATTACTAAGTAAACAAATTGCAACTTAAAAGGAAAAAAGCACCCAGCACACTTTCTCTAATTTTTGAAAATAATTAAAAGTGTTGAACATTATTTCTGTCCCAGTGGATTGCTGTGAAGAACAGGGAAAGCAGCTACAAAAGATAGCTACTTAAGGAATTTAAGTCAAACTATTGTACTGCTTTTCATATTTTATAAGCACATTGATAACTTAGAAAACACTGTACCGTTAAGAGTAACACACCATTCCCCTCTCCCCCCACACATGATTTTAAGCTTCTGAGTGGTAGATAAAAATATGTTTCTTCATATATGTACCTATGCCTCTTAGTGTATAAATAACTATGGTTATATTGGGGGTGGAGGCACTTATTTAAGTAACTAATTTTCACCACAGTCTAGCAAAGAAGGTCCAGCAGAGATGATGAGCTCTTAAATTAGAACAATGGTACTGGGATAGATATAAGAGGATGTGTTTGAGATATTTAGGAGCCATTATCAGCAGGATTTAGTGATTGATTAGAGAAGCTGTGGATGGATAGTAAAAAGTCAAGGATGAGTTATTTTTGGTTTAGGGTTTGATGGTGGGTAGTAACTGACATAGGGAATATAGGACTTGAGTATACTGATTTTGAGGTGCCATATACAATCCAAGTGGATGTGTCTAGTAGGAAATTAATATGTGCTAGGATATATAGCTGGCGATCACCAACGTATACTTTGCTTTTACATTCTGATAGTTTAGGGAAATAGGCTCAGGCTAGGTAAATTTGGTCTAGAATCTCTTGTAAAAACTGGAATGAGAACAGATTAACTTACAATGAGGAATAATGAGAAATATAATTCAAACAGATTGACTGCATCTTGTCCCTATGTTTTGCAGTGGCTGCTTCTGAATATTATATATAAAAAAATTATACTTTACAAGTAAGTACTAGGGTTGTAATATACAGCATGATGACTATAATTAACACTACTATATGATGTATGAAAGTTGTTAAGAGAGTAAATCCTAAAAGTTCTCATTACAAGGAAACATTTTTCTTATTTTGCTTTCTCTTTTTATTGTGTTTATAAGAGGTGATGGATGCTAACTAAACTTCAGTAATCATCTCAGAATATATGTAAGTCAAACTATTATGCTATATACCTTAAACTTACACAGTAATGTGTAACAATTGTATCTCAGTAAAACTGGGGAAAAAAAGAAATCATGCTGTATTACTTAGTATTGCTGTTAACAAATTACTCTAAAACTTAGCAGCTTAAAACAACAGACTTTTATTATTTCATTGTTTCTGTGGGTCTGAAACCTGAAGGCAGCTTAGATGGGTGCCTCTGGCTCAGGGTCTCTTATAAAGCTGCAATCAAAAGTGTCAACAGGGGGCTTCCCTGGTGGCGCAGTGGTTAAGAATCTGCCTGCCAATGCAGGGAATACGGGTTTGAGCCCTGGTCTGGGAAGATCCCACATGCCGCAGAACAACTAAGCCCATGAGCCACAACTACTGAGCCCGTGTGCCACAACTACTGAAGCCTGTGTGCCTAGAGCCCATGCTCTGCAACAAGAGAAGCCACCGCAATGAGAAGCCCATGCACTGCAACGAAGAGTAGCCCCCTCTCGCCACAACTAGAGAAAGCCCATGTGCAGCAATGAAGACCCAACGTGGCCAAAGATAATAAATAAATAAATAAATAAAATTTTTTTTTAAAAAAGTGTCAGCTGGGCCTGCAGTTACTCAAGGCTCAACTGATGGAAGATCTGCTTCCAAGCGCCCTTACATGGTTATTGGCAGGCCTCAGTTTTGTTTTGTTTTTTTTAATTATTTAAAAATTTTAGAATAGTTGTACGTTTACAAAAAAGTTGCCAAGATAGTATGAAGAGTTCCTGTATACCTCTCACTCAGTTTCCTTTGTTGTTAACATCTTACATTCTATGGTATGTTTGTCACAAGTAATGAACCAGCATTGGTCCATTGCTATTAACTAAACGCTGCACTTCATTTGGGGTTCACTTGTTTTTCTGTAACATCCTTTTTGTGTTCCAGTATCTGATCTGGGATGCTAAATTACATTAGTCAACATTTTCCTTAGCATCCTCTAGTCAAGTACTTTGTAGAATATCCTTCAGTTGGAATTTCTCTGATGTCTTTGGCATAATTAGACAAGAGTAATGTGTTCTTGGGAAGAAGACTACAGAAGTAAAGTGCCATTCCCATCACACCATATCAAAAGTATATGCTGTCAACATGACTTATCACTGATGGTGTTACCTTTAATCACCTGGGTGAGGTAGTGTTTGCCAGATTTCTCCACTGTGAAGTTGCTTTTTATCCTCTTCCTATGGTCTACTCTTTTGGAAACAAGTCACTGAGTGCACCCATACTCAAGGGGTATTTAAACTCCATCTCCTGGAAGCCACCGCAAGGAGAAGTCCGCACACGTTGACGAAGAGTAGCCCCCACTCTCTGCAACTAGAGAAAGCCCGCGCGCAGCAGCGAAGACCCAACGCAACCAAAAATATAAATAAATAAATAAATTTATATAAATAAATAAACTCCATCTCCTGGAAGAGAGAGTAGCTAGATAAATTATTTGATATTATTCTGTAAGGTTTTTCTTTCTTTCATTCTTTCATCTTTTATATATGTCAGTACAGACTCGTGGATATTCATTTTTGTACTTTGGGTTATAATCTACTACTACATTACTAATTTTGTTGCTCAAATTGTTCTTGCTTAGGCCACTGGGAGCACTTTCAGGTTGGCTTCTATATCCCTTTGACATGCCCCTATCCTTTTTATTTTTTGAGACTGCCTTACTTTCTGGTACTAGAAGATGCTGCAGGCTCATCTGGTATTTTCTTTACCCTGGCCCTAGAATCGGCCATTTCTCCGGGGAGCTTCACTTTTATTATTGGGGAATGGTGTTCAGTTTCCACATTTCCCAAATGTCCTTTTTGTTTTGTTATTAAAATGTAATTTTATTCTATTGTGGTTGAAGGACACACTTTGTATGATTCCAGGCCTTTCAATTTATTGAGACTTGTTTTATGGGCTACCTAACATATGGTCTATTCTGAAGAATGCTTCATGTGCACTTGAGAAGGATGTGCTGTTTACTGCTATTGTGGGGTGTACTAGAGATGTCTGATAGGTCTAGTTGGTTTACAGTGTTGTTAAATCTTGTTGATCTTCTGTCTAGTTGTTCTATCCATTATTGAAACTAGGCATTGAAGTCTCCAACTATTATTGTTGATTTGTCTATTTCTTCTATTCTGTCAGTTTTTGCTTCATGTGTTTTGGGGTTCTGTTGTTAGGTGCATATTTATAACTGTCATATGTTCCAGATAGATTGATACTTTTATCATTATAAAATGTCATTCTTGGGCTTCGCTGGTGGCGCAGTGGTTGAGAGTCCACCGGCCGAAGCAGGGGACACGGGTTCGTGCCCTGGTCTGGGAAGATCCCACATGCTGCGGAGCGGCTAGGCCCATGAGCCATGGCCGCTGAGCCTGCGCGTCCAGAGCCTGTGCTCCGCAACGGGAGAGGCCACAACAGTGAGAGGCCTGCGTACCGCAAAAAAAAAAAAAAAAAAAGTCATTCTTTGTCTGTAGTAACAAATATTGTCTTAAAGTCTATTTTGTTTGTTATTAGTATAGTCACTCCAGCTCTCTTTTGGTTATACTTTGCATGGCATATCTTTTCCCCATTTTTTTGCTTTCAATCTATTTGTGTCTTTGAATTTAAAGTTTGTCTCTTATAGAAAGCATATAGTTAGATCATGTCTTTTAAAAAAAATCCCTTTGATGTGAATTTAGCCATTTACATTTAATGTAATTAAGGTGGGGTTTAAGTCTGCCATTTTGCTATTTGTTTTCTATATGTCATGTCTTTATTGTTTCTCTATTCCTCCATTACTGCTTGCTTTTGTATTAACTAGATATTATATATATGAATATGAATATCTATAAAGAACATATGTATATGGCTATTATGAAAAAGAATACAAATAACAAATGTTGGCAAGGATGTGGAGAAAAGGGAACCCTCATACACTGTTGGTGGGAATGTAAATTGGTGCAGCCACTGTGGGAAACAGTATGGAGGTTTCTCAAAAAACTAGAAATAGAACTACCATATGACTCAGCAATTCAACTTCTGGGTATGTATCTGAAAAAAACCAAAAATACTAATTTGAAAAGATACATGCACCTCAGTGTTCATAGAAGCATTATTTACAATTGGCAAAATATGGAAGCAACCTAAGTGTCCATCAACAGATGAATGGATAAAGAAGATGTGGTATATTTATACAATGGAATACTACTCAGTCATAAAAAAGAATGAAGTTTTGCCATTTGCAACTATGTGGGTGGACTTGGAGGGTATTATGCTAAGTGAAATAAGTCAGACAAAGACAAATACTGTATGTTATCGTTTATATGTGGAATCTAAAAAATACAACAAACTAGTGAATATAACAAAAAAGAAACGGACTCACAAATATAGAGAACAAACTAGTGGTTACCAGTGGGGAGAGGAAGTGGGGGACAATAATTTGGTTGATAAATGGTAAGTCATGACGATAAGATGAGAACTGTAAACTTTAACAGAAAAGTGAAAAATTTCCATCCAAAACAGTGGGTATTCAAACATAAATGTAGTTGAGGAAATCAGAACGAGTCTAAAAATATTTGAACAAAGGAAGTGTTTCAGAGCTTCTATTAAGTATAGGAAATATGGGTAAAAGTAAACACAAAGTAGTTGAATGCCATATATATGTGTATGTGTGTGTGTGTGTATGTGTGTGCGTGTGTGTGTGTGTGTGTGTGTATATATATATATATGGTCTTAGTAGCTAAATGAAACTAATTTAAAAATAGACTTTCTTCCAAATTTTTATTTAAAAACTTATTTTACTTATAATTTGTAATTCTTTTTTATACTCATTTTCTTTTCACCAGCAAGTAGACTGTGTTCAAGTACACTTTGAATGCCAGTCAGTGCTCTATTAGTAAGTATTTACATTTTCAAAGAACTAAACTGGCATTTATTAATGAGTATCCTCGTTTTGAGGCAGTAGTCATAAGCAAAAGCTAAGTGGATTCTTTTATGCTAACAGCTACAGAATAACAGAAATCAACTTTCTGTTGTCTGTAGCCACAGGAGACTGTAAACAAGCTAAGACAGTTAGTTACAGAGGGACAAATAAGCCTCAGTGTTCCCAGGCATACCCATGGGCAGGTTTAATGACTAAGCTATTTGAACAAGGGAGGTTTATGATTTCCCTACATTTCCATGGTAAATGGAACCAAGATTAGAATTCAGGAAGGTGTCTACTGTGTTCTCAAAAACAAACCCAGTGGAACTCCGGGGAAGGTAGTGGGACAGGGAATTGTCAAATGGGATTTTAGTTTTTTCCGTACTATTTTATTGTTTATAAAAGGATTATATTCATATACTAATTTGATTATTAAAAACTAAAGAGTTATAAAAGATAAATATGAGTAGTTGAGAAGTCATATGAATTTATGAATTTATTTTATGTATTTATTTTTGGCTGCGTTGGGTCTTCGTTGCTGCGCGCGGCGTTTCTCTAGTGGCGGCGAGTGGGGGCTACTCTTCGTTGTGGTGCGCAGGCTTCTCATTGCGGTGGCTTCTCTGTTGTGGAGCACAGGCTCTAGGCACGCGAGCTTCAGTGGTTGTGGCTCACGGGCTCTAGAGCCCGGGCTCTAGAGCGCAGGCTCAGTAATTCTGGTGCATGGGATGCTCCACAGCATGTGGGATCTTCCCCGGCCCGGGATCGACACCGTGTCCCCAGCATTGGCAAGCAGATTCTTAACCACTGCGCCACCAGGGAAGTCCTGAAATCATATGAATTTAGATTTATGAGCTTGTACCCTCTGGGGGTAATTTATTTCTTTTTAAACAGCATATTTGCTTGGCATTATTGAGGGACATGTAAAGCCACTCTAGGTGTCCAAACGGAATGTCAGTGAAACTAGAGAAGGATAATTTAAATTATTTGGCTCATTTGAAAAACACTGTGCTGGATAGTTGCTCAGAGCCCTGCCTGATAGCTGCACCTGAGGACCAGCCATTTGACTGGATGCCAAAATTTGTGCAAGCCCATTTACTGGGTAAATAAAAGCAAGTTGCTTAAACTTTACCTGCCTCAAATTTTCTCTCAGCAATTCAGGGGGATGTTAATCCTGCCTTTTCCTTATAGGAATGAAACCAAAACTAATTTTAAGGAGAGAGAGAGAGAAAAAAAAAAAGACATCTTCAAAAGTAAATTCTAGATTAGATCCTCAGGGTAGAGGTGTATGGCTCATTCATGAGATTCTCTTCTCTCCCTGGTGCCTAGTATTGGAGTCTGCCTGCCACACAGTAGCTGTTGAACTGAACTTTGGATTTCTGAACCCACAAAGATAAAGAAGAAATCATGAACATTGGCTCCAGCAGATCTTTACAGCCTTAACTCCACCCTCTCCTATCCTCTTGCCACATCTATTTCCATATTGAATTGTTTACCCTGGGATTAATCCATGCACTCTGCCCAAGATGCCTGTTCCCCCCTTATGGAACTGCTGGACATTTTTTTGTATATGTTTTTGGACCCATTCAAATGTCACCTCATCTCTGGAGCTCCCTCTGACTGTCTCCTGGGCAGAGTTATTGCTCTCTCCTTGTGTTCATAAGCATTGTATCTTTATCTTTTTATTTTATATTTTATAATTTTTACATTGGTCTCCTCACTGACTGAGAATACCTTGACAGAGAGTTAGTGACTTGTTCATCATTTTATCCCCCAAATCTAGTATGTGCCTGGTGTTTAGGAAATACACAGTAATTTTTGAAAATTAAATTGTTAATGTGAACCCTATGTTAAGCATAACTGGTTACCATAGAGCACAAACAGGAATATTAATCAAATTAAATGAATAAAAATACTTTTTCTCCCCTTTGAGAATAAAAATTAAATTTATAAAATACATTTTAAAAAGATAGTTTTAATACATTTATGGTGTTAGAAACTTCATGCTCTTTTTGTAGTGAGTCTCTAAGTACGGCATCAGCATCACTTGGGAACTTGTTAGAAATGTAAATTCTTGACTTATGAAATAAAAAATTCTGGGCATGGAGTCCAGCAATTTGTGTTTTAATACAACTTATGAAATAAAAAATTCTGGGCATGGAGTCCAGCAATTTGTGTTTTAATACATCCCCACAGGTGATTCTGATGAATGCTAAAATCTGAAAAGCACTGTTCTAGAACAAATAAAAATGCTTAAGAAACTTTCACACTTGACCAAGAGCTCTTTTTACTTAATCAGAAATCTTGTTTAGTTTTCATACATAGTACAATTATTTAGTGTTTCTTGTACCAGGGTCCTTTGTATTCTTGAGTGTCTGCAAATTCTAAGAGAATTTTTAAACTCTTGAGTTTTCATTTCAAAGATGGTCTAAAGTATTTTAACACTTAAGACAAAATTTCTCTTATGCAGTGGTAGTTTACAATTTCATGGAACTAAGATTTTAGTTCCTTAAGTAAGAGTTCCTCAAATTCTGGTCCTGGGATATATTCTAAGGCACGGTGGTTAACAACATGGACTCTTCAATTAGACTATTTGGGTTCAAATTTAGGCATTGCCTAAATATGTGACCTTGGGCAAGTTACTTAAAATTTCTGAGCCTCTGTTTATTCACCTGTAAAATGGAAATGGAGATTATAATAAGGATCTATCTCATGAGATGCTCTGAGGATTAAATGCTCTTAGAACCATGTCTAGCACATAATAAGTGCTCAGTAAGTATTTATTATTATTGTTCTTGGAAATTTGTGCAGCAGTTAGGATTTTGCTGGGCTGCAAGTAACAGAATACTGGATTGTGTTCATTTCCTGTTGCTGCTATAACAAATTATCACAAATTTAGTGAGTAACAATAACACAAATTTATTATTTTATAGTTCTGAAGGTCACAAATCCAAAATAGGTCTCACTGGGATAAAATCAATCTTGATCTGGGACTTCCCAGCCTCAAGATTGTGAGAAAAGAAATTCTGTTGTTTAAGCCACACAGTCTATGGTTTGTTATGGCATCCTCAACTGACTAATCCAGATTTGTTCCTTCTAGAGGTTCTAGGGGAGAATTTGTTTCCTTGCCTTGTTCAATTTTTTTTGTTTGTTTTGGCCATGCTCCATGGCATGGGGTCGAGGAACTTCCCTGACCAGGGATCAAACCCATGCCCTCTACATTGGGAGCACGGATTCTTAACCACTGGACCACCAGGGAAGTCCCACCTTATTCAATTTCTAGAGGCTATCTATATTTCTTGGCTTGTGTCTCCTTCCTCTGTCTTTAACCCAGCAGCACAGCATGTTCAAATCACTGCCTTGAACTTTTCTGCCTCCCTCTTCCACTTTTAATGACCCCTGTGACATTTAGTCCACTGGGATAATCCAAAATAATCTTATTTTAAGGTCAGTTGGAACTTCCCTGGTGGTGCAGTGGTTAAGAATCCACCTGCCAATGCAGGGGACACGGGTTTGATCCCTGGTCTGGGAAGATCCCACATACTGCGGGGCAACTAAGCCCATGTGCCACAACTACTGAGCCTGTGCTCTAGATCCCACAAGCCACAACTACTGAGGCCGGGTGCCACAACTACCGAACCCGCTTGCTGCAATCACTGAAGCCTGTGCACCTAGAGCCCATGCTCTGCAACAAGAGAAGCCACCACAATGAGAAGCCCGCGCACCGCAACAAAGAGTAGCCCCCACTCACCACAACTAGAGAAAACCCGCGCGTAACAAGGAAGACCCAATGCAGCCAAAGATAAAAATAAAATTTTTAAAAGAAGTCCTGCCTTCAAATGTTGAAAAAAAAAATCAGTTGATTAGCAACCTTAATCCCATATGCAACCTTAATTCCCTGCTGCCATGCAACATAGCACATTAACAAGTTCTTGGAATTAGAATGTGGACACCTTTGGCTACTTCGGCCATTATTTTGGCTACTCCATGGATTGACAATAGTTTGAACCTTAAGGATATTTGCTGTTTACTTAAGAAGTCTGGAAGTAGGAGGATCTAACATTGATTTAGCAGGTTAACTACATTGTAAAGAACCTATACTATTTCTTCCTTACCTAGTTTGTTAGCTTTTTCTCTTCATATTTGTCACCTCATGGTCAAAAGATGATCGTTGCATTTCCAGGCATCAGCAACATATTCAAGACAGGAAAAAGAGGAGGGGGAAAAAGAGGCTGTCCATTTTCCTTTCCCATCTGCCCCTTTTATCAGAAAGCCAAAGATTGTCCCTAGAATGTCTCCAGCAATCTTGCTCTAAATGGGTCCTATGGCCATCTCTAGCTGCAAGAGGATCTGGAAGAGGGAGCATCTGGCACAGGAGAATGAAATCATACAGATTGGCTTAGACCATTTATGATACATTGATGGGGCCGGGCGCATTGCCTCCCCAAACAAAATCAGAGTTCTTTTAGAAAAAGAGAAGTGCAAGTGTGTGTGTGGGAGGGGTGGGGTGGAGAGGAGTTGTTGTCAAACAGGCAAATGACATTGGATATTAGAGTCTTGGAGGATTTTTCCCTTTAAAGAAATGTTCTCACTTGAGAAGCAATGCACTATTTCTAGAAGCCTGATAAAGTACTTAGTTGTAGAATTTTATTTTTCTGTACCAAATTAGAGCAAGAAAACAAGACTATCTAAAGAAACATTTTAAAAACATAAACATGTAATTTATGATCTCTGTAGAAAAGTTATACAGTCTTTTCAATATAGATTTTCTCATCCAATTGAACACATAGCTGATGGCTGAGACCAACGGGGCTGTAGTTCAATGAGGCTAAAAACTTGCTCCTTTTGGCATACCTATGATTTCTGTAACAGTGTCAATTCTATTTATGAAAACTATGCTTCATTGTCAGAACTTTAATTTGTTTCTGGTCTCTATTCAATTTTTGCTAAAATAATAAAGACAATCTGTAATAAAATTTCCAAATCATTACATCAACAAACTGCAGTGTACTGTCAGTAATGGTGATGCTACTGAAACTGAAATGTTGGCTGGCAGATGATACCATGTTGAGAAGCCCTAAGTATTTGCCAGTCAATGTATGAAAGTTCAGTTGTGATGCATGCTCAGTATATTATTTACTTAATTCAATAAACATTTATTGTGTCAGGCACTGTTCTAGAAACTGAGATTTTAGTAGCAAAGAAAAACAAGAAGAGGTTCTGACTTTATGCTCTTTGCAGTCTGGTTAGAATAATCCAAGAAACACAAATGAAAGTTCAAGGTATTTTAAAACCTATCAGATCACCAATGGTGGGGCATTCTCATATGCTAAGTTGATACACTCTCTGAAGATAAATTTTAAAAAATTATTCGTTTATTTATTTTTGGCTGCGTTGGGTCTTCATTGCTGTGCGCAGGCTTTCTCTGGTTGCTGCGAGCGGGGGCTACTCTTCGTTGCGGTGCGTGGGCTTCTCATTGCGGTGGCTTTTCTTGTTGCAGAGCACGGGCTCTAGGCACGTGGGCTTCAGTAGTTGTGGCACATGGGCTCAGTAGTTGTGGCTCGCGGGCTCTAGAGCGCAGGCTCAATAGTTGTGGCGCACAGGCTAAGTTGCTCCGTGGCATGTGGGATCTTCTCGGACCAGGGCTTGAACCCGTGTCCCCTGCATTGGTAGGCGGATTCTTAACCACTGCACCACGAGGGAAGCCCTGAAGATAAATTTAACTGTATGTGTAAGTTAAGATGTCTGTACACTTTGACCCAGGGATTTGGTTTTTGGGAATCTATTATAATTAAAGAATCAGAAATGCAGACCAAGATTTACAGTCAAAAAATTTGATCACTACATTATCTTTACAAGTGAAAAATTAGAAATAAATACTCACCAAAGGGGAAATAGTTAAATAATTTATAGCATATGCATGAACCTATTGTAAATCTATTAAAATGATGTTTTTGAAGCATTTATACTCATGCTATACTGTTAAAAGGGTAAAAATTATGATTAAAAACTGTATATCTAAAATATTAATAATGTTATTGCTTGGAGGTCAGAAGGTGCAACCTTACTGAAGTTATTGAAGGGGGTCAAAAGGTACAAACTTACAGTTGTAAAATAAATAAGTCCCGGGAATGTCATGTACAGCATGGTGACTATAGTTAGCAATAATGTATTGCATATTTGAAAGCTGCTAAGAGAGTAGATCTTCAAAATTTCATCACACACAAAAAAAACCCTTTTTTTGTAACTTTGTATGGTGATGGATTAACTAGGTAGTTAATGATTGTGGTAGATCATTTCCCAATATATAAAAATATCGGATCAGTATGTTGTACACCTGAAAGTAATACATCAGTTATACCTAAAAAAAAAAGGCAGAAAAACGTAGGCATTTGGCAAGAAAGTTAAGCAAAACACTTGTATAATAAATTACACACAAAGAAAAGAAAAAGAAACCTGTAGGCCTGGGAGCTGCCAGTGGGCTGGTGCCAGGTGTGGCCGCCAGCAAGGCGTCCCACTGTTATTTATCTTAATGTTGAGAACAAGAAATACATGTTAGGATAGGTTAATTTCTTTTAAATTTAAACAAAGCACCTTCTAATTTGCTGAATATTTTAAAAGTTCTATAACTTTGGGAGGGAAGAATCCCTCCATGCCTATGACAAAACCCATGCTTTCTAGTAAAGCAAAGAACACTGAGAATGTTTAACAGAATTTCTCTCTGTAGGGCATGAGAATACAGGAGATCCCCTCCCCACCCTGCTTTTCTATATTTTACAGGTTTTCAGTAAAGAGAAAGTGTTATTCTTATAATGAAAAGCTTTATTTTAACAAATCTATATCATGAGTTAAAAAGTCTCCATCTGCAAATTTATAAAATAACACAAAATTAAAGCATGAGGCTCCTTTGATTATGTTAAGTCCAAAAAAAAAAGTTATTGCTGATTTACATGGTTATGAGTCACTTTTTGATTTTCCAAGTTTTTTTTTATAATGGGCATTGTAAAAAAATATAAATTTATTTATTTTTGGCTGCGTTGGGTCTTTGTTGCTGCGCGTGGGCTTTCTCCAGCTGCGGCGAGCGGGGGCTACTCTTCTTTGCAGTGCGTGGGTTTCTCTTCATGCAGAGCACAGGCTCCAGGTGCACGGGCTTCAGTAGTTGTGGCTCATGGGCTCCAGAGTGCAGGCTCAGTAGTTGTAGCACACGGGCTTAGTTGCTCCGCGGCATGTGGGATCTTCCTGGACCACGGCTTGAACCTGTGTCCCCTGCATTGGCAGGAGGATTCTCAACCACAGCGCCACTAAGGAAGCGATAATGGGCATACTTTTATAATTAGAAAAAATGCATTATTTTAAAAGGGCAGTAATATTCATTGGGAAACTATAAGCAACATATATGCCCCTTGAAAATTTCATGCACTTCATTAAAAGCATAGCCTAATGTAGTTTTGGCTACTCTAGGAATATGATTATGTTGTTAAGTATGTGTACACTATGAAAAAATATTAATCCAGTAATTTAAAACAAATTCAATTTAGAGGCTTAAAATCAGAGGATCACTTTAAATGTGTGTTAGGTGTGTTAGAATAATTGCTTGACTTTGTACCTGGAAAATGCTAGTAAAACATTAACTTTTTGATTTTTTGCAGCAACAAGCATGAAAGCAGGCTACTAGCAATTTTGAGAGCTTGCAGAAACATTGCAAGGAAAATGAAGTTCCCTATTTTCATAGCAGATGCATTCACAGCAAAAGCATTTCGTGGGAATCCTGCTGCTGTTTGCCTCCTAGAAAATGTAAGTAGTATTTTGTTTTGAAGTGCAGTGCCTCAAATCCTAGATTCCTGTAGAACCAAGTATTTCCTAAAAAAAAAAATCAGACCCACCTATTTGTGTACCTCTCTGGTTTGTTTTCTTTGTCAAATGATATCAGCAATGTTCATGTCTGCAAGTTGATATTGACCAAATCTTATGATGAGACTGCTTACACCTAGATGCAGGTGTAAGAGAAATGAAGATTCATGTAAAGAAGAACTAGAGCCAATTAAAAAAAAAAGTGTGTGGGGGATTTCCCTGGTGGTTTGGTAGTTGAGACCCCCCGCCCCCGCCCCCCCAAAAAAGAGCTCGAGCTCCTTGTAGCCTCTGTGTTTTCATTTAGTTAGCACCAAATGGGGAGGAGAATGAAATTAGATGAGTTTTATGTGACTGGACATGGCTGATACTACATTTAGCTTAAAAGATTCTAGCTGGATATTTTTAACCTTACCTATAGTTCAGACAATTAGAAATTCTTTTCAGGACCAAAGATGAGACATTTTGCAAGGACTTAAGTAATGTAGTAGATAGAAGGAATTAAGCTCTAACATAGAGAGAACTCAGCTTACTGAAAGTCTCATTTTAAAAATGGCTCTTTGATTGGATAAGTTTTAACAGAATAGTCAAAGTTTCTTTGACCTTAGATGCTTTGTGTTGTTACCTGGGTGTTAGGAAACAAGCCAAGGTACGCTTCTACTCAGAGCAGTTAGTACAAGAGTAGATTTTCTGAAAATTACTTCAGGAACACAGTAAGCAGCTGATGATCTTAAAGGGCAGAAATAGAAAGGCAGAGGTAGAGAACACGGTGGGGAGTGGGGGGAAGGGGAGGGTGGGATGAATTGGGAGATTAAGTGTGACATAAATACACTACCATGAGTAAAATAGATAGCTAGTGAGAACCTGCTGTATAGCACAAGGAGCTCAGCTCTGTGCTCTGTGATGACCTAGATGGGTGGGATGTGGGGTGGGGGAGGGCATATATGTATACCTATACCTGGCTCACTTCACTGTACAGCAGAAACTAACACAACATTGTAAAGCAGTTATACTCCAATAAAAAAATAACACATTAAAAAAAGTCTTATTAAGTTGGGGCCTTTGAGTGCAAACATCAAGCTGGCTGCAGATTAAAATCACCTGAGGTGCTTTAAAAATTCCTATGCCCAGCCAATCACAATAGAATCTCTGGGGGTGGGACCCAAGCAGCACTGTTTTTTAAAGCTCCCCGGGTGATTCTAGTGTAAATCAAGATGGAGAATGGCTGAGGTTTTACTGAGACAGGTGAATATTGTTAATTGAGTCTTTGGTATACTTATTTTCTCTGTCAAATGGAGCAGCAAAATGGTGATCAAGAGTCCTCATCTTACCTTGGGCTTCCCTGGTAGCGCAGTGGTTAAGAATCTGCCTGCCAATGCGGGGACACCGGTTTGAGCCCTGCTCCGGGAAGATCCCACGTGCCATGGAGCAACTAAGCCCCTGCGCCACAGCTACTGAGCCTGCGCTCTGGAGCCCACCTACCACAACTACTGAGCTCACACGCCACAACTACTGAAGCCCCCACGCCTAGAACCCATGCTCCGCAACGAGAAGACCCCACAAGAAGCCCACACACCGCAAAGAAGAGTAGCCCCCACTCACTGCAACTAGAGAAAGCCCGCCCGTAGCGACGAAGACCCAACGCAGCCAAAAATAAGTAAATAAATAAAACAAAACAAAGAGTCCTCATCTTACTTTGATGATGCATTCATCATGCAACCTTGCAGTTGGCATTTTCCAACCACAAAGTGCAGAAAGTAATAAAGTTAATAGGCTTTGTCAAGTAACACAAGAGCTTAGGAGTATTAGTGAGAGAATAACAGCCGGATTCTAAAATGTGAACTTTGTTTAGAAACAATATGGCAAACATAGCTTCACGTCAAGGACTTGTGAAATTGACTAAATCTGCTTGTCAAGAGTTTTAATATAGGTGCTTCCCTGGTGGCTCAGTGGTTAAGAATCCGCCTGCCAATGCAGGGGACACAGGTTCGAGCCCTGGTCTGGGAAGATCCCACATGCCGCGGAGCAACTAAGCCCGTGTGCCACAACTACTGAGCCTGCACTCTGGAGCCCATGAGCCACAACTACTGAAGCCCGTGCACCTGGAGCCTGTGCTCTGCAACAAGAGAAGCCACGGCAATGAGAAGCCCGAGCACTGCAACGAAGAACAGCCCCCGCTTGCCGCAACTAGAGAAAGCCCCCAGTTGAAAACCATTGTTTCAGAAGATACCTTCTCTAAAGAGAGGCTTATTCTGGAGTTTTCCTGTTTAAATTATCCATAAAAACAACTTTGTTGTGTGCCCAGTATATTTATTTATCCCGATTCAGCTGGCCTTTACTGGCTGTCTACCATAAGCTGGACACTGTGCTAGGATCAAATGTAATATTCATATATGTGTGTTTCTATTCTTTTAAACACTACTAATCATTTCCAGTGACAGCAAGGAGGATCAGCTTCACACTTTTTTTTTTAAGTTTTTATTGAGTCTGTTACAATATTGCTTCTGTTTTGTTTTGGTTTTTCGGGCCCTGAGGCATGTGGGAATCTTAGCTCCCCAACCAGGGATCGAACCTGCACCCCCTGCTTTGGAAAGTGACCTCTTAACCACTGGACCACCAGGGAAGTCCCTGGCTTCACACTTTTAAAGACGAATGCTTAGTTTTAGTTCCTAAAGTACTTGCTGTTCTGGTTTTTCTGGTTAAATTTAGGGACAACCAAAAGCCCGTTTTACAGGTTGATGGGTTATATATTTAAAGAAAAACAGGTGTATAGCAATGCTGTGTTCAATCCATGCTTTAACTCATGTGCAGTGGCCATTTCCAAACTTGCTGCCCTTCCTTAGAGAGAGGATCACTGGCTCAGTGTGACCACACTGGGTCAGAGGCTCCTGGGGTTTCTAGAGGGTTACAACCTCATATCTCATTTTTATGCCCAGAAAAATGATGCAAAGTGCAGAGAAGATTCTTCTAGGACATTGAAGTGTTTTCCTTTGCCAAGTATTTGAGGGAAGAGAGCAACGCAAAGGAAGAGGAAATGTTAATGTGGGAATTGCTGCTTCCCAAGTATCCTCACTGGCTTCTAGAACATAACTCTCAGCTTTGAGGGCAGTGACTTCAGGCAAGTTCAGCCAGATACATACTGTGCTAATTTCTTTTCATATATTATTTCATTTCACCCTCACAACCACTCTATGAGTAGGTCTTATTATTATTATCCCCATTTTACAGATGAGAAAATGGAGGCAGAAGAAGGTTAAATGGCTGACTTCAGAATCCCACCCCAGGTCTGCCTGACTGCAGGGCCCATGCTTTTAACCCACTGTACTCAATACTAGACTAAGATATCTTCCTCTTTTATGTGCTCCCACGGCACCCTTTCCCAGTTGATAACATGCATCACTCTTGTTGTAATTCATTCAATGCCTGTCTCTCTCACTACTGTACATTCCATGAGATCTTAATCTATTCTGACTTGTTCCAACACACAAGGCCTAGCACATGGGAGGCACTAAATAGATATCTGTTGAGTGAAAGTGAAAATATTATAATCAGTGATACTATGGCAAAATCTCCTTCTAAGAGTTCTAGTTAGCCAACAGTTATTCATCTTTTGTTCTCATTGGTAGGGAGGGGTAGGCAGGGTATGCAAAGTGAGTATGTTCTTTGGGTTCTGTGATGGAGCTGGAGACACTAAGCATCTGTAAGATCCATTAGAAGCAACTGAAGATGGCCTGAAGTTTGAGTGCTGCATTGTATGGGCATAACTTTACAATCGGAAATCCAAGTGCCTCAAAAGGAATGTCCCATTCCTAGATGATTTAGAACTTTCTACATCCAAGTGCTTTAACGTCGCTGGAAGGAAAGCAGAGGGACAAAGGAACAGAGCAGGACTGTCCTGTTTAGGCTGTCATATTTCTAAACTGCCACAAGGTGGGAGTATTTTAAAACTTTACTCTGATTTTCTGATCATTAATCTTTTGTGGGCCATATAGTGATGGAACCTCAGTGTCCCAACGCAGTACATTGGAAGGCAGAAAAACAAACATGGCTCTAATTTTGCTGCTGGAAGGTTGACTCATGTGAAATTGGCAAAAGGAAATGGATATTAAAGCAAGAGAACTAACAGTTATCGGTTTGGTTTGAAACTATTATGTTACGTTTAAAAATAAGCTTGTAGTGTAAAATGGAAACATTATTGGAACCAAAATTCAGTATTTTGAATGAATGTAGTCTCATTCTTTTTTTCCTAAAGCTCTCCAAGTTGAAGCAATATTAATCTTCTCATGATTCACCATTATTTTGATCTTTGGTTCCAGTGTAGAAATTCAGCCACATGTGGTGCACATTGAGGGCTGCTACTATCATACTTTCTACATTGTCTCTGGCCCCTCAGGCAAATAGCAGGTGCATTTTCAGTGTTCTGGGGCAGAAATTGCACTTATAGAAATTCAAATTGTAATTGGTGAAATATACCAAAGCAGAGAAGATTAAAGAGTTGATGGTCTGTGAAGTGTGTGTTTTAGCTGATGTGCAAAAAAGCCCATTTGCAAAGGAATCTATTACCAATAGATGGTGAGCTTGGCTACAATGCGAAATGCTTTAATACTTTTGAGGCTCTGGTCCTAAAGATCACGGGAAGCAATAGGCAAAGAAAGGAAGGACAAGGATAGGGAGTTTGGCCAGATCAGATACAGGAGGGACTGGCAGGCACAGCAGGTTCCTTTAGTCAAGGAGGCAAATCCAGGCTTTTCTTCATTAACCCTTCAATCACCTTTGAGGCCTGTGACTGCAGACTCAGCACTGGGGAATTAAATGGCTCTGAGTTTCTCTCAGGTGTTACATGCACGGGCAGGTGGGCCAGTTTCCATGGAGAACATTCAACAGGCCACTGCGAAGCGCTTGAGTTCACTTCTGAACATTGTTGCCTTGTTGGCCTCAGCAGCACGCAACCCCCTCCTCTACTCAGGTGGGACTTCTCACTCCCCAGGCCCACAGGTGCCCAGAGGTGTGACATGTGCTCATTCCACTTCATTCCTACCATCCTAATTCTCCTTACCTTAGCTTACAGAATCCTAGAGTGTCAAAGATTTAACAGAAGGAGAAAGAAGTGAGGTCAAGTGATTTGCCCAAGAAGCGTCCCCAATACAAAGCTTTTTGCCCACATTTTCCTGTTCAACTCAACAAAATCTTCCCTTTTTCTAGGTCCACATCAAGTCCTCACCTTTAAAGTCCTAGAGTACTTAATGTCAAAATCCATTGCTGATTTCTGTATCTATCTTGACTTCTCAACTGAGAGGCTCAGGCCCTTGACCAGAGGACCATACCTTACACACCAGGGCTCCCCAGACTTTAATGTGCTCACAGATCACCTGGTTTCTGGTTAAGATGGAGATTCTGATCCAGAAGGTCTGGGGCAGGGCCTGAGACTCTCCATTTCTAACACATTCCCTTGGGAATGGTGCTGATGCTGGTGGCCTAGCGTGGCACTCAGTGATTGATTCTGCTTGCAGGAGTCCATTTTATCTGATAGACATTGGTTTTCTTGCCTGCAGCCTGTTAAAGGGATAATAATAATTTCCTTGTTATGGGGAGGCAGTGCGGCGTGGCAGGTTAAAGCACTGGCTTTGAACCACTTAAAAAGGTAACGTTTATCAAGTACTTACTATGCATCAGGCACTGTGATGAGCACTTTATATGCATTATTGGATTAAATCTTTTGAAAGAAAAACATTAAGTAAAAACCAAACAGAAAAACCCGTTGTGTTATTTTTTTCAGAAAATAAGTATCTATTTCTTAAGTGATTTCTCTTTCTGTAGGACTACAGCGCCTCTACAGATTTTTAATACAGAGCTCCTTTAAGAAAAGCTTAGTAAGTCCCCTGTTAGGATTTTTACATCAGCTGATATTTTAAAAATCATGACTGATTTTTCACAACTGCTGTTTTATGCCTTTTTTTTCAATACAGAAACTTTAATAGGTAAACATATCTGTAATGTTATATGAGTATACGGAAAGTGTTTCAAAAGAATTTGAATCAACTAAAAGACAAGGGTGTTTAACTTGCATAACTCAGATAAGTGAATTATGAATTTATTAGAATAAAGCATAATTCTTATTTCTGGGTTTCAGGAGCTCAAGAATAGTAAGTTTTGCAAAAGCAAAAATGCATTTGTCTTGAGATTTCTTTTTTTTAAAATAAATTTTTATTGGAGTATAGTTAATGTCTTGAGATTTCTTTAGAATTCAAAATCTAAGTAGTGATCATTTTGTTGATTAAAAAAATTGCTTTTCATTCTCAAAAAGAAAATTCATGCTTCAGCCCATTTTTTCCCTTGAGTTAAGAGGAATGTGTATATGTGTGTTTATGCATGTATATGTATGTAGGTGTCTTCACAATAACCCTTCGACCTAAGTACTATCATTCCCACTTTAAAGGCATAGAAGCTGAGGCTCCAGGAGGTGAAATGACTTGCCCACTCTTGCACTGTTTCTAGGAGCTGACCCAGGTTACAAATCCAATTATGTATGTTTCCAAAGCCTACTTTAAAAAAATTGTTTTATTTTGAAAAATTAAAAAACTTAAGAAAAATTTCAAGAATGAACATCTACATACTTTTCCTCTAGATTCACTGGTTCTTACCATTTGCAAAACCCACATTCTTAATCAGTCTACCATTTATTAGACGTATTGTGTTTTTAGGATATTACATAAACTTTCTGTGTTTAATTTGTTTATCTGTAAGTGGATAAAAATATCTATATTGAGGGTGTTTAAAATGAAGGTTAACTGGATAATTATTCTCTTAGCAAATATTTATTGACCTCCTTCCATCCCAGGATGAATAAAAGCATTGTTCTAAATCAGGACAAAGCAAAGTAGCACAGTTGGTGCTCTCATAGAGCCAGAGTCAGAGGTGGGGGGAACAGACATTAAAAGGACATAGCAAGTAATTTCAGGTGGTCTATGCACTGGGGAAGAGACAGAGCAGTCTGGAAGGCTTTCTGGAGGAGGTGACCTCTGGCCTGAGGCCTGACTCATGAAAGGGAGTGAACTGTGCATAAATGGGGGCAGAGTGGTCCAGCCTGCTCAGAGTGGGCACCTGACATCTCTTCATCCAACAGGAAAGAGAGATTGTGGAGTTTCCATTTGCAGAAATTATTTTTAGAAGAGAACACATGCTCTCAGATAGACTAGATAATAATCTGACAAAGGATAGCCCAGGCCGGTAGGTTTTCAGAATCTGTTCTAGCTTTTAACCTCCACAGCTCTTCACATGGTTGCATGCATGGATTTCTGAAAAACCATCTTTATAAAAGTGCCTTGAATTCCTTGGTGATTATTTCCTTTTAGGCATATAACTTTTAATATTAATAAACTGTTATTTACTAGTGGCAGTTGCTGTCCAAGGAAGTCAGATTTTTGTTTCTGGAGTCTCAATAACCTTTTGTTTCTAATTTAGAAATTGGATGAAGACATGCATCAAAAAATTGCAAAGGAAATGAATCTCTCTGAAACTGCTTTTATCCAAAAACTACACCCAACTGACAACTTTACACAAAGTAAATACGCTTTTTTTTTAACCATTCCTGAATGGCACAAGAAGCTGCTTTTCCAGTGGGGGAATGATAGTTAAGGGAAATGTCCATTTACTATTTGCATGCAGATAGGAGAGGGGGGGGAGCTTCTAATCTGGTTTTCATTTCATCTGGGGGAGCAGATATTGGTGAATTTGAGTGTTTCAGCTCCAGATCTAGCACTGGGGGGCCCTAGGAGGCTTGCCTAGACTTTGCTCCTCCTTTCACAACATGTTTCAGTGATGAATCATGCTAATGAAATATTTAGAAAAGAATAATAAAATGAAAAGTTTACGACCCCCTTGTATGGGAATGATCTCATCTCTCTTTGGTTTTTTCTCCTCTGAAGGTTCCTGCTTTGGATTAAGGTGGTTTACACCAGTGAGTGAGGTTCCTCTCTGTGGCCACGCTACCCTGGCTTCTGCAGCTGTGCTGTTTCACAAAATAAGTAACGTGATTTTCTTTTATGAACTTACCATTTAGCAAATAGCAAATATTTTTAAAAACTCTCACACATTCTTTCCTGTGAACCAAAGTGACTGGTATAAAGACACTGCAAAGTTTATTTCATGCGATTTATTATGCGGAAACAAAAACAGCAAGCTTCTATAACACTTTGATCTTTCAGAGCATGTACCATGCATGTTGGAAAGCCATGGTCATTGTTTCCTGGAATGCCATTTTCTTCTAAATAGGAGCTCTCTGGTCTCTGTGACAAACACAGGAGCAGAGCTTGCAAGGCAGAATAGTTGTCTAACATGATATGATACTGGGGAACCAAAAGACATAACTTTGCCCCGAATATGTCCCCACCCACATTGAAATTCACTTCACAATAAGAGCTTTTTTACTCTGAATTTTAAATATTAATGAGCCCCCGCTGTATACATTTACCCTGTGAAGAGAGGTTGCAGCACCTTAATCCTACCTGTTTCCATCTCAGCTACACTTAGTATAATAGATAAAGATCAGGGCTTTGTGGGAATGGGGCAGAGAGATGCCTGGAAATGTCCTAAAAGTGGAGATGGAAGCAGCCATGAATAAGTGTAGACCACAAACAGAAAGTTAAACAAGGAAATAAACAGGATGATACAACAGAGGGGTAACTGTGGGGAGGAGGGTGTTGGAAAAAGAAGTTCTCTGGGGGAGCAACTTAGGTGGGGATGATAAGGGAAGGTGTTAATAGGTCAGGTTTGCCCAGAAAGCAGACTCTGAGACACACTGGCATGCCAGAAGAATTGGGGGCAGTGTTCTTGAGATCAGTATTGTTAAGGGAGTAAAAGAAAGCAGAACTGAACACAGGGAGAAGTTGAACTGCAAAGTGGTAGCACCAAAGAAAGACCTGATAGTCCTCCACAGGGTGGGCCTAAGGTTCCATGAGAAAATGCTTGGTGAATAATGATGTCTTACACCAATTATAATGAGAAGAATTAAACTTTGGGTTTCAGAATGTAAATTTTATTCTGTGAAAGTTAATCAGCGGTGCTGAATTTTCTCACCTTTGAGATATGGTTAAGTATTACAGAAATATTAGGGAAGAGAAAAGAATTAAGTCACAAATCTTTGTTTTCACTAAAAATGTTACCCACACTGAGATAAGTGGCCCAAGGTGTATCAGTAACATGAAGGGATATTATATCAGGTTTGGTGATCTAATCTTTAAATCAAGATTTTATGTATAGTTTGGTTTGTTTATGGTAAGCTTGATTTGTTCATCTCAGACTGTTGTACATGACCTGTATGTTCTATTTGTCATCCCTTTGGCTTATCTTAAACTAGTAGAGTTTATAACTCTATAGTATTATAGGGGGATAGTTAAAAATCTGCATTAGAAAACATTATAGCATCCCTATGAGCTATGTTTAATTATTACCCCCAACTTATTGGTAAAATGAAATTAGTATAGTTTTAATTATTACCCCATTTCATTAATGAGGAAATTGAGGTTTAAGGAGATTAAATAATTTTTTCAAGTGCACAGCATGATGTCAAGTCCAATCAGTTATATTCTTGGTTCTCAAGTTAGAATCCAGTGAGAGTTTTCTCCACTTAGGACCCAAGTAACCCAAACCTGGGACCCCTTTACTGGAAAGAACAACACTGCCAGAGAATCTAAGACTACATAACAGTGATCAAAACAGACATGCAACTATATAACAATGTTTATTTTCCTGTTTCTTGATTCCTTTCAAAAAGTTTTCTAGTTGACAAAATAGAATTCTTTTTTTGGCCAGAAAACATGAATAGCACCCTAACGTTTGTCACTCTGAGTGGGGAACTAAAGGCCAGAAGAGAAGAGGATGGTATCGTCCTGGACCTGCCTCTTTATCCAGCCCATCCCCAGGTCAGCTCTTTTTAATTTTTTTTTTTCTTTTGGCTGCCCTGCACGGCTTATGGGATCTTGGGTCCCTGACCAGGGATTGAACCAGGCCCTCGGCAGTGAGAGCATGGAGTCCTAACCACTGGACCGCCAGGGAATTCCCAGCTCTTTTTAATTATTGCCGTAAACTGACAGCTTTCCTGTTTTACAGTAGTTTTGTCTTTTTTCCCAATCTAGGACTTCCATGAAGTGGAGGATTTGATAAAGGTTGGTGAAAAGAATCAAACCTGAGCCGTGTGATATGATCATCTCTTATCATTTGAACAAAGATTCGGTACTATTTGATCTCAACAGATAGGCCTTCTACCAGTACAAGTGTTCCATTCTAAGCTTGGTTGAATACTGCACCGTGCATTTGAGATTTGAATTTTAATATTGAATCTAGGGACTTCCTGGTGGTCCAATGGTAAAGAATCCACCTTACAATGCAGAGGATGGGTGTTTGATCCCTGGTTAGGGAACAAAGACCCCACATGCCTCGGGGCAACTAAGCCCATACGCCTCAACGATAGAGCCGTCGTGTGCAAACTACAGACCCCGAGAGCCACAACTAGAGAGAAGCTCGTGTGCCACAACTAGAGAGAAGCCCTTGCACTGCAACAAAGACCCGACACAGCCAGAAAAAAAAAAAAAGAAAAATAATATTGAATCTATTTAGTGAGAAGGTTGACCAGTTTTCCCTGACTCTTCGTTATCCGATTAGCCTCCATGGAAAGGTGGGGGAGGGGAGACTGTCGTGTGGCAGGCTGAGAGTGAAAGGAATGAGTGGAAACTGCCTGGCAGCTGTCGAGTCCTGATGTCTTTAGTGGAGAACACGCCTGAGATGACAGGGCTGTGCTTTGATGGAAGAGAGCAGGAAAGCATGGGAACCTCGATAGAGAAGACAAGATACATAGACTGGCCTCCTCAAGGAGTCTGTGTGGGAATGGGGCTTGATGATGATGGTGATGATGACGATGATGACAATGAACATTTTTGAGAGTCTCCCCTGTGCAGTTCCACGCACTAAGTGGTTTTTTATTTATTTATTTTTTTTTGCGGTACGCGGGCCTCTCACTGTTGTGGCCTCTCCGGTTGCGGAGCACAGGCTCCGGACACGCAGGTTCAGCGGCCATGGCTCACGGGCCCAGCCGCTCCGCGGCATGTGGGATCTTTCTGGACCGGGGCACGAACCTGTGTCCCCTGCATCGGCAGGCGGACTCTCAACCACTGCGCCACCAGGGAAGCCCTAAGTGTTTTAATGTATTATCTCATTTAATTCTCACTGCCACCCAGTACAGCAGGCACTACAGTTGTCTCCCAGAGATTCCAGAAGGCCAGAGCAGCCCTGGATGGCCAGGTGCTTAGTTTGTAGAGCAGGAAGGGCCCAGGTCAGGACCAGGCCAAGGGCAGCCATGAGAAAAAATGATTCTGTAAAATGGCGTATTGTGGTATTTCTCAGTGAATTTTCAACTCAGGATTTATAATCTCTTTAGTGTTTTGCTTTAAGTTTTCAGAGTATAAGCAAGTATCATGGATTCTGATTTTACAATGAGCTCTACCTATGGCTTGAGTTTTGGGAGACAAGCCAAATTCATAAATGAACTACTTTAAACATATTGGCAAGAAAATGGAAAATATTCACAGTGCTAGACCTTGTTCATGGTAGAAAGAGCTTAACCTGATCTCTCTAAGCCGCAGGGTCGGCATTTGTAAAATGAGGATGATGAAGGGTTATTTATTGTGAGTATTGTCATTTTGTGTTCCTAGAAACTGGCAATAAGATTCTCAGCTGAGAATTAAACTTTCAAATTGACATAAGAATCCATGCAGAGAATGACCCTTCAGAGAGACTGAGAGGCCCCGGAGAGCAGATGGGATCGGGCTGTAGGCGTTCCCATTTCTGGGGGGGGTCAGGAACGTTGGTCAGCAGTGGTCACAGAGGCAGACATTCCAGGCATCACCCACGGCAGAGGGAGTCTTGGTGATAGGACCTAGAACACCTCAGTCCCTAAAGAAGATTAGAGAACCTGAAGCCACCTAGTGACAACCAGACAACTACTGTGTAACTCTTGTCTGTTCTGAAGGCAGCTGGTGGTGGTGCCACAGGATGACTCGGAGGGGCACAAGACACATACAGTGTCTTGGATATGAGCGAGGCTATGTGCAGCCCAGTAAAGGGTGAATCAGGGTATCTCTAGAAAATGTTGAAAATGTTGCTACGTTCTTGATCTGTAGCATACAGTCTACGTGAGAACAGCGAGCTTGCCAAGCAGAGCAGCCTTGAGACAAGTGCCCTAGTCCCCACTTCCAATCAGACTGCTGGCCCTGAGTCCTTCCCATGTGGAAGCTTCTAGTTACTGCTGCAGGAACTCCACATATTATTTCACTTAATCCTCACAACAACTCCAAGAGGCAGGCATGAAGCCCGCACCTCTACAGATAGTAGACAGTAGTAATTCAGAGCTTTGACTCCAGGGCCCCTCAGACCTGGGTCAAGGTGTGTGTGTATGTGTGTGTGTGTGTGACCTTGGGCCTCTCTGAATCTTCTTATCTGTGGGGAAAATACCCACCTGAAGGAGTTGTGTGTTGAGGGACGTAGTAACATGTGTGAACAATGCCTATCTCTGGCTAAACTCAGAGGGTAAACTCAACCCTCATCAAGGTCTCTGGCTGCCAGGAAACTGGCCTTCTTGAGCAATACCTCGAGTCCCGAAACTGACCTGAAACTCCTGGGATTGGAGATGTTGGGTGTGCCTGGCACAGAGCAGACGCTCGTGAGAGGTTGCTCTCCAAACATGGGTCAAATTCATAAATTCCTGAGGAGGTTTTGGTCTGTCTCCATAGACTGCCATAGGTGACACACTGGTTCAGGACATCCGCTATTCCCCAGATACCCGAAAGCTCCTGGTCCGACTCAGTGATACTTACAACAGGTAAACAAGATTTTTGGCTTCGTCAGCACCCTGGGGATGGCCGAGCACCCAGATTTATGGCTCTGGCTTGGTCTGGCTGTGCCATGTTCTGTCAAACCATGATTTACACAGCCAGAGAGTTTTGTTCCCCTCCTGGTGAGCCATTTGGCAAGCTGCATCCTGGCCTGCTTTACAGAGTGTGGGCAGTGGGTAGTCTTGAATGGCTTTGTCCTGATCCACCCCGTTTCTGAACAAGGTCATTTCTGGAGAGCCTGAAAGTGAACACACAGAATCTGCCGCAAGTGGAAAACACGGGGAAGGTGAAAGGACTCATTCTCACCATCAAGGGAGAGCCTGATGGGCAGACTCAAGCGTTTGACTTTTACTCCAGATATTTCACTCCATGGTTTGGTGTGGCCGAAGACCCCGTAACAGGTACTTTTTGACTTGAGTCCTGAAGAGGGCTAAACAGTGGAGAGGGAGGAGGATAACAAGTAGCTGTTGCTGTGCCCTCCACGTGACCTTTCAGGTTTGGTTTTTGAGCTGCCTTTGTTTCCCTACCTCCCCCTCCCCCACCCCTTCACTGAAGTCTCATGTGAAAAACACAGAGTTAAGGAGGCAGTATAGCAGGGTTAAACTAGGGTCAGACAGGCTGGGTTTGCATCCTAGCTTCCTAGCCGTTGACCTTGGGCAAATGACTTAACATTTTTTTTTAGATTTTTTTTTTGATGTGGACCATTTTTTAAAAAATCTTTATTGAATTTGTTACAATATTGCTTCGATTTTTATGTTTTGGAGTTTGTTTTTTTTTTTTTTGGCCGCGAGGCCTGTGGGATCTTAGCTCCTCCACCAGGGATTGAACCCACACCCCCTGCACTGGAAGGCGAAGTCTGAACCACTGGACCACCAGGGAAGTCCCTGACTTAACTTTTTAAAGCTTTTGTTCCCTGGCTATAAAATATGGATAATACCCCATAGGTTATGTAAACACAACGCATGTTAAGTGCTCGACACAGTGCCTGGCACATGGTAAGTGCCCGATAGCTATTAGGTATTTTAATAATAACAACAGGGCTTCCCTGGTGGTGCAGTGGTTGAGAGTCCGCCTGCCGATGCAGGGGACACGGGTTCGTGCCCCGGTCCGGGAAGATTCCACATGCCGCGGAGCGGCTGGGCCCATGAGCCATGGCCGCTGAGCCTGCGTGTCCAGAGCCTGTGCTCCGCAACGGGAGAGGCCGCAACAGTGAGAGGCCCGCATACCGCAAAACAAAAAACAAAAAACAAAAAAAAACTGGCTCCCTGAGCCAACACTTCTAGAGCTGCCATTTGCAAAATCTAGTGGCCAATGTCCACTACATTCCCAAAGCCTTTTTTCCTTTTCAGTGACCAGCCTGCACGATCATTGATCTAGATAAGATTTGGTTTCTGAAGGATCAAGCCCTGGACTGCTGGTGGGAAATTGGGACAGGCATAGTGGTTTTGTTTTTTCCTCCCTTCCTCATTTCCCTGACCTGCCCACAAAGTGGGTGGGATGGGTTCAGGAACGTGGGTATTCAGGACCTTCTACCAGACAGAAGCAGAGGGATGAAATCAAAGATGGGCAAAAATGTGAAGCCTCGTACTTTCATCTTCCTTGAGAAGAATGGGCTGATCCACAAAACGGGGGATGCTGGATGGAGGAGACTGGTGGATGGGATAGAGGCCAGGGTAAAAGGAGGCTGAGCAGAGACTGTGAGCCTCCTGTTCTGGTCAGATGGCAGGGGCTGGGATGGTTTCAGGGCCTTGACTTAGTTACTCTGAGGAACAAAATATGTGAAATTCAAAGCTCAGCAAGCAAGCACTTTTAAAGACTCAGGAAAATGCCCAGCGACTGTTGGTCCAACTCAACCCTCCCCAATAGAAAAGAAGTTCTGAGTGGACTTACACTTGCACAGCTGCTTCCCAAAGATGTTAATTACCACAGAGGGCAAGTTTTTCCCCCTGTAATGATGCTTTTCTAGAGTGTGAAGGGCAGCGATGACCAACCATTTCAGTTTGCTTGAGACTGAGGGACTTCTCAGCATACAGGATCTTCAGTTCTAAAACGAGGACAGTCTCAGGCATACTGGGATGCTTGGGCACCCTATGTGGACCTCCCATAACATTAGTAAGTTTTCCTGAAGGAGAGACCTTTTCCAAACCATCCTTTTTTCTCCCAAAGACTTTTCTGTCAGTTATTACTTTACATTTTGTTTCTTCATTTTATTTTATTTATTTATTTATTTATTTTTTTGTGGTACGCGGGCCTCTCACTGTTGTGGCCTCTCCCGTTGTGGAGCACAGTCTCTGGGCGCGCAGGCTCAGCGGCCATGGCTCAAGGGCCCAGCCGCTCTGCGGCAATGTGGGGTCTTCCCGGACCGGGGCACGAACTCGTGTCCCCTGCATCGGCAGGCAGACTCTCAACCACTGCGCCACCAGGGAAGCCCTGTTTCTTCATTTTAATATCTATTCTCTGATCTAAACCTAGGGCACAATCATATGAAAAAATACCTCACTAAAAGAAAGTTCTTCTGGCACCGAAAACCTGTGAATGCTGACATGGTGGGAAATATAGCCTTTTGTCAGAGTTCCCACCTTTTCTTTCATGTGTGTCCTAAGAAGAAGGAGATATTTTTCCCTTGAAAGATGTAGATAGATTTATGTGAAGACCTTGATTCTACCATGGGCTGACAATGAACTGGTAGACAAGACAAGAATTAAAACCTACAGTTTAATTCAGCCTTCAGAAAGTATAAGACACAGCAGATACATCGCTTGGAGGAGTTATCCATAAATTCTATGTCTTCCTTTCTATTTCCATCCTTAATTCCACACTTGGCTGTGGCCACGGCCAACATAATGACTACGTCATCTAAGGTTTAGTCAAACTGGATAGTTGATTGTTTATGAACTTAGCACAGAGTTGCCCCTGTTTTCTTTGGGATTGTACCATGACTTTTCTCTTCTTTTAAGGGTCTGCACATACTGTTCTCAGCAGCTACTGGTCCCAGCAACTGGGGAAGAAAGCCATGCACGGTAGGACAGCTTGTTTTCAAATTTTAAAAAATTTGCTTAACTTGAAGCTAGTATTTCTTCTCATATGTACTATCCACTTGAAGATGTAATAAAATGTTAACTATCACCCACGTGAAAACGAGAGGTTTCGAATTCCTTCCCCCTGAACCTTCTACTCAAAACATCCTCCACCCCAAACATCTTCCACCTCTGTCTCCCAACAAAAGGACACACTTCTAATACAGTAAGTACCCAATAAATGTTTGTTGAATAAAGTTAACTAGCTGTATAACTTTGACCCAGAAAGGTTATTTATAATGTGACAAGTTGAGACTGGATGATTACCAAGGTTCCTTACTGCTGCTGCTAGTTATGAGATTAAATCAAACAAACTGCTTTGGAACCAAGTCTCCTGGTGATTTACATAGTGCCTGAGGCAGAGAAAATAAATGGCAGCCAGTGGAATTTACACAGCTAGTACTACGCCGCTAGTAGTCTGTATGTGGTACAGGCTACACAATCAAAGTAGGAGTTTGACTTTAAAGGATGGAGGTTCTTACTTAGTGGGATGGTTAAGCCTCTGTGACCCTGATTTGGGAACAGCACGGTGACTGTTCTCTTTCTTTGGTGAGCCTAATTACTCCTCTGACCTTAGGAAGCCTGAGGCTGTGCCTCATGGTTGCCTGACAAGTGTGGTTGCTTGCTAACCACAATGAGTAAAGCACTCCCTTTATCCTATTCAGACCGCGGAAGGTGGGGCCTTTTCAGAAGGGCCAAGAGCACCCCTCTTTATCTTCTTAGACTTTTAGTCCTAGCCTCTGTCTTTTCACATGTGCTTGCCTTCTAGACAGAGCCAGGGAGGATGCTATATGGGCGGGGTATGTCTGGGGCATTATAGGAAGTAATAGAGGAAGTGGCTTAGGAAGCGAAGCTGTAGAGCTGTGTATTTTGTGGATCAAATTGCGTCTGTGGTCTCAGTCCTCAGGAGAATGGGGTGGGCTGGGCAATACCATGCACAGATGAAGGAATGCATTCTATTTAAAAAAATTTTTTAAGATTAATTGATTTTTATTAAGGTAACATTGATTTATAACATCATATAAGTTTCACATGTACATTGTATTCCTGCTTCTATATACCCTACAACGTGCTTACCACCAAAAATTTATTTTCCATCTTTCACCGTACAGTTGATCCCCTTTACCCATTTTGATCTCCCCGCCCCTCCCTGACCCTTCGCCTCTGGCAACCACCCTCTGTTCTCTGTGTCTATGTATTTGTGTTTCGTTTGTTCATTTATTTTGTTTTTGTTTGTTTGAAGGAATGTGTTCTTTAAACTGACCTGGGAGGATTCTAGAGCTTGTAATACGTGGTCTGTCACTATGCCCTGTTAATTAAAAAGGGTGAAAATGATCTTAATTTGTGACTCGTTTTATGTTTTCTTTAGCCTTTCAGTGTTCCAGCCGGGGAGGAGAATTGAAGATTTCCCTGCGTCCTGATGGACGAGTTGACATCAAGGGACGTGCTGCTCTTGTTTTAGAGGGCACGCTGACGGCCTAGACGCGCTTGTGCGCGATGCTGCAATCCTGACTTACTATTTTCCACGTAGAAAGAAATGTAAGGGGCTGCTTTGAATAAAGTTTGCATAGTAGTCTACTTAATCCTCACCTTAGACATAGAACAACAAACACATATTAATGGAAATTTAATAATGCTTCCTGACTAATTAACTAATGGAGTTTTGGCTCTACCTGTGAGTATATTTGAAATGTAAGTAACTAATAACGAAGAATAATGTTGTCACCTTTGATTATGAGCACCAATCACAAAATGAGGAACAAATTTATGAGGAGTAAGATCAAACCATTTAAACTTACGTGTGAGTACCAGATAGACTATTTTGTAGCCATTGAAAAGACCCAATAACTATGAGGAAATATTAAAAAAAATTTCATGATACAATACCAAGAAAGAAAATCACAGTAGAGTATAAACTGTTAGCGACGTTATGCTGTGTCTGTGGAGAAAACGAATTTATATGGACAGAGATGGATCACAAAGATAGAAAAGTGAAAAGAGTTCACGTGTGGAGGGTAACATTGGAGTAATTTTAATGTACCTAAAAAGTTATTTTCTTCATTGGAACACACTCATATTTAATAACTAAAAATCAGGACATGTAGCTAAATAACTAAAAAGCCCAGAATTTTTTTAAATGTATGTGTAATAGAGTGGTAGTAAAATTAAACATGAAAAGTAATATCTTGCCTCTTTCCAAGTTCTTTTTGGGGTGGGAATTCCCCTTGCTGTGGCTCCCATGTATTCTGCAAGTTAGGTGCCCAGCTGGGATCTGAATTCCCAGCCCATGTGTCAGATCTACTGCTCAGCAATCTGACGTGGTTGGTAAAAAGCAATTTGCTGTCCCCTGTGTATAAGACACTGGGCTAGAAGCTGGTGGGGTGGAGAGCTGGGGGCCAGGCTGCAAAGGAGATTAGAGGGGAAGCTTATAGAGCTCTCAAGGGAATCTAACTGGGAAAACCAGGCTCATCCTTTCATGAAAAGATAATGAGCACTTGCACTGGTCTGTGATTAGGGTCTACATATGGCAGACACTGAATGCTATGGCGTAGTCTGGGGAGTGTTGAAGGACAGGGCTTCGAAAGACTGGGGCATGAGCAAGGCTTCAGAGATGAATGCACATGGCATGTCTGGGTTTTGTCTAGAGTTTCTACATCTTGAAAGTAGTTAGGTTCTATGGGGGCTGAGAGAAATAAAAGAAAGTAATTATTAAACTTACAATCCAGTTGAAGAGATAGCATGTAAACACAAGGATAGATAAATAATACTGTAAGCTATTTTTATTGTTGTTTTTTAAACTATTAAAACCTATAGAAAGGACATAGGAATCATGGCGATTGTGAGTCATCCCCAGGGTATGAGAAAGGGAGAACTATGGTTCTCCAGGTGTGGTCCCTAGACAAGCAGCATCTGCACCACCTGGGAGCTTGTTAGAAAAGCAAATTCTCAGGCCCCATCCCAGACCCACTGAATCAGAAGCTGTGGAGATAGAAACCAGAAATCTGGTTTTTAACAAGCCCTCCAGGTGATCCTGGTGTATACTTAGGTTTGAGAATCTCTAGTATTCAGCCACTGTTTTCTTCCCTCCCAAGTGACAATTGCCTATGTAGCTCAATAACTTTAAATGTGCATTATCTCAAAATCTCCTTGACCATACCAATATACTTGCTGCTTAGTGCAGTTTTGGAGGAGCTGGGTTTTTTTTTTTTTTCCTCTTAGTTTCCAGTTCTGTTCAGCATAGAAAAACTAGCTGTGCTCAGGTGAGAGCTGTTCAGTAAAATGTTGGTAATATACAGATTAATCAGCCATGATTTATTAATGATGAATTAATTACACCTGATTGTGCAGTTCTGCTAGCTAAATGGAGCTTTAAAGGAGTTATTTTATTAATCATCATGGTGCTAATTGCAGACACTTACAGAAGGATCACTAATTAAACATGCAACCATATGCAAAACAAGTTGGGCTGCTGAGACCTGCAAGAATAAGAAACCCTGATTTTTAGGGGAGCCAAAACATTTTATTTTATGCAATATTAGGGAGTTGGCTTGGCGATGTTAATCATTCACTGCAAGTTAATATTGTAATCTTTCCCAGCAGGGATTGATCCCTATATCAAAAAGTGTATAGCACTCTAGTGAGATTCTAGTAAGGGGGAAGATCATTCAAGCCTATTTTCTCTTTTATACACATGCAAAATGGCTTTTGCTGAACAGAGACCATTGATTGATGGGATGGGACATACAGCAGAGACAGTCAAAACCACAAACCAGTCCTTCGTGTCAGAGAGCATCAGGTGAGTGCGAGACTGAACTCTTGGAGACCATGAACACCCTGTGTATTGAATCACAATAAGAGGAGTCACAGCCTTGTACTATTGGAGCAGAGAAAGAAATGAGACTGTCCAGCTGAAGGGGCATCAGGTAAACTCAAGGATAGCTAAAGAATGGGAAAATTGTTTTCAATTTTTAGCTCAAGATAGATTAAAGCCGTTTCCTGACTTTTTGTTGTTATGATTATTTGTTTGGAGTTATGCAGCATCATTGTGAATAGTCAAGGAGGTACTGGCCAGCTTCCTCCAAGGAAGCCAAGGTGGCAAGGTGCTACCTCTCTCTGCACTTCAGGGGGCAGGCATGCTACTCGGGCTCTGCCAAATCAGAAACCATCTCCTGGGAATGTGGATCCTGAACAAGGGAAGCAGTACTGTAGAGGTGGCTAGAGACCTATACTATAGAGATCCATACTGTAGCTCATTCTAGCTTGTTCTAACATTATTAGCGTTCCACCACTTAATCAATCCCCTCAGTCTCCTATTTTTTTTTTATTTTTATTTTTGGCTATGCCTCGCGGCATGCAACATCTTATTTCCCCGACCAGGGATCAAACCCGTGCACCCTCCAGTGGAATCACAGAGTCTTAACCACTGGACCGCCAGGGAATTCCCCCCTCAGTCTCCTATTGAAGACCTTTGATTTTATTTCCTGATGCTTTACCATTAGAAGCTGTACTGCAGAGAGCAACTTTATTTTATTTTCTATGTCCTGGTACTTTTATTTCTTTAGGATAGACTTGAGAGAGAGAGATTTCTGGTTTGAATAATGTGTGTATTTTGGGGGACTTCCCTGGTAGTCCAGTGGTTAAGACTCCACGCTTCCAATGCAGGCGGCATGGGTTCGATCCCTGGTGGGGGAAATAAGATCTCACATGCAAAAAAAAGAGGAATGTGTGTGTTTTTCATTTTAGTAGCTATTGTCAGATACCTTCCAAAAGAGACTGTAGCTGTTCATGTTGCCAGAGCACTGTATCCTTTTCACCACAACCCACCAGCAGAATTTTGCTAATCTGATAAGTGATAGCTTAGTATTACTTACTTTGCATTTACCTGATTAGGAAAGTTAAACATCTTTTGTTACAGTAACTTGTTACTTATATTTTATCTTCTCTGAACTCTCTATTCATGTATTTTGCTTATTTTCCATTGCATTTTGTTACCAGTTTCTTTATTATGAACTTTTATCTGTCATAGGTGTGGAAATTTTCTCCCCAATGTTTTGATGTATATTAAGGCAGTCATTATTATCCTTGTTTTATAGATGAGGAAAGTAATGCTCAGAAAGGAAATTGACTTGCTTAAGTTTACTCTGCTAGTGAGATGGTTAGATCTGGGTTCAAAACCAGGCTATGTGATGACAAATCTAGTGCCCTTGCTATACTTCAAGGAATATCCCTAGAGGGTTGCTTTGGTTACTGTCCTGTATAACGTTACCCCCAAATTTATAGGTATGCTCGGAGATTCTGTGGGTCCCCAGGAATTTGCACGGGACATATTGGGAAGGCTTGTTTCTACTCTACCTGGTGTCAGCCAGGGTGGTTCAAAGGCAGGGCTGGGATCATCAAAGTCTTGTTTACACACGTTTGGAGCCTGAGTTGGGGACACTGAAACAGCTGAGAGTTGAAACAGCTGAGAGCTGGAACAGGAAGGCCTCCTTTTTTTAATTTAATTTAATTTATTTATTTGGTTGTGCCAGGTCTTAGTTGCGGCTGGCAGGCTCCTTAGTTGTGGCTCGCTGGCTCCTTAGCTGCAGCACATATGCTCCTTAGTTGTGGCATGCAAACTCTTAGTTGCAGCAGGCATGTGGGATCTAGTTCCTTGATTAGGCCCCCTGCATGGGGAGTGCGGAATCTTTTTTTTTTTTTCGGTACGTGGGCCTCTCACTGCTGTGGCTTCTCCCGTTGCGGAGCACAGGCTCCGGACGCGCAGGCTCAGCGGCCATGGCTCACGGGCCCAGCCGCTCCGTGGCACGTGGGATCCTCCCGGACCAGGGCACGAACCCACGTCCCCTGCATCAGCAGGCGGACCCTCAACCACTGCACCACCAGGGAAGCCCGGAGTGTGGAATCTTAACCACTGCGCCACCAGGGAAGTCCCCAGTTGGGCCTCCTTGAACACCTTTATCTCTACATAATCTCTCCACGTGATGTTTCCAGCATGGCGGGTTTAGGAGAGCTGGACTTCCTCCATGTAGGCTTGGCTCCCAAGGCCCCCAAAAAAACAAGTGGAAGCTGTCTCACCTTTTATGACTATACCAGGAAGTCACATGATTTTACTTCTGCTGCATTCTATTGGTTGAGGCATTTATGAAGGTCTGTCCAGGCTCATGGGGCAGGGACACAAAGCCCACCTCTTAATGGAGGATGGTTAATGTCACATTGTAATAAGAGCATATGAGATGGGGTATATTTGACTGCAGCAATCTTTGGAAAAATACGATCTACCACAGGAGTGTTTTGGGGAATTTCCCATATTCTCGGGAAATTGGAGACATAAATGGTTAGCAAGGACGAGAAATACCTCCATTTAAAAGAAGAAAACTTGGTGTTAACCCTGAACCATTTTTTTTTAATGGAGGAACAACAACTATAGTCATTGAGCCATCATCAACAAACATATGGATGTGTTTATAGATCATCATCAAAAACTTATGAAAATGTTCTTAGCCTACTGGAGATACTTTCAAGGAACCAGAAACATTTAAGTGTCAGGTTTTATGGACTTTGTGGGCTCTCAAGCCTACTCTGCAAAGGAGATGGACCAGACTGGATCTGTTCCACACTCAGAGTGAAACAGTGTTCCTTGGCTTAGTCTTTACCTTCATCTGTTTGGGCTGCTATAACAAAAATACCATAGACTAGGTGGCTTATAAACGATAAACATTTATTTCTCATGGTTCTGGAAGGTAGCAGTCCAAGATCAAGGCAGTGGCAGATTTGATGTCTGGTGAGAGCCTGCTTCCTGGTTCATAGATGGCAATCTTCTTGTTGTGTCTTTTTTTTATAAGGGCACTAATCTGATTCATGAGGGCTCCACCCTCTTGACCTAAGCACTTTCCAAAGGCCCCACCTCCACGTACCATCACACTGGGGATTCAGTTTCAACATATGAATTTTGGGGACACAAACTTTCAGTCTATGGCAGCCATTCTGGGGCAATGGCGGCCGTTCTGGGGCAATGCCTTGTAGTTACTGTTTTCTGATGCTGCCAAATTCTACCAGAGAGGCCAGAGTGGCCATTGTCGGGGATGAGTGTTTTGGTTCTTTTTTAATATTTATATATGTGTCTGCACCGGGTCTTAGTGACCACACGCGGGATCTTCGTTTTGGCGTGCGGGATCTTTTTAGTTGCGGTATGCAGGCTCTTAGTTGCGGCATGTGGGATCTAGTTCCCTGACCAGGGATCAAGCCCAGGCCCCCTGCATTGGGAGCACGGAGTCTTAACCACTGGACCACCAGGGAAGTCCCGGGATGAGTGGTTTATGACTTTGTGCAAGAACGGTTGAGGTTATCACAATACCTTGGGGCCAGGTTATTTTAAGTTACAATAGACCGTTTGTGAATTTCATCAACCAACTGGAGGCTCTTCGTAGCTAAAGTCATGATTTCAGCAATAAAGAAAAGAAGAGGTAAGTTAAAAGTGAACACCTGTTCTTCTAAAATTGCTCTACTGCAGGTACCAGCCCTAGAGAATTGGCAGATGGTTTTGTGTTTCTAAGCCTGACCTTAGCAGCCCTTCATCAATCTTAAGCTGATTGATTCTCAAGAAAGAGGAGATTCTGGTTTCCCAGGGTACCCAAGACACCTTTGATTTAGTTACTACCTGAAGACCAATTAATTAGTCCACACTGGTTCTCTCAAGTTTTCCTAACAAAGCTAGGAAATCCTGGGCACAGCCTGACTGGGGAGGCTTTTTACTAGCTCATTAATTACCGTCACCCTAGACATGGATAATTCTAAAAGAAAGAAAAAACATCATTCTGCACTGGGGAAGATAGGTGATTTCCAAGGCCTGCAGCTATCTTGCATTGTGATTCCTGTAGCCAAGGGGCTCCCGTCTTTAAAAAACCTCCACCCATAGGACTGAAACTACCAACTTCTTTTCCCATTGCATCTTAACTCATGGCTGCCAGGGGAGCTTGTCAAACGCGAGAGAATCTGCCCCTTGACTATCAGGTACTTTTTAGCTTTTTAAATTTAGCAGTGTTTACTTAAGTTATTTTTTATTTTTTTGCGGTACGCGGGCCTCTCACTGTCTTGGCCTCTCCCGTTGCGGAGCACAGGCTCTGGACGCACAGACTCAGCGGCCATGGCTCACGGGCCCAGGCGCTCCGCGACATGTGGGATCCTCCCGGACCGGGGCACGAACCCATGTCCGCTGCATCGGCAGGCGGACTCTCAACCACTGCGCCACCAGGGAAGCCCTACTTAAGTTATTTTTAAGTCAAATGGGATTGTACTGGGTTTTTATGACTGTATGCTTAGGCCACCTAGGCCACTCAAGGTGTCTGTTCTCTTGCTCTCTGTTCATCCCCTCGACCAGTGCCTGCTTCGTCTATACCTACTCCCATGACTGACCTTCCTATGTATGTACTTGCCCCAGACCCCAGCTAGTAATTGTTCTAATCTTTAGATCTAAACATCTTTACCTGATAGCTTCTCAAAAGGGCGGTGAGGGGCGTGCCCTTCTGCTAGTTTCCCCGGTAACCAATGAGCCAACCTGATCTCTCTTCCTCCCCCCCCCGCCCCGCCCCCCAGAAGCCAAGACTGCTGCCATTTTGCCCGCCAGGCACCGCACACTGTGCGGTCTTGCTCCAGGACCTTGCTTCAGACATGTAAGCTCCGCCATCCATCAACCCATAGATGTCTCTGCTGCTGACTCCAGGCTTTCTTGAAGCTGGGCAAGTACAGGGCTTGCAAGCCTGCAGGGTGCAGCCCAACAACGACATAGAATTAATTCATAATCAACTCTCAGTTATCCTCTGGATGGATACCTGGGGATCTCACTCTTCTCACCCTCTCAGCTGGTTTCCCCTCTTCTGTCTCTTACCTGGACCCATTTCTCTCCTGGTCTCTCCTCAGTCTTTGCTCTTCATTCCAAACTGGGGCCTTACTGGGAAGAGTCAGGGTGGGATGTGGGGGGGTGTTGTTAATGTGATAAGAAGTAATAGAACAGCATACTCATATGTTAACCAGTAGATGCTCTATGACTCTCCTTCTTTAAGAGGATAACCATAAGTTGACTTTTGCTACTAAGAACTTCCTCCTCATGGTCAATGTTATTTCTTGGTAGTGTTAAAAGATAACCTGGGGGCTCCCCTGGTGGCGCAGTGGTTAAGAATCCGCCTGCCAATGCAGGGGACATGGGTTTGAGCCCTGGTGCGGGAACATCCCACATGCCACGGAGCAACTAAGCCCGTGCACCACAACTACTAAGCCTGTGCTCTAGAGCCCGCGAGCCACAACTACTGAGCCCGTGTGCCACAACTACTGAAGCCTGTGCGCCTAGAGCCCATGCTCCGCAACAAGAGAAGCCACGGCAATGGGGAGCCCGCGCACTGCAACGAAGAGTAGCCCCCACTCGCCACAACTAGGGAAAGCCCACGTTCAGAAACGAAGACCCAATGCAGCCAAAAATAAATATATAAATTTATTTTTTTAAAAAAAAGATAAACTGGGGCATATTTTAAAAATTTAAGAGTTTATTTGAGCAAACATCTATTCCAATCAGGCAGTGCCAAACCAGAAGTGGTTAGGAGCACTTCACTGACAGGGCCTAGGACAAGACTTTATTATCGAGAAGACTTTGAAGCAGAGCAAGGAAATTATTTGATTGGCTAAGCTCAAACATCGTTTGGGAAAGCCTAGTTGGCTGTCTGTGATTGGTTGTCCTTAGGTTTTGACTTTTTACCCTTGAGGCATTTATGGGCTTAGGTTTTGGTTTGCTTATGTAGCTAAGTATGAGAACCACCTGAGTCTAACAACCTCCTTGTTTATTTATTTTTTTGTTTATTTTGAAAGGCCTCCTTGTTTAATTAACAGTATTGTACACATTAAAAAATTATTTTTATTGTGGACAATTTCAAGCATGCACAAAAACAAAACAAATATTGATACTATAGTTACTACTCCTGGCTTTCTTCCCTGCTGCTCCCCACCCCTTGCACCCATCATGCAGCTTCAACGTTTATCAACTCATAACCAATTAATTCTGTTTCATAGTTGACCCCCAAACCCAGGTGTTCTGTGCTCCGTGTTTGGGGTCACCTGAAACCCCATTTTCTCAGCTGAACATACCCAGGAGGCAACCCTGGGTACAGCAGACTCCTGCCGGTCTGTGTCTTCCACTCCATCCTGTGGACTGAGGCTTGAGAACACCTCGAGTGTCACATTCTATTATATTGATGGGGAAACTCGAGGAGTCCTGGTGGCAGGCTGGACAAAAGGACAGCTGTGCTGGGCTGCCCACAAATTAGGGCATCTTTGGAGGCTGTCCTCCAATTCCCAGTTAATTTTTAGGAGAGCTTTAATTATGCCATCAACAGCCCTCACTTAAACAATCACACGCGCTCTGGCTGGGGGAGAAATGAGTGACTGACTAGATTTACATAACCATTTACCCTAATTAGAATGTCAAAAGTTGGTGGCAAAGAGGCCAAGTTGTGCTGTGACTTAGTATCATTTTAATTTAGTCCAATTTCCTATTATTGCAACTGTCTTCCTCTTTGCATCTCAGATCCTCTTCTAAACCATTTGTAGCAAAAACAGAATGGAAAGCAGAACAACTAATAATAACTCACTTGAGGGCTGAACTCCTGAAAAACTCTAAAGGTTTCTTTCCTTAATCCAAACCATGATTTTAGCTTTCATCTAAACTTATAATTGCATGAACATTTAGATTTAGGTAATTTAGGCAGACACTTAGCTTTGAATCCAGAAGCCTCCGCTTTACGTGTTTGTGTGTGTGTGTGTTGTATAAAGTATTAGAATCATCTGCAGGTTGTCCCATGAGAAAAAATATTGTCTTTGAATAGTTACTTTTATTCCAATGTTTTAACACAAGGATTGGTGTGTAATAATAATAATTGTAAGATACACTCATTAATAGGTAATATTATTTTAAGTAATGTGTAAAGCTTCTATGACACACGTTTTGAACTATAAGATTTGAAAACTAGAAACTATACAGAACGCCAGGTCTCAGGCATAGAACCACCCTGACCCATTAGAGACTGTTTAGGCACGCATCGGTGGTTTCTGGGTCTGGCTGTTTTTCCGCCCTCATTCCCTTTTAGCATCAGGAGGCCACCTATTTAATTAGTTGGGGGTGGGAGCGCCTGTAATCTCTTGGGGCTGGCTTTAGCCCCAGAGTTGGATAAGAGGGTGAATCCATCCCAGGGCGTGGCTGGCCTCTCCCCTGCAACATATGGGGAGCCCGCCACGCCTACAGCCCAAGTTCCAGCAGCAAGCAGGAGTGCAGTGGCCTTCCCTGCTGGGAACACTCCCTCCAAAGCCAAGGGCAGGTGGCGTCACTAGTAGAGGTCAAGCAATTCTTAGACCAAACAGCATCTGCTGAACTATGCCAATTGGAAATCAATGTCCCCTCCCTGGGTGGGTTTAATTTTCTGGTTGTTTGCACAAACTTACAGCTCCTAATGGGCAGGGCAGAGCTCAGAGCATCCTCCCAGGATTGCTCCAATGGAGTCTGACGTCTTCACTGCCCATCGATAAGCTAAATTAAAGAGTCTGTTTACTAGAGGCTAGTGTTGGAGCCTGGCTGTCAGGCCACTATTTATCCAAGACCTGGAGGTCTTGTGACAGGAAGGGGGAACCCTTCCAGGGCCCGAGAGTGGGCTACTGTCTAACACTCCGAAATGAATTGTTCAAGGAGACACGTGTGCTGACAACGAGAGACTTTATTGGGAAGGGGCGCCTGGGCAGAGAGCAGCAGGGTAAGGGAACCCAGGAGAACTGCTCTGCCACATGGCTCACAGTCTCAGGGTTTATGGTAATGGGGTTAGTTTCCGGGTTGTCTCTGGCCAATCATCTTGCTTGGCCCATAGTCTTGACTCAGGGTCCTTCCTGGTGGCACGAGCATCTCTCAGCCAAGATGGGCTCCAGAGCAAAGGACTCTGGGAGGTTGGTCTTCTCCTCCCTCTTTTGGCTCCTCCTGAATTCTCCGGGTTAACTTTCGAGGCAGAACCATGTTCCTTATCAGGACTTCCTGATGTGAGACAACTCAGGCAAGTGGGCCTGGCCAAGGCAGGTGGTTTTGGTCAACAGTTCCCTAAAGGTCTGACCACAAATGCAGTACATGTAAGCCCCCAAAGCTTTACCACAGCCTGAGGGAGACATGTGGGTTCCTCTGCCTGTGGCAATATTGAATCATTATCAATGTTCCGACTCCGATTTTATGGTGGTTAAGAGGTCATGTTCTGCAGTCAGACAAATCCAGTTTCCACCACTCACCAGCAGAAGGACCTTGGGGCAAGTTTCTTAACCTCTCTGGGCCTCACATTCCTCATCTGTAAAATGGGGATAATAATTGTACCCACCTCACTGGGCTGCTGAGAGGATGGAATAAGATAATATGGTGAAAGTGTTTAGTATAGTGTTTGGTACATGGATGTACTTTTAATACATCTTGGGTATTAAAAATGACAATAAGGATAATGATAATCCCGGCCAAATATGAACAAGATAGGCATGTTAAAATAGGCAGGAACAGAAGACTTGAGTGAGCAGTGCTGGTTTTAAAATCTTAAATTTTAACCTTTTACCGTCAAACTCCACAGTCTTAAAGTTGTATGTGAATTATTTAACTTGCTCATTTCTCCCTTGTTCTCATTCATGAGTCTTTCTTATTTGTCAACAAAGAGATAAAGATCCAGGCATAACACCGTATTTTGATTCACCCTGCAATGAATGCGTTGTTGCTTTAGCAGCGCTTCATGCCAGTACCCAGTCCTGTTAGAACCAGAACTCCAGGGAACCCAGCAACAGCCATGGCAAGGACTTCTGTTGTGTTTCTCAGGTGGATCATTCCCAGGAGACAGTTAGATAAGATTCCCAGGAGAGATGTGGAGAGCTCAAGATCAAGTGCTTACTCACATGGGAGAAAAACTTTTGTGTAGCTGAGGATGGGGTTGCATTCTTCAGGGCCAGACACTCTAATGGTGCATGGGCCTGCCTGGCCACATGTACTCCAAGCTCTCCTGGGGAGAGCAGGGTGAGGAGCCCTGCTTTTGAGTGGAGCTGGATGAGGAGAACAGAGGAGAGGAAGGGCCGTTTCTCCCAGATGAAGAGATAGCAGTGGTTGGCTGAGAACTGTGTTATAGCCAGAATCTCAGTTTCCATGAGATGCCTGATTACTTTTTTTCTTTATCTACAGTTTCTGCTGGATCCCCATCATTGGGGCAGGATGAAAGGGTCCCCCTTTCTCTAACAGACACAAACTGCAGTGGCTTCTAGCTCACAACCAGCCCCCAGTGACCATGTTACTGTTTCCTAGCCATAGCCAGAGATGCCTGACAAGCTGGCCAGTCCATTTCTCTCTCCACGGTATTTGAAAACTTGACTGGAATAGACAAGCAAGTTGGAGCAGAGTCATCTCATGATAATGCTCCAGGGCCAAGAGCAATGGCTGCTAAGGTCCCAGGTCACCTCCATTCACGTCCTGCCAGAGAATGGGTTGTTTCCTTTGATTTAGTGAGCTACTTCTCATATCGTTCCATATCTCCTTTTTGCTTAAAGACTGGTTCCATTTTCTTTTTTTCTTCTGCAAGAACCTTAAGTGATGTTACCTACTGAAAACTTAAAAAAAAAAAAAGCAGAGAGGGATAAGTTTTGTACAGTAAGTTTGTGATGTTTGCAAGTGGTTTAATCCAAAATCTTTGGGTTCTCCAACCTTGAGAATATCATCATAACATAAAATTTCCCCCACAAAAGGTATCTTCAGCCACAAGAGCTATAAGGCTGCATGGAGATGCATGTGCCAGATGGTTAGCCAGCTGGATCTGTTCTTTGGCTAAGCGATTTACATCTATGTCTGGTAACCTGGGATTTAAATTTGTGCCTACACAAAATAACCAAGTGCACTTCCTCAAGTATATAGGTGACACTGTAGCCTTAATTTTGCAAGTGCTAAAATCTGTGAAAAAAAGGCCCCGGGCTCATCGAAGCTGCACAAACTTGTACAGCTAAGTACATTTTTAAAAAATGAATTATAACATTACCTTCAGTGATTAATTGAAACAGCCTCGGCTGTCCCAATCATCCAGTGAAGCAAGCCATGGGTTTCTTACAGTTATTACTGGAAATGGCTTCCTCCATAGGATCCATGCTTCTAATCCACATTCAGGCACTGATTCAGACTAGGAAGGCTCTGGTCTCATCTTCTGCAAAGGGCTTCCTCTGAGGATCCAAATGTGAGGTTGGGTCCATTTATCAGTGACATCTTTGAAGCTGGGCAAAATCCCTGAGGAAGAGAACAAAGTCTCCCTCCTAGCTCCCTCAAATAGGGAGATTTTCATACGATGTCACCAAGCGGTGGGTAACTTTGTAACAGAGCTAAAGACACGAATCCCTGTTAGGGCCAGTTCAATTCCTGCTCTTTTCTAGCCATGGAGTGCATCCTCCCGCTATCGACATGACCAGCCTCCACCCAGATAGCTGCCCTCGGCACAACCCATCCTCACTTCTGCAAGAGCCACTTGGAGTATCAGTGGTCTTGCTTTAGCTTATTAGACTTCACATAATTCACCAAAACTTCTGCCAGCTTCCCAGAATTTTCATGTTTCCACGTCATAAGTTAGCAGTTAGAGCCTTCTCTTACTGAGCTTCCTGCTTGAGGACTCTAGTGCCTTCCATTTGTCTCTCTAAGTCTCCCACTTTTCCTCTCCTCCCCACATGGTAAACGGACTGGGATCAGATCAGGGGGAAGCAGTTAGGTGTATCTTCAGGCAGGTCTTGGATAAAACCAGAAAAGAGTTGGATCAGCTTCAGAAGCAGACTTGGTGGTTTGATTGAACTGGGTCACCTCCTTGACCCCAAGGCACTGATGCTGTCCACCAGCACCTGAAACCTGAAGACACACACTGCTACTGTTATGAGTTATGTCCCCATTTCTTTTTTTTTTTTTTGGCCCCCAGGGTGGCATGCGGGATTTTAGTTCCCAGACCAGGTATCGAACCTGTGCCCCGTGCAGTGGAAGTGCTGAGTCCTAACCCCTGGACCTCCAGGGAATTCCTGAATCATGTCCCCATTTCCAGGCCAGTTATAATGAACCACAATATCCCTGTCACTCAGCTTCAACAACTATTAACTCATAGGCAATTTTGTTTTACCTATATGTCCACCCATTTCCCTTTGCCCTAGATTATTTTGAAGCAAATCCCACACATTATATAATTTCATTTGTGACTATTTCAGTATGTATCTCTAAAATATAAGGACTTGCGTCTTCCCTGGTGGTCCAGCAGTTAAGACTCCATGCTCCCAATGCAGGGGGCCCAGGTTCCATCCCTGGTCAGGGAACTAAGATCCTGCATGCCGCAGCTAAGACCCGGCACAGCCAAATAAATAAATATTAAAGAAAAAAATATATATAAGGACTTAATGTAACCATGATATTTTTATTACACTGAAAATAATTAACAGTAATTCCTTATCAAATGTGCAATCAGTGTCCAAATTTCCCTCATTGTCTCATAAATATTTTTAGAGTTGGTTTGAGTCAGGATTCAAACAAGATCCACACATTGTACTTGGTTGATACGGTTCTAGCCTCTTGTTTTAATTTCCTAGGTTCCCTCTTCACTTTCTTCATGCAGGATACTTGTTATCAATGTGTCAGTTGTCCTACTGAGATTCTCAGTTCTGGATTTTGCTGATTGTGCCCGCCCCACCCCGCTCCACGTGGTATCTCTTAACATGTTTCTCTGTGCCCTGGAGGTCACGCAAATTGCTTGTTGGAGGTGGAGGCCTAATAAGATTCAGGTTCAACTTTTTAGTTGATACACCAGGTGCTGTGTTTTTCCATCAGGAGGCATACAATGTCTGATTCTGTCTGTTTCTCTTTTTAGTTGATTAACTGGACAATAGTTAGAAACATTCAAGTAACAGTGGTAGGTTATTCACAGGCATGTGTTACCACCAGGCCTTGGCAATAAACTGTGGGTTAGGCTAGAGTTTGAATCTTACCCTGCCACCGATGCCCTTCTCTCTGTTGGCAACTTCCTTTCCTGGGTCCCTTTATGTACAGTCACATTCTGGGCTGGCTGCCAGCTGAGCAGTGATCTCTGACCATCCTGTTTACCAGCCAGTTTTTTGCCCTGAAAGTTTTCTCAGCCCCAACAGTCTTCTCCCAGCACAGCCACCTCACCCTCAGCACTACCTGGAGCGTTTGCATGCTCCCAAGTCACTTTATAAGAGAAATCTTCAGGACTCAAAAGAATGACTAGAATGTCAAAGAGAAGAGGTTGGTTCCTTCATTTCAAAATAGCAAGTTAAACTTTTGAGTGTAAAGATATACAGATTAAAAAAAAAAACACAGATATTTTTAAGATGGCCTTTTCCTTAATGTAGGAGTGTGGACTCAGGTTGCATTTTCCAAAAATGTTTCTGTGGGTACTGCTCTCTGGGTATCCTCTGAGATGAAGAGTTTCCATGGCCACATAATTTAGGAAACTCTGCATTTCCCATTCTGAGAAGGACCATGATCATAGTAAAGCCTGTACACCTTTGTTTAAGCCAGAATTTCCTTTTCTTTATTGAAGGGTAAGAGTTTCAGGGCACACTTTGGGAAACATACTTTGGGGGAACAAATAAAGCTGATCTTCTGGGTGAAGTGAGGCATGGGAGAAAGGGGGCACTGAAGGTTGGAAACAGCACTCTGGAATTTCTCTTACCTGTTTGAGGATGGAGACACTTGGGAGATCGAATTGGTAAAAGGTTCTTATAGTGGGCTTCTGCAGAAAACTTGTGCTCCAGGGTGTTTCTTGGCCTAAAGTCATCAAGTAGTTAAGTAAACTTTTGGCTTCCATCTGAGATCACTTACCTGCATCCTGCATGACACCGGGGAGCATGGAGGCCTGAACCAGTGTAACCTGGGTCCCAATTCCCTGTTCATCAGTTAGTAGCAAAGCAAACTTGCTAGGGTGAATCAAGTTACCTAGATGACCTAGAGTGACAGATTATATGGCAACCGGGCGTTAGCCACTGGGGAACAGGACAAGTGAGCTGAAAGGAAGGGGTTGCGGGCATTACTTGTATTCTGAGCACTGCAGTCAGCAGTGGTTTTATGACGGGCAAAGCGTCAGGTGCTCAGTTGTCTGGTCCACTGAAGCCTCAAGAGCAGGCAGTGGCGGGGAGGTGAACATGCAAGCAGTGGAAGGCTGGAGTTGGAAGAGCCGACTCAGTGGTGAAACTGGCCCAGAAGGAGGATGGTCAGGAGCCCAGTGTCAGAGGGGTGTTGCAAACTTAGGCTCCCTCTCCTTTGGTACTGACTTCTGAGGATCTGAGACTGTGTGAAGAGATGCAGAAGCAGGAGGCTTTATGTTTGGCGAAATGTGGAAATGATCAAGTGGTGGATCCTGGGGCTCCAGAAGAATGTGTAGGATGAGGCAGGCCCCTTGTCCTCTTCTGAGAGAAGAGCAAGTGACCAGTTCTTGGGAGAAGAGAGCTCATGGTAAATGGGGGACCCCAGTAACCAGACTGAGGGTCGTACAGGCTCCAGGAACCTAAGGAGGAGGGCATACAGTGACACAGTGGGAGACAGGAAGTGGAGGGTGAGGGTGTTGCAGAAGGGTCCAAAGAGGAAGACTGAGGTCAATGAGTCCTTAGAAGCTTCTGATCCACCCCCAGGCACATCAGACTCCAAGCTCAGCACTAGGTACTAATTCTATACCAGTAGTGGGAGATGGTGCTCCAAGGAAACCTCAGACTTGGTTCGCAGAAATAGTCTCATTGTGCCTGCCAATAACCCACCCCACTGCCTACTGTTTAGCAGGGCTGAGACTTGCTGGGACTGACACAGTGCTGTGAACATGTCACAGCACTTTAATGAGGATCTACTATGTGCCAGGCATCATTCTAGGCACTGGGGGCCCAGTGATGAATAAGTCTCTTTCTCTGACATCCAAGCTCTTCTAGACAAGTCTCAGTGCAGCATGGCGCATGGACTCTAGGAAGAAAGAGAACTGGGTTTCACATCTAGTCGCTGGCTGTGTAGCTTAGTTTAACCAGAGCCCTCAATTTTCTTGGCCACAAAATGAAGATTGTAACAGTCCCTACTCAAAAGATATGATGAGGCTAGGAGCTAAAACCTGGTAAGTTTGGTGTTTCCTGTAGGTGTTAATTTATTTATGGTCATGATATTGGTTTCCTTTGCTGAAGATCAGCCTGAGTAAGACCTTCAGTCAACAACAACAGCAAATATATATTCACTGAACACTCTAGACCCAGATATCTAAAATTTGCCCCTTCCCTCAAAAAAACTTATAACCTATCTGGAGAAACAGAAAATAAATTCATCAGAATATAGCAACAATACCAAGTTTTAAATATCCATGAGGGTGGAGATTTTTGCAGTGTAGTCAACACTATTTCTAGGGCTTCCAACAGTACCCAGCACATAGTATGTGCAATACATATTTGTTGAATAAACGAATGAAAATTAGTTTGAAACAAATTGGTATATGGTTGCCAAATGAATAGAAAAGAGTATATACTCCTATGACTACCAATGTCGGACTCCACTTAGGCAGAGCCTAGGAATCTGATGGGTACAGATATCTGGTCAGCTAGGCATGATTTCTTTTTGCTCCCCACTCAGGGGAAGTCAGTAGGAGGCAGGAAAGTAAGACTCAAACACGATGGTGAGGAGGGACAGGGACACAACCTCAGAACTAAAAGACCTGGGTGTTTGGACATTTAGAATAACTTGTGCAGCCAAGCTGCTGAAACTGCACAAGGAAACAAAAAAGCAACACCAGCTCAAATCAACAGAAAACCGCTTCCCCTTGGGGCAGGGAGCTGGCATCAGCGACTGGCCTGGGCCGATGAGGCCTCTGGGCTTTTACTCTGCGCTGACTCAGGTACTGCCTGAAACCTGGACTGTAATGAGAGCCACCCTTTGGGGGAGTAAGCCACCTGCTCACTGTGAAGCAGCAGATATCACAATTTCAGAGCAGAAACAAAAGTAGCAGGCCTGTGGTCCCTGCCTTTGGAGGGCGCAGTTTCCCCCCAAAGAATCCTATTAGCAGGAGGAAAAAGAGCTGTGTTGCTAAGGGGGACAGTTTCTACTCTCCCTTTGTGTGTGGGGTCCCTTCATCTCCCTTTTCCTCCTCCCTTCTTTTCCTTCGTTCCTTCAACCAGTATTTCTTGAGCATCTATTATGTACTAGACACAATTCTAGATACTGGAGATATAGCTAGGAACAGTACAGAGGAAGCCCCTGACTTCCTGGAGTTTCTAAACAAACAACTAAGGACATAAGCATCGGATAGAGCAGGAGCTGAATGATACAACGGAGCCAGCCAGGGAAGATCTGGGGAAATGGCATTTGAGGCTGGGGGAGCAACCAGTGAAGAAGCCCAAAGGTGTGGGTGAGTGTGGGCAGTGGGGGAGGAGTAGCCTTTTGAGCGGGCAGCAGTAAGAGAGGTAGCCGAAATCCTTCTTCCTCCAGAGCACAGTGAAATCTCCTTACTCTGAGCTCCTAACTGTACTAACCACACACTGCCTCATGCCTAGAACAGTGGTCCCAACTTTTCTGCTCATGTGCTCCTATCAGTTAAAAAAAACAAAAAGCACTGGTATATACTCACATATAAATATATGTATTTATATTTTGTGCACTATAAAACATACCCTGAGACAGAAATTAAAAGAATGAGATAAAATAAATCAGCAAAATTTCTAATCATTTCGCATACTCTAATGGACTATCTAGTGCACCTCTTGGGGGCCATGACCCTGGTTTACTACTCAGGCTAGTCTTTTTTTTTTTTCTTTTCTTTTTTTTAAAGCTTCTGTTTATTATTATTATTTTATTTATTTATTTATTTTTTTGGCTGCACTGCAAGGCTTGCTGGATCCCGAGCCGCCAGGAATTTCCCTCAGGCAACTTTTTTGATGTGTCTTGGATCTTATCTCCACAACTAGATGGTGATTCCATTAGGCTAAATGCTGTCTTATCCCTGCTGTTGCCTGGCACAGGGCTGAACAGATGGAAATAGTAATTACTGTCCAAGAGACAAAGGCTCTAATTCTGGCGGGCACATAGACCATGGGGCACCAGTGTGGAGGGTCTCTGTGCAGGGATAGGTCCTGTGGCCTTTCTGTGGCCAGGTGAAAGATTCCTTGTATCAGTCAGGGTTCAGATAGGGAAGCAGAGCCACTGTGAGTCTTATAGAAGAAGGTTATTATAAGGATGAGTCCTTACACAATTGGGGAAGGAGCTAGGGACATAAAGTTCCAAAAAGGGTTGTTGAAGGATGAGAGAACAGTCGCTAAGCAGCCCTGCCTGGGCTGAACGAGTCAGAGCTTGCAGGGGAGTCTGGAAGCCAAGCATGTCCAGCTGCAGGAGTAAGACTGGGTGGGGGCACTGGTGCAGAAGTCCGCTTCTTTGAGGCCACCACCTCTGTGAGTTCACGTGAACATCTGATGGTGGGCCTGGGGCCACTGTTGGTCAGCAGGGCTGGCGGTTGGGAGGGAGCACTGGATGCAGCATGGGGAGGAGCAAGGACAAACTGGGATCTACCAGCACCTCTGCATCTGTCTCTCACGGCCTCTAATCTACACTGATCTTCAGACCATGGTGGCTTCACTTCTGCCTCCCAAGCTCATGCAGCTTCACTTTTGCCTAACTCAAACCCAGAAGCACATAGGGAAGGGCATTCTAAAAAACATAGCTCCCAGCCCAAATGTACCATAGAACAGTCCAGCACACCCCTGAGACTGATTCCCTTTGTTATGCGTCTATCTATGTTCATGAAAAGACGTCATGATTATTACTTTTTTTAAAAAAAATGTATTTATTTAGGCTGTACCGGGCCTTAGTTGCAGCACGGACTTCTTAGTTGCAGCATGCATGTGGGATCTAGTTCCCCATCCAGGGATCAAACCCAGGCCCCCTGCATTGGGAGTGCAGAGTCTTACCCACCCTGTACCGCCAGGGACGACTGAGAAACATCATGATTATTGATTCATCTTCTCAGATACCTACCTCAGTTCTAGGAAGGGAAGGACCCTGGATGGTGAGTGCAAACATTTCAGTCACTGGAAAAGTGGAGCATCTCCTGAAAATTAATGCTTTAAAATATGTGTCTGTCATTGTGAGATTGAACCTCTAACTACAATGAAAACACCGAATCTGCTACCCAGTAAGGCCCTGAGCTGCGTTTTTTTAGCCTCTGATATTTCAAACTTAGATTGCTCCAGTATCAAAGGCAGAAGGAGCGCCTTTGAATTTAACCTCATCTCCCTGTCCCTATTCACTCTGTGGGTCAAGCACTGAAGAGAAAGGAAATAAAAATGATCTGGATAATTGCAACAGGTCATTTTGTTTATCTAAACAAGCACCTGTATTGCATTTAATTGTATGCCAGGCATAGGTCTAAGTGCTTTACAAAGAGTAACTAACTCAATCCTCATATCAGTTCTATAAGATCTATTATTAACCCTCCTTACAGATAAGGTAAGAGGCTTAGAGAGGTTAGGTAAATTGCTCAAGGTCACACAACTGGAATTCACATCATGCTTAACTGTAGCTTTTTTTTTTTAATTGGAATATCGTTGATTACAATGTTGTTAGTTTCAGGTGTACAGCAAAGTGAATCAATTATACATGTACATATATCTACTCTTTTTTAGACTCTTTTCCCATATAGGCCATTACAGAGTATTGAGTCGAGTTCCCTGTGCTATACAGTAGGTTCTTATTAGTTATCTATTTTATATATAGTAGCGTGTATATTGTCAGTCCTAATCTCCCAGTTTATCCCTTCCCCCTTAACTGTAGCTTTATGTGTAAAAGGTTCAAAAATTATTCATTAAAGTCAAAAGCTGCAGAAACTGATGATGAAATATCATTTTCATTATCACTTGTAAAGTATTAGATGTCATTTTAAGAGTGACTTTCTTAGGGACCTGGCAGAGGTCTTTATTTAATAAAACCTCATTTAATGCTCACTACTGCCCTGTGAGGTATGTACTATGATTCCGCTTTGCAGATGGAGAAATCAGAGAAGTGATTTGTGCAAGAGTACACAGCTAGCTGAAAGGAGATCCAGGATTCAAAACTGACTTCAAAGATGCTGCTCAGCCCAGACACTAAGAGGAGGCTAAGATCTACCACCCAGAGTCCAAACCCTACAAGTCATTCTGGCTCTTGGCACTAGAAGCTAAATCAGACTCCCAAGCCGGAATGCTCAAGCAGCATGTGCTGGGGGTTGGAGAATCAGCTGGGGCCCTTTAGTGAGCCCGTATTTTCTGGAGGTGAGAGATCATTTCTGGGGCCTAGGACAGGGCCTCCCATCTTTTTCATCTCTCTCTTGGCCCCATTGTTAGTCTCTGTCGCTTCTTAGTTTCTTCCCTCCACTGGGTTTTCTCTTCCCTGGATCATTGAGGGGCAGGCAGCAGAGATGCCAGACTTTGCCTCTCCCTTCCTTTCTCTAAACACTGGAATCCTTTTGCAGTTTTTTCCCCCACTTGGTAACTACGTAGCACGTTATAAAATCACAAGAATGTTTAAGACCTTGCACTTCTGGTCTTTAATGAAATATAAGTGGAACTCAGCTTCATTGTTCCTTTGTCTTTTGCTGGCTCACCTCTGATGTCTTTCAGGTACTCAGAGTCCCCCAATTGCCATGCTCTCCAGAAGCAAACCCCATTCCTCATATTCCATATTTTTTTTGCAAATTCAGAATGAACAAGTGTTCTCCTCTCTTTTAATTGTGTGTTTCTTTGGAGAGTTTTTATTTAGAAAATTATAGTTTTGGATAATTAAGATGTTTACCCTTTAACCTAGTCTATCCATTTAATGTAGTAATTTCCAGCCATTGATCTTTTACCGCTAAAATAATGTTTCTCCTACTTTTCTGCTCCTACAGGTGTAAGCTCTTTCTATCTTCCACTCTCTCCCATCTCCATCTGCCAGTTTTGATTTCTGGCCAACCCTAGACATATAGTAACTGCCAATTCACCTGGTAGGATCATGCCCTCAGTATAGAAACATGGTAGAAATTAGTCTCACATGCAAATTCTTATGGCTCAAATGGCTATAGTTGTGTTTCTTGATAAGAAAGGATCAATTCTGCATTCAAAATGTGGATCTAATGTGTGTTCTTTACAAAGTGAGGGAATGTAAATTATTTGTAAAGGTTATTCACTGGCAACACACGCATTCTGATTGGCATTTATCTATCATTTACGTAACATTTTTTTCAGCCACTCAGGCTGGGTTGTTTATTATTTATTATTTTCTATGCACTGTGCTAGACACTAGGGTTATGAAATAAATGACACTGTCCTTTAAGCACAAAATTTCTGATTCTATTCCTGAAACTTTTACTAGTGATTCTGCTGACTTTGGGAAGTCATTAGTGGATCTCAGCTGCCCCAGTATAAACTGAGGGGCTTGTATTAAGTGATCTCAATTTTAAAACTTCTAAAATTAGAGGCTACAGGAGATTTGACTTCTTAATTCAGTCACTAAGTTGCTCAGTGCCTTTGAATCTAATGTTTAGTCTCTGGATCTCAGTCTCCTCCTCTATAAAATAAATGGAAGGTGTTAGAGCAGGTTTGGAAACGTGTATTCCAAGGAACTTTGTTAAAAGACCCTTCTAGGAAGAAAGGGTTCTGTGTTCGAGAAGGTCTAGGAAACTCTGGAGTCAGAAGGTTTCTTCACTCCAGGACTTCTCAGAAACTTTACTATACCAATTTTGCTTCATGATCTAAGCAGGAGATAGCAGATGTGCTTCCCAAATTTACTTGACAGTGGAATCCTTTTCCCCCAGAAGCATCTTTGTAGTACGAATAAATTGTCCTTCAGAATACATTTGGGCAATGAATTACTATATACCTTCTAAGGCCCTTTATTGCAGCAATACTGTCTATCCTTGGATCAATTTCATGTCACAGATATCTGCTAGTTTGTTCTAATATAGCTGTGTGGTGTGCACACTGCTGGGCTTCCTTTTTCTCTTCAAGTTGTGTTTACAATTCTCTTGGTGCACAGGCTATAATCTCACCAACCCTGAATACATGGCCTGCAAAATCATGCATCTCATTAGCACTTTGGTCAATAGTGTCCAGAACAGTATGTTTTTTAGGGAAACATTCCAAAGGGTAGCACAGAGGAGGCTCCTTGGGGGAAACAGATGAGATAAATGAAGATGAGAAATAATAGCATTAGTAGGGCTGATTTCCATGAAAACTCACAAAAATGTGTTTGACATTTTGATGACTAAACATAGTCTCTCCTGTCATAGGACTGCTGTTCCTGACCAAGGCTGTTAAGAATCAGAGTAATAGAGCTGAGTGTCTCCATGCAAAATTCTGTGTTCAACATCTGTCATGCTGGAGATCATTAACGTCCAATTGCAGTCTATTGTCTTCATGTTACTCAACTTCATTTCATTGTCGTTGCTTCAGCTGGGGATTAATCAACTATTTATGGGAAGACAGGACTTGGAGTCAGGGCAGTCACAATGGGGTTTTAGTCTCAAGCAATGGTAAGGGAAGTAAGACACAGTTAAAAGCCTCCTGATTTGTGGGAGCTTGTTGATAATTTAATTAAACAAAAATATCTGAGAATAATGCCTACATAATCCATATTTCAAAAGGAGAAAGAACAAACTTGGTCTTAGTAAAGAATCCAGAAATGATTCTGGCTTGAATCTATTTGGAACTGGTTTCTTTGCCACCTTACTCTTCCTTAAGAGCTAGAAAGAAGCTGAGATAAGAGAATCAAGTTAATGGTTTCTCTATAAATCAGCACATCACTATCAATAGTGGAAATCATGCTTCATTATTGTTCCTGAGGACAGCTGACACAACTGAAACATCCAAGTAGTATGACATATTTATAGCTTTATGAGGTGGGGGAAAAAGTCTTCCATTAGGAATTATTTTTTAAAACCTCACAAATCACTTAGATATTTCCATTTTGCACATGTATGCACATTATGATTAGTTTTATTAGATTTAAAAGCCAAATTAAATAACTAAGTGATTATCATCTCAATATATGTCCTGAAAACATTTATAAACTGGTGTCAGGGGGAATTTAGTATAAATTCTAAATTTGCCTGAGTATCCAAGCTCATGCAATCCAATTATATAGTACGATAATATACATCTTTTACATCCACATTAATATCTTTTTCAACCCATTTTTAAAATTGAACTATAGTTAATTTACAATGTTGTGTTAGTTTCAGGTGTACAGCAAAGTGATTCCGTTTATATATACATTGTTTTTCAGATTTTTTTTCCATTATAGGTTACTACAAAATATTGAATATAGTTCCCTGTGCTATACAGTAGGTCCTTGTTTATCTATTTTATATTATAGGAGTGTGTATATGTTAATCCAAAACTCCTAATTTATCCCCCACCCGATCCCCTTTGGTAACCATAAGTTTGTTTTCTATGTCTGTGAGCATATCAATATCTTTTAATATTCTGTAATAAATTATTCTGCAGAAAACAGCCAAATTATTTGCACAGTAAAATTTCAGATCTGAAATAATATTAGGACCTGCTAGTTTGTCCCAACTTGCTTAATAGCTAAAATAAAATGAATATACTCAGTTGAATACATTCAATCAGCATTGTGCAAAATTGCCACACATCTTGACAAAGCGAAATTTTCTGACACTAAACGTCTAAATATCTTAAATTTTCAAGACCAACATATTCACACAAGTGATTTCTAGTAATTTAAAAACCTTGGTTCAGTTTTTGGTAATGTAAGCTGCTCGCTGATATGGGAAAGGATGAACCAAGCCATCCGCCCACCCCCACCTTGTTATTCTTTTGGGGACAGCCCGGCCACTCCAGATGGTGTATTAGTGTTGGACATAGCTTTGGAGAAACTTCCAACAGACGAAGGCTGTAATGTCAGGATTTTGCCGTGCGTCGTCCCCCTTCCCCCCTGCAGTTCCCAGGGTAGGAAGGTGCTGAGATGGAAGCCGAGGGACGCCCGCCCACCTGCCACCACCTGTTTGCCTCCTTCAGCCCTCTGCTATAAATTCTCCTCCTTCAAAGATTCATCCAGCACTCTCCGACAGCTACTGCGGAAGAAGCGCTCCTTTCCTCTCTGAGCTTGGGGAAAGATTTTGTCTTCCAGAAAAGAAGTCTCGGCCTTTCCCAGAGGACTTGAAAGACATTTCCCGAACCAGCGACACCAATTCTGCTGCAGAAAAGTTCCCTTCTCTTTTTCAACTTCACGTTGGGAAAATGACTTTCTCTTCCACATCTCAATTTCCCCTAAACTTCGGCAAGTGAAGAGACATCAATCTGGTTATCCAATAGGACAGAGGGCGGGGCCCCGCACTCCCACTACAAACTTCGATTCACACGGTTGCTTTGTGCATGACTTATTTGCTACGAAGAGCCAAGTTGCAGAGCGGCTCCATACACCAGCCCACGCACAGGTCCTGAGCAGACCAGAGAGCTCGGCGCCTCCCTCTGTCCAGCGGGGGATGAAGTCCTGCAAGCCCAGCAACCCGGCGGCGGGAGCGCGTGCCGCGCCCCCGTGCGTGGGCGGCGCCGAGTGCGCGGGCACGTGCGCCGGGGAGGGGCGGCTGGAGAGCGCGGCGCGCAGGCGCCTAGCGGCCAACGCGCGCGAGCGTCGCCGCATGCAGGGGCTCAACACGGCTTTCGACCGTCTGCGCAGGGTGGTACCCCAATGGGGCCAGGATAAAAAACTGTCCAAGTACGAGACCCTGCAGATGGCGCTGAGCTACATCATGGCTCTGACCCGCATCCTGGCCGAGGCAGAGCGATTCGGCTCCGAGCGGGACTGGGTCAATCTCCACTGTGAGCACTTCGGCCGAGACCACTACCTTCCGGTCGCGGGCGCGAAGCTGCCGGGCGAGAGCGAGCCCTACGGCCAAAGGCTCTTCGGCTTCCAGCCCGAGCCCTTCCAGATGGCCAGTTAGGACGCGCGACCCAGCCGGAATGAGACGCCCAGTGATCCGCGCTGTGGAGCCGTAACCTTCCCCCAAGTAGCTGGTCGGGTTACCGGTGGCTTGGGATGCATTCTTAGAATAAAATTAGCAAATTTCCAGGTTACTTTTATTCGCATCCCCAGTCCTAGGGACGCAAAGACTTTATTGCTTTTCTTTTATTCCTCCTTAGTATGTTGTAGATTTCATTAATGGATCTTGGAATGCTTTGGTTGCTGAAAGTAATGCCTCCTCCCCCTTTTCTGGACTACCTTGAGAGAAAACAATCTTAAGAAAAATAGGATTAGGTTATACTGCAGGTTTAGCCCTTACTTTCTTAAACTTTGTAAGTTTGTCCTGTTAGGGTGAAGTTACAGTATCTATTACTTGTGTATACTTAATAGAGAGCTGCCTTCCTGTCTTGTAAATGCAGTTATGCTTAGTGCATTGTGTGTGCATGCATGAAGTAGTAGAAAGTTTTCTTCTTTTTTTTGGTAGAGTACATGGGCGTGAGTGCTCTGTATTTTTAAAACTGTGTATACATTATTAAAATATAGATTTTGTAAAATATAATTAAAAACGTGGGTTTGTTTTTCATGCCAAGTGCCCTGCTAGTTTCCTGATGGCACTAAAGGCCTGTTTGGGGGGGTGATGATATTGAGTGCTTATCTGAGTAAAGATGTGGAGTGTTTAAATCTAATCCCACCAATTGGCAAAGTGCTGTTTTGTAATACTTCATCAAAAAAAAGACAAGCTGATGAGAGTACAAGTAATTAATTTGAAAGTTTTCTCTATCAACTTGGAAGTATAGATATATTTTTCATGGTTTTTAAAAAGATTAAATTAATTGAAATAATGTTTAGCTTTTAAGAAACTAGATTTACAGTTCCTTAATATTTTATTTTCCTTATTAAACCAATTACTAACTACTGATTCCTTACAAGTACCCAAATATATTTGCATATATACATTTGTGTGTGTATATATATATATGGCTTTTGGAAGTGATTTTCTTTTAATCAGTACCAGTTGAGCAATAAGGGCTTCACTACCATCAAGGCTAATCAAAAAAGGAGCAATATAATACACATGGTATTGGTTTGAATTACTTTTATAAATTTGCTTAACCATTGGATGAATAAACCAAGTCCTTAATGTAAAGAACGACTTGGTCAACAGCACTGCACGCTTTTGGGAGAATGTCTTGCTAATAATTGGAAAAAGCAAGGCTCTATGCATTTGGAACTTGTCACAAGTCAACAAAAACAGCATTTCCCAAACACTTTTATTATGTGTTCCAACACCTAACACCAAGGCACAGCCACCTATTTGCAGTTTATCTACAAAGTCTTCATCAAAATTTTCACTTTCTTAGTTATCCCTGATTATCAAAATCCTTTTGGTTTGTAATGAGCAGAAGTATCTTCCCCATAAACTAAAACTTACAAAATCACAAGTGTATCACTAGAAATCCATTGAGAGACTAATGATGAATTTTCCTTTCCTTCTGATATCTGTTAATAAGAAACTGAGGTGTCCTCAAGACTTTCCTTCCTCGGTGCAAATTAGAAAATAAAATGTTTAACCTCTTGACTTCAGCAGCTCTTAGAAGACATTATAGTTCCAGCAGACAACACGGCTCTAGAAGTGATGATGCCCAGACCACTTTCTGGTCCTACTCCACTCTGCAGTGGGTACCGGGGCTATGGCAACCCTAAGGGCACCTGCCTTCCTCACTATTTGGGCACAACACTCTACTTATTTATACTTAAAATGCTTCATTAGTAGCCCCAGTAAGTTTCTGGAGTTTGTAGAATGAAATAAAATCAGTGTTAATATAGAATGTGTTAATCAGAGAGGATCTCACAGATGTATTCAGATGGTTAGTCCTTTTTTTAGGTAGGGTGCACATTCCTCTCTCTGGACTGTAAATACCCTGCGAAAGAGAACCATACAGGGATAAACATGCAATATATATATTTGCTTATCACCTTAACAGCAGTTTCTTTTTTTAAGTTAATCTTTATTGGGGTATTGTTATTTTACAATGTTGTGTTAGTTTTTACTGTACAGCAAAACGAATCAGCTATACGTATACATATACCCCCTCTTTTTTGGATTTCTTTCCCATTTAGGTCACCACAGTGCATTAAGTAGAGTTCCCTGTAAGTAGAGGGAACTAAGAGGGAACATTAAGTAGAGAACATGCTATACAGAATGTTCTCATTAGTTATCTATTTTATACCTAGTATCAATAGTATATATGTGTCAATCCCAATCTCCTAATTCCTCCCACCACCCCCTTTCCCCCTTGGTATCCGTACATTTGTTCTCTACATCTGTGTCTGCTTCTTAATGAAACCAAACAATTTAATTAAAATGATGCTATTCTAATCCTATGCCTCTTCTCCCCCATCCCCATTCCCCCCAAAGAGTGGAAATCTGCTAACTGTTATGCTTTTTTTTTTTTTTGACATTTCTTCTTTTTTTTTTTTTAACATCTTTATTGGGGTATAATTGCTTTACAATGGTGTGTTAGTTTCTGCTTTATAACAAAGTGAATCAGTTATACATATACATATGTTCCCATATCTCTTCCCTCTTGTTATGCTTTTAGTTGCCCATTTCTGTGGTTTGGAAATCTCTGGAAGCAACTTAACTCTTACCAAATTCCTAAGCTTTCCACCCCACTTGATGTACTATTTTTTTCCTGAAAAATATTTGAGGGAAAAGTAAAGGGGTCTCAGTGATCAAACCCAATCTATGATAAAACTCCTCAAACTGTATGTTGGGGAATCCATCATGGTTTATGGATTAGGAGCTTGGATAAAACAAATGTAAAATATTTGTGGAGTTAAGGTTCATTTATTACTATACATAACAGAATTTAGATTACCAAGCAACCTAAAAGTTGCTGCAATATACTATATTGTCTCGCCTTTGAAAATCTGTTCTTTCTAGTTTCATAACACATTGAACACATTGAAATTCAAAAATATTCTTTTATTCGGGCTTCCTTTTCTTAAGAAATCAACAAATGTTATCAAGCGTCTACCCATACCCTGCCTTCTTCAACATCATCCTCGTCCTTGTGTAGGCAGCCAAGAAGAATACACATGTACTAATCAGTAAGCTGCCCTGAACAGTGTGCAGCTGAACGCTTCAACTGTAGAGTATCGGGAATATGTACCATAAGAGCTCCTAAGAGAGATATTAAGTAACAAAAGAAGACCCACTCCCAGGCAGGGTTTGAGTCCCATTAGTTATTATATGTGGGCTCTCCCTAGGTGCCAGCTGCAGGTTGAGGCCAAACCCCAGGGTCAGAAGTCTTGAAGAACCCTATACAAGTGAATGGGGCTATCAAGGTGGGAAAGGCCATCTAAGCTAGTGGTTCTCAACCCAGACTGCTCATTAGAATCTCAGGTAGGGAGTCTTGAAAAACATACCAAATCTGGGGCCCCCTGTTCAAGAATTGATTTAACTGCTCTGAGGTGAGGCCTAGGCATAGATATTTTTTCAGGACTCTCCGGGTGATGCTAACTGGCTGATGGGGTTGAGAACTGCTTAATTAAACAATATCTACTATGACACCATTAACCTTGTTACCAAAAACTGACTATATTGTTGTCACAGTCTTTGTATTTGCAGATCTTAAGAAGGATTAGGCTATCTTTCTTAACATCCAGTTACACCCAATTTCTTAGTTAATGAGGTGACCATTATATTAATGAAGATCTAACATTTCTGCTGGATATGAGCCAGATGGAATGTATTTGGGTTGTGGGTAACAGCGCTACAGGATTCAACAGTTAAGGCTCAGTTCACTACTTAAATTTTGCCATCTTAGAGTAAAAGCAAAGTGTTATTTTGGACTGAATTTTGCTCTGCTCTCTGCTTAGGTTTCACTAAAGATATCTCTTTTTGCTGCCTGTGGGTGACAGAGATTTCAAAGCACTTATAAGACCATAAATATATGACCAACCTTTTCACATGTATACCCATTCCTTGCTCTGATCATGAATATACTAGAGGGTGCAAGCTTTAACGAGTGTTTTATTGAATTAACACAGGACTTTTGGATGGCTGTTTCAAACTGGTAGTGTACCCCCAAAATACCCAAGCCGAAAAAAAACTACTGAGAGCAAGAACTTACCCATCTCACATAACAAAGTCTGGGACCAAAACACAAATCATACCCCGTAACTAACTGAGAATAAATAAAATTTTATTTAATGAATAAAGAAACAGTCCATCACATCCTCTAAATTGCTTTTTAAAACATCCAGGTTGAATTAAATACTGGTTCTTAATTTTTCTTTTTCTAATTGCAAAGTTTCCAAACAAAACACAACCTCCAATAAATCTTTAAGAAAACACAACTAGGAAACAGCAACGGGTGTCATGGAGATGATGTGGGCTACTGGAATACAATGCCATATACTTCCTGGAGAAAGACACAGTAAATGCTCACAAACATTTTGGCTTAAGCGATCATTGGTTTTCATTTCCAAAGAATATCTAACATGCACGATGCAGAGGAAAGGAATAAAAGCCAAGATCCATTCATTGCTTTCTAGTAATAGAGACGAAATATACAGTTTATATAGTTCACACATTTCAAAATGGTTACTAAAATAGTTTTTCCATTAGGATTTCAATAACCAAAAAGGTACTTTAGAAAATAAGTTGACTCTAGCTTCCTGAGATGGAAGCATATCATGTTTGTAAGCCTTCTGGGGCCTGGTGTGTTTTCAAGTGGAAAGAACTCATGCAGGAAGAGAAAGGAAAAGCATAAGATGTGTCCCTTGACCATGATTGAACTGTTAGCTATGGGTGTGTGTGTGTGTTGGTGTGTGTGTGCACATGCCTTCGGACACAAGAACTTTGTCAGTTCTCATGGCTGAAATGAATCATGGAGTTTAAATTCAGACTTGATGTAGCTAAGAATTTGAAAACAGAGACCAAAGGATATGTTCATTTTTGAGGGTCCGTATCCATCTGTTATCCTAAGGTTGATTCATTTCAACATAAGGCTAATGACATGCTAGTATGGAATATTTCTTCATTAGAGCCTAGAGAAGTACAATGGAGTTGTCCTGAACTGCGTAATCCAGAAAGGAATACAGGGACTCTCTTCCTATTTCTCTGTGCACTGCGGAGTCATTATTTCCACTAGCTTTGATCATAGATGCAGGACTCTGAGTTCCCTTAGGCTATTCTGCCTATGTTGAAATAAATTTCCCTGGAATCTGCCTGTAGAAAGCAGATAGGATATTTCTTGAATTTATTTAATTTTTCTCCAGATTTTTTTCAACCACATAGCATCTTTTTTTTTTTTACATCTTTATTGGAGTATAATTGCTTTACAATGGTGTGTTAGTTTCTGCTTTATAACAAAGTGAATCAGTTATACGTATACATATGTTCCCATATCTCTTCCCTCTTGCGTCTCCCTCCCTCCCACCCTCCCCATCCCACTCCCCGAGGTGGTCACAAAGCACCGAGCTGATCTCCCTGTGCTATGCGGCTGCTTCCCACTAGCTATCTATTTTACGTTTGGTAGTGTATATATGTCCATGCCACTCTCTCACCCCGTCACAGCTCACCCCTCCCCCTCCCCATATCCTCAAGTCCATTCTCTAGTAGGTCTGTGTCTTTATTCCCGTCTTACCCCTAGGTTCTTCACACATAGCATCTTGGAAGAAGAAATTCCCCCACTGTGTACTACCCTTCTCAGGAAATACAAAGTAGTGGGACCGGGAAGAAATGTGAACTTGTTAAACAAATTAACTACTTACTTTGGAGAAAAATATTTTTACCATTTTCTTTGGATTGAAAAAACCCCTGCTATCACTTTTTTAAAGGGTCTCTACAGTAAACTTCATAAGTATTTATTTATCCTACCCTCCATCCTGGGAAAGTCTCAGATATTTTGTTTATTTCACAGATAAAGAAACAGAGACTCCAGAGTTATAACAAAATTAGAGAACGTATCTGAAATTCATCCGAATGATTAAAATTCCTATTGGAATTCACCTGAGAATTCCTAGACATAAGGAGCTCTCCGAATGCTATTAAATGTTTTATAGATTTTTATCTTGACAGGAAGATGATGAGAGAGAAGAGTAGGTCATGAAACTTAATGCTAAAGCTTGAAAAAATAAGTGAAATTTAATCAGAAAAGAGGATATGGTACCTCTGAAATCAAAATACTGAGAAAGTAAAAGTTAATTAACCAGTGTGCATTAAAAAATACAGTTGCACTCAAATTATCTCATTTGAATTATTTCAGGGTTTTACCTCTCCTTAAAATACACAGTAAAACGGGACTTCCCTGGTGGCGCAGTGGTTAAGAATACGCCTGACAATTCAGGGGACACGGGTTCAAGCCCTGGTCTGGGAAGATCCCACATGCTGCAGAGCAACTAAGCCCGTGCGCCACAACTACTGAGCTTGCGCTCTAGAGCCCGCGAGCCACAAGTACTGAGCCTGCATGCTGTAACTACTGAAGCCTGTGCTTCTAGAGCCCGTGCTCTGCAACCACAATGAGAAGCCCGCGCACCACAATGAAGAGTAGCCCCCGCTCTCCACAACTAGAGAAAGCCCGCGCGCAGCAACGAAGACCCAACGCAGCCAAAAAAAAAACCCCAAAACGGTAAAACTGTTTATACTGTGTGCACATACATTTAGTAATCTTTTGGTAATGACTGCTGTGGTCAATACTAGAATGTAGTTAGTTCACTGGATTCTTGCCCCACTAATTGTGGGGAAATTATAGGAATCTGTCTCCAGTTTGCAGATAACTCACTGAATATGTGTAGAAACATCAGGTTCTTTGGAATTTTGGAACGTTGAGCAATTAATTCTTACCACATTATATGAAAATCATTCATGTTTCTTAGTGTGTATTAAAGTACTTCTTATTGTAAGAAAACTATAATTGTAACTCCATTCATTTCCAATCAAAACTGGTCAAGCATCCCCCACCCTGCCACCCCCATCTTTCCCATCTTTAAGTTTCATTTTAATGTGTCCCTGTTTTCAGTTAGGAGGTAGAACGAATTTTTATCTTAGAAAGTAAAAAACATTCTATGAGAAGTTTACTGGACTTGCTGGACATTTTAGGAAGACTAAAACCCAGTTATCTTTCTGTTCCTCTAGAGATATCTGACCAGGTTATAACGTATGTGGTAATTTTTACAATTTGAGTAATTTAAAAAATCTCTTTTAAGTATCGAATATATGTATTTGTACATTAAAAAATCAGTTCAATCATCATCAAAAAAACACAATCTTTAAACCTGGAAACTAGCACTGTTTTCTGCATTTTAAAGAAAAATGCCCATTTATGTCAACTGTCAAATATTTATTGTCAAATAATGTTGAAATATTTTAGTTTTTACTATTAGGGAAACATTTTCTACTCACTTGTATGTTAAATCTTTTAGCAAATTAGTATATATGCCTCTACAGTACAGCAATTTTCTTTATTGCTTACACTCAGCATTTATGGCACAATTCTCAGAGGATTGAAAAGTGTGTTCTTTCTCTATTTCTTGCAATTTCAAGGCTATTGCTCTTCGGAGTTTGAAGTGGTCATTACTTAAATACGAACAAAAAACAGCCTGTTTATGGTTCTATAGCACCAAGTATGCTAACTAATATAATTAGGCATAAAAAGGAGGCAAACATATTTTTAACAAATATGCATTTTTTTTGCATCGCACAGATTTTTTAAAAAACATGGTAGTAGCAGCTTTTTTTTAGCATACTGATGACCACTGCATTGTCAAAGTTTAGAAGATGCTTGGCATTCTTCAAGCAATGCTTCAGTAATTAACTTTCTGAAATATTGATCCACTTAAAACAAGAAAAGGCAATCAGTGGTGAAAAGGACTTCAACAAGCTCTATTGCAATCTAAGTATCTGTTCATCTTCCTGGTGAGGCCCAGTGATTTTCAACTCGACCGTAAGTGGAAATACTTTGAGTCCAGGTTACCCCTGAAGGGACCTTGAATGAAGGTCATTATGAGTAAATTTGCCTTTGAGTTTACAACCAACTTATAAATAGCCCATATACAAACAGACTCAGGTCAGGATCTCAGCTTGGAAGGTTCTTTGGGAGTGTGTAGGGAGGAAGAGGACAGGAGGAGGCTGTGATCAACCAGAATAACTTGGATGTCTGACTCAGTTTTCTAGACCTCCCCTCCCGGCCTGATTTTTTTTTTTTTTTTTTCCTTTTGCCAGCAGTTCCATCTATTAGAAGTTGATGGAAGTAAGGAAGCAACTGCTTTTAAAAGCTCAGCTCCTCTGAAGTTAGACTCTCAGGCATTCAGGATTTGTTCAATTGGACTGCTTTCTTCTGACCCCTAAGCCAAGATGCATGGAACAGGAGTTAGGTCATTTTGGAGCATGAGACATGTTGGCAGGTTGTGGGGAAGCAGTGAGGGGATGGGTTACAGCATGGGGGGTTACAGAACATGGGGCACAGGGCATCTCAGAGAAAAACACGGAATGGGGATAGAAGCAGAAAGGACCTCAGACACTGTAGCTTGGACATGTAGACACAAAAAAGGAGGAAGTAGTCTTTCTTCTATTAGCTGCTTGGCGGTTTGGTTTTTTTTTTTTTTAATTAATTAATTTATTTATCTTTGGCTGCATTGGGTCTTCATTTTGGTGTGCAGGCTTCTCATTGCGGTGGCTTCTCTTGTGGCGGAGCATGGGCTCTAGGCACGCCAGCTTCAGTAGTTGTGGCGCACGGGCTTAGTCGCTCCATGGCATGTGGGATCTTCCTGGACCAGGGCTCGAACCCGTGTCCCTGCATTGGCAGGCATATTCTTAAGCACTGTGCCACCAGGGAAGTCCGGCGGTTTGGTTTTAATGCTGCATTTTCTTTCTCCATTTTCCCTCTGATCCCCATTTCCATGACTAACCAAGTTATGAAAAGCCCTTCACTTGTTTGGAAAGAAGGGTGCTTATGAGATCTGCATAGCTTCTTGAAAAAAGGGCCAGAAGGATTGTACCAACTTTCCCTCTTTCCCCGGGCCATTTTTGCAGTTTTGGAGATTTCTCCGAGGGCTTCATGAATGCTGCATGTCCAACAAGTGTAGTGCAAAATAGTAGGGTCTAATAAGGCCAAAGTGCATGTTTATTTCTACTTTCCAGACATGCACTGCACGTGCAACAAGGAGGAAGTACATTCTTCACTGACGCCGACGCTACAGCCTATGCTATCTGCAGCCCTTCGGACCTTTTAGGGTAAGTTCTGTGATCAAATCATGGTAATAAAATGATTCTTCTCAATCTCACTTGCTCGTTGGAATCACCTGGGAAGCTTTAAAAATACTGATGCCTATGCCAGAACCCCAGAACTTATGACAGTGATTTGGGGTTGTGGCATGGCTATTGGGATTTTTAAAAGTTCCCCAGTAGATTCTAGTGTGCCAAGGTTAAAAACCACTGCTCTAGACTCAGTTCATTTTATATGGAAACATACTGACTTACATAGAATTTTAAAGTCCAATTTAGGTCAATAAATATTTATTGAGTGCCTCCTCTGTATAAGGCAAACTTTTGACACAGTCCTTACTAACAAATAGCTAAAATCTAGTGCAGGCAAGACTGGGCTAGTGCAAGGGGAGAGTCAGGCAGGTATATAGAGGCTGTGTTTTATATAAAATACTATACAAATTCATCTTCTCTTTTTCCAGACTCAAGAAATTTGCTATAAGATTTCAAAAAAAGTAGAATTATATTTTATTGGGGTCTGAGGGGGTCAGAAAATATTTCATAGAGGCAGTAAAGTAGCATTTGAGATGTTTAAGGAACAGGTAAGATTTCTGTAGGTGGGGATTGGGGAGAAAGCCTTCCAGCTGGAGGCAAAAAAGAGCCATGTGGCTGGAAAGCTGAGGCCTGTGTTAACTTTGCTGGTGCACTGGGTGTGTTTTCTGAGTAATGGATGAAAAGCTTTGGGATCATATTGAAGCAAGGCTTGAGTAGCACAGGACAGAACAGCTGGCCTGGGTTGGCTCCAAGGAGCCACTGGGGGTTCGAAAATTGGGGAATGATATGATTGGAGCAGTACTTCAGGAAGAATGATCTGATGCTGAGATCTCAGCTAGATTTGAGTGGGAGAAAAAGCAGGACTAGAGGCAGGAAGACCAATTAGAAGTCTCTTATTATGGTTGAAGTCAGAAGAATTGAGGGAAATTAAGAGAGTAATGAAAGTCTGAACTGGGGAACCACGGGGGGACAGAAAGAAGGCCTGAATATAAAAGAAATAATCGAGTTAGAATTAACATGATTTGTCAGTTGATTAGAGGAAGCAAAAAATGACTTGGATACTCTTTATTTAGATTACTAGGACTGTGATGGTGCCATTAATAGAAATCATTAAACTAGGATGATGAATGGTTTATGAAAGGGAAGATGATGAATCTGATTTTGGATGTGTTGAGTCCACACATATCCAGCAGAACTAAAATTTCTTATATAAGTATTCCTCGTTGTAATTGAATTCCAATAGAATTTGGATTTGTTCAACACAGTAGTTCTCAACAAAGGGGATCCTGCCTCCCGGGGAATATATGGCAATGTCTGGGGACATTTCGGGTGGCCACAACTTGGGGAGGGGTTGCTCTGCTATTGGCATCCAGTCAGTAGAAGCCAAGGATGCTGCTAAACATCCTCCAGCGTGCAGGATAGTCCCTCACAACAACGAATTATCCAGCCCCAAATGTCAAGAGTGCTGAGGTTGAGAAACTTTCCTGTAACATAATCCGGAAGTTCAAATTCGAGGAATTTTAAAGCTTGTTATATTTTAGGTTCGACAGTGCCATCTAGTGGCCAAATGTAGTATTTATCATAGTTCACTGTTGAACACTGTAAAACAACAAATAAAAAAGATTCAGAAAAAAAAAATTCAGAAAGCGAATACATAGAGAGATGAAGAATATCCTCTCATAGGAGACTGTCTAGAGTTTACATTAATAGATGTGATGAGGAGGTTGGGTGTCCAACTGTGGAGAAGCAATCCTGGAGTTAGAAAATGCTCTTTGGTCATAAAGAGATTTGATAATAGAAGCCAATATAGAAACAGAATATTTTACAGGGTGCATTCTGTATGGAATGCATTCAATTTCATTACAGTTGCGTATACTTTTACTATTGTTCCTGCATACATAAGAAAGGAAAAAGTCTAATAATTCTGCTAAATAATTGGCTGAAATCTTTATTTCTTAAGGATGTAACTTATGGTTTTTTATTTAATTAAGAAATAAAGATTGAAAATAATTAAGATGATTTTAGAGTCAGGAAAAATACAGGGTAAAGAGTACTAGAAACTTCCCTTTAATAAAAAATAGACTTTTGGCCAAAGAAGCAGCACTTGACATGCCTTTTTTCTTACCTCCCCCACTAGATTGTAAGCTTTCTGCAGGCAGGGACTGTGTCTTATCATATTTGTGTATGGCCCATAGTCTCTAGCATAGCATCTTATACAGAGTGGACACACAAATGATTTTTTGAGTGAATGAATTTATTTTTATACTGGAAATCCTTGCCTTGAAGTGAAGAAAATTTCAAGCCTTTCTAAGCAATTACTATTTGTTCACTTGAGTAAGATGCCAGCTGAGGATGTCTGGCTCAGAGAACACCAAGGACTTGGGCACAAGGAGTTGGTAACAGACACTCCAATTCATTTCCCTGGTGAATCTGGAGCAAACCGTGCCGTGATGACCATCCCTAGGGCAATTTTTTGACTGGTGCATACATTGTAGATTTCTCTAATATAAGATTCATTCATCCAACAAATAGTTATCGAATGTCTACTTTGTGCTAAGCACTCTTCTAGGCACTGGGATATCACAGTGAACTTAAGTCTAAAAATTCCTTAAGTGGAGAGGCAGGTTTTGAATTAGTGGGTTAGAATAAAGATGCACATTCCCTGTCCCTCCCACTTTCTCAGTTAGCATAATATTTTCTGTATAGAAAATGCAATTTGACTAATGATCTCAAAGCAGTTCACAACTATTAAAGACGTCTCCTTCTACAGCCACTGCTTTGCTCGGGCAAATGAAAAAACAAAAACCACTCTCCCATCACTTCCTCTTCTAGTTTGCATTTCTTCCTTTCTCACTGCTTCATATACTTGCAGACTTTTGGGGCAAGGGGAGAAGCGGGAGAGCCAATATTCTTTGGGCAGATGATGATGATGCCTGAATATTTTTGCAAGTGGCAACTGAAGCTTGTAGTTTTAAAAGTGACCCCGCAGAAGATTTCCTTCTGGTTGGTTTATTAACAACCCTTTAGTTCTAGAGCCTAGGGATATATATATATATATATATATATATATATATATATATAGTCAGAAAAAAAACCACTCACCATTGTATCCAAAAGAAAATGGTACAGGCAGGGTGGTGGGTCCCTGTTTTGGCTATAGAATAAGTGCACTGTGCAATATTTAGTGTTCCAGTGATTTTTTTTTTTTGGTATCTCAATCACATTTTGGCACTTTATTATGTGGCTCAGTACACCCAGGGTAAGCAAATCAAAAGTGCTTCTCCATGTATGTGAGTTGTATGGCACAGACTCCTAGTGCTAAGTAGAAGCTGATTTAATGAATCCACCAAAACTACTGCTATGGATGCAATCAGTGAAAGGTGGTGGAGACCCCCCCTGACTTTTTCCTTTGCATTGTTTAGTGAGTTAGTGATTCCAAAGGTCACTACTGTCCAACTCCTCTCAGCCCAAGCATCTGACCCCTAATTGCTCCTAGGAGGGCCTGAATACCCCAACGCAGCAGGGGGCAGGGAAGCATGCTAGCTTTTTCCCAAAGCAGTGGATGGCAGCTGCAGGACATCTTTGGTTCGGCGGTATTGTCTTCTCATTTTGTTGGAATCTTAAAAGGCACAGCCCTCCATCTCTCCCTGAGCTGAGACTGCATGAGTCCCCAGCTGACTTACTCAAAGCTCTCCTTGCCACAGGTCGGGCAGTGTGGGAACTTACTCAAATCCAGTTGCTTGGAAACCATCTTATCTGGCTGGTCTTCCTTCCCCCTCCACAATCCACCCCCTTACACAGCAGGCACCCAGACATTCTTAAAGTTCATCACTCTCCACTACACTCCGAGAAGAGCATGAATACACCATTGTGCTCTCCATGGAGGAGAAAGCAGAGAAAATGTCAAGTCCTTTACTGGTGAGAGATCCGTAGCGACTGCCACTGGGCCGGACAGACATGGGTGGTGGGATCTGGTGGTGCCACTGAGCTGGAAAATGGACCAAATAATGTGTTACAATCAAAGGAATACAGTCTAGCAGGTACACGTCAGGGGTGCATTCTGTGCTCATTCCAACACTTTCTGTAGGATCTTAGTAAAGCATTGAAATATATCTGGGTCTGAAATGCCTCATTTGTAAAAGAGAGAAATAAAATCCCTCCTTCCCTGTCGGGAAGAGGGAAATTGGGCTGGTGATTTTTTAATCCCCTAATTCCAAACCCTATGATTCTAATCCAGTAAAATTTGGGACTGTAAGAAGGAACAGTGGGTGACTAGGGTGATTTCTCAAAATTTTCTCCTGACCCAGCATGGAGTCTGCTGGGTGGAGGGCGGTGTAGAGAGGGCGGTAGGCTCTCAAGGCAGGGCACCTCAGAAGGTGGAGATGAGAAATCTATGGAAATGGAAGCCAAAAGATGAGTCCAGACCTCTGACCGCACACCTGATCATACTAATCAGCGATCACCTACCTACCGCCCTAATCAGGTTCTAATGAGCTACAGCAAGAAGACTGAAAAGTAACTTATGTGCAATCAACCATGGTTCGGGGACAAAAGGGAATATTAGAATTTCCACGTTCACCAAGCACTGTCCAAAAGGGACACTGGTTTTAGCAGCCAGGATCCTTAGGCTTGAACATGGCCTGAATGAAATATCCATCCAATTTGCTCAGTCCTGTGTGTTGTCACTGATTCAGAAATTACCAAGCAGTCTTCTCATGAGGTTTCCAAGAACCTTGCTGTGGAGAAGGGGAAGCACCAGGTGGGAAACATGGACGTTCTGGATCCTACGAAGCTATGGACCCTTGTAGCATTCCCACTTATAAACGGGTCCTCTGTTGATTTCATTCTTTTGAATAAGTTTTTCGGGATCTAAATGCCTCTAAGTGAATTGATAAAATCAAAATTTGAAAGCTACAAAACAGGACAAAACTTACAGCGATTCCACGAGAGAGCAGGCACTCAGTAAGGCAGCCATGAACTGGTTTAAGTCCCTCCCCGCCGCCCTCCGCCCCTGAGCCTTTCCTGGCTCTCTCGGACACCTTAACCTGATAGCAGGTACTATTAGAAGCCCTCTTTTCGAAGAGAGACGGATGCCTACTGTCCCCGTTCCTCGGACAGGTAGGAAGTGATTGCGGGGGGCCGTACGGGATTGATTTTACCCCCAATCCTCCATGCTTTGCCCCACTCCCCGGTCCCAGCTGAGGATTCAGCGCTTCGCGTTGTTAGTGCTGTGGAATCAGGACGGGAGCCAGGGAGAGGTGAGCCAGGACTAACTGAACTGGGGACTCCGCCGGGGATGAGCAGGACTGCGACAAGAGTCATCAGTTTCAGGGCTTATTGGTATGAGTTTCTTAGTTGGAGACCTGTTTTCTTCTGACATGGTGAAGTGGGTGAAATGGTAAGGCATTAGCCTGGATTAAGAAACATATCACTGGCGTGTCTCTCCTCGGATCCTCCCAGGGGAAAGTACATTCGAGCCAGCGTCCCTCACGGCTGAACTTCTTTTCAAGTCCACGAATTAAGGAAGATAACCAGAAAGCTATGTATTTTCTCTAAATATTAGACTTAGGGAAAATGGCAGGCCAAGACCCCTCCTGTATGGTACCAAAGAAAGGAGGTACCTGGCGGTCCAGCGGTTAAGACCCCGCGCTTCCACTGCAGGGGGGCACGGGTTCGATCCCTGGTGGGGGAATTAAGATCCTGCATGGCGCGCGGCACGGCCAAAAAAAATGAAAAAGGGGGGGCGGGTGCACCTATAAATAGCAGGGACCTCAGGTTCTAGGCAGAGTTACTGTTTCTTATTTGTTATTCTGGTTAATCATGTTAAACCAGTAATGAATAAGAAACTTATTAAGCCAACAAATTAGTTCTTTTAAAAGGGGGAAAAAAAGGTTTACTCTTTTGGGTTAAGGAATATGTCTTCAAAAATACCAGTTAATGTCAAAATTATAGAGGAGAGGAGTAGAGTACACAAATACATTAATAAAGATTAATTTGTTAAATGTTTTTGAAAATTAGAAACATGGCTCAAAGGAACGATATAAAACCTGGATTTGCATTCCAGCTGTAGTCACTTAATCTCTCTGAGTCTCTGCATTTCTTCTGCATTTAAATGAGGGTAACAACAATTACAATAATCTCATGGGTTTAGGAGGATCTTAGGGTACCATTTCATAAATTACAAGTCACTGTACAAAAGTCATCTGATATCAGTATCATTAGGACAGCTCTCTATTATTAGCCTGATTGTGAGATTGGAGTAATAAATATTTGTGGAATTAATTAACAAATGAATAGGGTCTGGAAAATTCTGCTGGGTGGAGGTATGACTGGGGAATAACAGGCAGTGGGGAGGGAGTTCCAGTGGGTGACCCATGGCAGCAAGGAGATGGCATGAAGATGCTGGGTGATTAGAAGTACAAGCACAGGTACACTCTGAAGTAGTTGTAATTCCTAGTATTAGAAGTACAGAAAAATTAACCTCTTTTGGAAGAAGATTAACCTTCTAGTGAAATGAAAGAGTGTACGAAAGCCTGAGGTGACTAGGATAAAATGACTTAAAAAATCCATCTCTTAAGCACTAAAATATGATCTAACCAATTCATTTATGAAAACATACTACATCTATCCTAAAAGAAAAAAGATTTTTTTGGCCACGCCGTGCAGCTTGCGGGATCTCAGTTCCCCGACCAGGGACTGAACCGGGGCCTAGTCAGTGAAAGTGCCAAGTTCTAACCACTGGACAACCAGAGAATTCCCCCAAAAAAGATTTTTAAGCTGCCTGTCCGCACAGATCAACCGATGCCATTATACTTACCATATATATCCAACCTGGCAGTGCATGACACGATGCCGGCTTCATTCTTGGCTGACAATGTGTACCATCCAGCGTCTGATTTCTTGGCTGGCTGAATGAGGAGGCAGACATACCCAGTCGTGTCCTGGTGCATGCTGGAGAAAAGAAAGAATGTATCCGTATTGTATCTGGGGGCAGAAGCGGCCTTGTCGAGTTTAGGACTCCAGGAAACTCGGGCAAGTCAGGCAGTGCAGTGCTTCTCCTCGCCTCCCTGACCCTAGCAGGAGGGAAGGGGATTCAGCTGGAAGCAAGCAGCAGGGGCAAACTTGAAGGTGGAAAGAAGAGGGTCGGTAGCCATGGCTGAGACCTGTTCTTGCCCTCTCCACTCTCCTCCCAGGAGGACTCCCACTTGTCACAACCAAAGTACAGAGAAAATCTCTTTTCCGAACCAGGCTGGACATTGCAACAAGAACTTTGTTAAAAAGCTACGGGAAAGTAGACCAAAACGAGAGTCCAGGGACGGATGGACTGTTAGCGTGGATGGGGTCTTTTCTTTTCTTCCTTCCTTCCTTCCTTCCTTCCTTCCTTCCTTCCTTCCTTCCTTCCTTCCTTCCTTCCTTCCTTCCTTCCTCCCTCCCTCCCTTCCTCCCTTCCTCCCTCCCTCCCTCTCTCCCTCTCTCTCTCTCTCTCTTTCTAATTGAGGTATCATTGATTTACAATGCTGTGTTAGTTTCTGGTGTACAGCAAAGTGATTCAGTTATACATATAACTTTTTCAGATTCTTCTCCATTATAGATTTATTACAAGGTACTGAATATAGTTCCCTGTGCTATACAGTAGGGCCTTGTTGTTTATCTATTTTATATATAGTAGTGTGTATCTGTTAATCCTAAACTCCTAATCTATCCCTCCCCCCACCCTTTCCCCTTTGGTAACATTAAGTTTGTTTTCTATGTCTGTGGGTCTATTTCTGTTTTGTAAATAAGTTCATTTGTATCATTTTTTTAGATTCCACATATAAGTGATATCATATGATATTTGTCTTTCTCTGTCTGACTTACTTCACTTAGTATGATAATCTCTAGGTCCATCCATGTTGCTGTGAATGGCATTATTTCATTCTTTTTTATGGGTGAGTCGTATACCATTGTGTGTATGTATGTATGTATGTGTGTGTGTGTGTGTGTATGTGTGTGTGTGTGTATATATATATATATATATATATATATATATATATATACCACAACTTCTTTATCCATTCATCTGTTGATGGACACTCAAATTGCTTCCATGTTTTGGCTATTGTAAATAGTGCCACTGTGGACATTGGGGTGCATGTATCTTTTTGAATTAGAGTTTTTGTCTTTTCTGGATATATGCCCAGGAGTGGGATTGCTGGATCATATGGTAGTTCTATTTTTAGTTTTTAAAGGAACCTCCATACTGTTCTACATAGTGGCTGCACCAATTTATATTCTCACCAACAGTGTAGGAGGGTTCCCTTTTCTCTACACCCTCTCCATCATTTATTATTTTTAGACTTTTTGATGATGGCCATTCTGACTGGTGTGAGGTGATACCTCATTGTAGTTTTGATTTGAATTTCTTTAATAATTAGCAGTGTTGAGCATCTTTTCATGTGCCTGTTGGCATCTGGCTGTGTTCTTTGGAGAAATGTTTATTTAGGTCTTCTGCCCAGTTTTTGATTGGGTTGTTTGTTTTTTGACATTGAGCTGTATGAGCTGTGTGTATATTTTGGAAATTAAGCCCTTGTTGGTCACATTGTTTGCAAATATCTACTCTCGTTCCGTATGTTTTCATTTCATTTTGTTTATGGTTTCCTGTGCTCTGCAAAAGCTTATAAGTTTCATTAGGTCACGTTTGTTTATTTTTGCTTTTATTTCTACAGTGTTGCCTTGGGAGACTGACCTAAGAAAACATTGGTATGATTTATATCAGTGAATGTTTTGCCTATGTTCTCTTCTAGGAATTTTATGGTGTCATGTCTTATATTTAAGTCTTTAATCCATTTTGAGTTTATTTTTGTGTATGGTGTGAGCGAGTGTTCTAACTTCATTGATTTACATGCGGCTGTCCAGCTTTCCCAACACCACTTGCTAAAGAGACTGTCTTTTCTCCATTGTATATTCTTGCCTCCTTTGTCGAAGATTAATTGGCTCTAGGTGTGTAGGTTTATTTATGGGCTCTGTATTCTGTTCCATTGATCCATATGGCTGTTTTTGTGCCAATACCACGCTGGGATATCCAAGAGCATGGGACATCTTTCCGTTTCTTTGTAGCATCTTCAGTTTCCTTTATCAACGTTTATAGTTCTTAGCGTGTAAGTCTTTCACTTCCTTGGTCAGGTTTATTCCTAAGTACTTTATTTTTTTTTGATACAATTTTAAAATGGATTGTTTTTCTTTACTTTCTCTTTCTGATATTTCATTGTTAGTGTAAAGAAATGCAACAGATTTCTGTGTGTTAATCTTGTATCCTGCTACCTTGCTGAATTTGTTTATCAGTTCTAATAGTTTTTGTATGCAGTCTTTAGGGTGGAGGGGGTATTTCTTAATATATCCATGGGCATGTGCAGCATTTAGCTTAATACAGTTCAGGAGCAAATCAGCATGTTCTTTCCTTCTGTTTTCTCTATGTCAGTAGTTCTTAACTAACCTTGACTGCATATTGCAACCCTAGATAATTACATCAGAATTTCAGGCTGTGTTTGACACGTTTCATTAATTTACACTGAAGTGTTAACTCAAGAATATTCTCTGTTCTTGCTTATATTTTACCAGAGAAAAACTCTGACTTATATGTACATAGACTTTTTTAGATGCCCAGATTCTGTAAAACCGAATATTTTCTAGGACAAATTCAGTTTACTGTGAAGAAATAATTCTCAGTAGAAATTTCTGTACATAAGCTGCCTTTGTAGCATAAAACCAAAATGGCAAAGAATGAAGGATGCTTAGGGGAAATTAAGGAAAGCACCCACTTTAAGAAACTGGATCCTTAAAGTCACTTAAAAAAACAGCCCTGTCGTGATGGATGGAGAAGGAGTATTACTTTAATATTTTATTTTGCTTTATTTTATTTTAGCTTTTTACTGTCAAAAGGTTTTCTGTGTGCTAATGCGACTGAAGACACATGACAAAAAATAGGCACTATCTTTATAAATTCCTCATACCTTTTTAAGCTTGAAAATTAAGGTTTTAAAACTGTGGGACATCTGTACACTGCGCTACCCCTCAGCAACAGAGAGGAATAAATTCTTGATAAGCACAGTAACGTGTGAAACAAATACATGATGCTAAGTGAAAGAAACCAGATTCAAAAGGCTACAGAGAAAAAAAAAAAAAAAAGGCTACAGAGTTATTTGGGCGGCCTGACAAGCGTCAGTGAACTTGACCGAGGGTGGAGCCTGTACCTGATCCTCTCTCTGGTGAAGGGGATGGTCTCGTTGTCTTTCTTCCAGTAGAACACAGGTGGAGGCATGCCTATCACCCGGCACTCCAGTCTCACTGGGTGGCCTTCGGGAACGCCGCTGTTCTGCAGTTTCTCCAGGATTACAGGTGCTTTCTTCACTTCTTTGGCTGAATGAGAGAAGGGCAGTGCTAGTTTGAAGAGTAAGTGCCTTGGGGTCCATGCCTCAAACAAATTACAGTTCTGGAATCTAGCAGAGTGAGCCCCCACCCACCTTTACCTCTTCTTTAGAACACTTCTCAAGCCTCTTAGTGAAGATCACTGCCTTGATAAAAGCTCCAGAAATGAAGCTTGATAAAAAAGAAATGAGGAAACTGTCTCTGCCTGTCTTATGAGGGACTACACTTAAGGATTTGGGTCACACACATGGGATGCATATGGTAGGTGTGGAATTGAGGGAGTTTCTTTTATTGCTCAGCAGTAAATTTTGAGAAACAGTATATTATATGTACTAAATATAGCTCTTTTTTCTTTTTTAGAGGAGTTTATTTTGTAGAAGATATATTAATTTTCCCTCAACTTTTTATCTTGAAAAATTTTATAGCTACAGAAAAGTTGAAAGAAGTATACTATTTAAAAAAAAACCACACACACAAATTATGCTTCCTAAGGAGGCTTTTTTTCCCCCCACAGAACCAATTAAGGCAAAGCTACCTCGTATCTCAGGGTTCCCTAGTCAATAGCAAAACAGTGGGAAAAGAGTAAAAGCCGCAATCACCGTATCCTCGCAGAATGAGCTTTTCCTACTCTGTTGGTGAGATGGAATTAAGGATGAGAAAAAGAAAAAAATATACTGAGGAGACAGCTACTAGCTTAGAGAGAGGATTAGCATTCTGAAGCTACCCTGATTTCCTTCAGGGGCCATACGAGGGAGACAGCGGGAGACAGCCCAGCACAAGATTTCATACATTCTGAAATCTAATTCTGGCTGGACTACTGCCCCGAGGGGCTGGCACCTCCCAGGTGACAGTGACTTGTTGTCCTTATCTGTGGACATGACAGTGTTTTGTTCACATCATCTTATAAGGTAAGGGTTTGGTTGTGTAGTTACAGATTCAAGTGCCTTCCACATTCCAGGCACTGAGTCAGATGTCAGAGATACACAGAAGAACGTCAGAATCTCTGACCTCAGAGGCTCATGGTGTCTTCAGGGAGGCAAAAGGGGAAATAGTTACACCGAAGCCATGAGTGCTGTAAGAGACTCTCCTTTACTAAGTGCTATGGAAACAGAGGAGGATGTAACCTGGTGGATCCACTGTGCCTTTGTGGTGACATTTGAATTAAGTCTTAGAGAATGAGTAGGAGGTTGCTAGGCAAAGAAGGGCATTCCACGTAGAGGGACCACGGATGCAAAGGCATGGAAGCTTGGGGTGGGGGGAGACCCTGGAGTGTTCCAGGAGTGATGGGCTATAGGGCAAGTGACCTGAATTTAGTGATAGTCAATTAGTAATTACAATGACTACCATTTATTTCAGGCATGATATACACAAAGTACCATATTATGTTTTTAGCTTACTGATACGTTTTCGAAAGCAACATAGGAAACACAGCCCTTATTACAGTGAAGGAGAAACTAAGATGAGACTCCATGGGACAAAGGACTAAGGGATTACATCAGAGGCTCTGCATGTTCCTGTAATCACCTTGGAGGGAGTTACGTTTAGGGGTCCCAGCAGCAAACCTTACCTACTACGGTGAGGTCCAGACTAAAGGAATTCTGCCCGGTTTTGTTGGTAGCAACACAGGTGTAGGTCCCTGCGTCACGTTGAGTGAGTGGGTCAATGAGCAAAGAGTGGACTCCAGTCTCCCTGACCAGCATCTTGTGGGAGGTGTCGGGGAGCACAGGCTGGCCGTTGAGCAGCCACGTCAGCTCCGGAGGCGGCAGGCCACTCACCTAATAAGCAACAGGACAGACGAGGCAAATGACAGATCGATGACAGACAGATTTATTTGGTGGCTGAATTCTTAAAAAGCTAAATAGATAGATGAAATAGGCCTGTGGGATCAGTTTCAGAGATATTGCTTACACACCTAATAAGCAACAGGTAGCCAAGAAAGGCACAGACATTAAACCAGTGTTCTCAAAGCCGGCTGTGTGTCATAATCACATGAGGAGCATTTGACCATCCTGATGCCCACTTACTATATTAAATCAGAATCTTTGGGGGTGGGACCCAGTCATGGGTTTCTTTCAAGCTTTAGGGTGGAAGACGTTAATCCCAAATATTATTTAGGTAACTAGTGAGAGAGCAAGAACCACCTAGAGAAGTGGATTCTATAAACGCATAACCTTAAGCCTTTACTAATTCGTGTCTAAATGTCCATAGCATTCTATGGACAGAAGGGGTGACTTAAGTTACTGTTCATACTGAGAAATATTCACACTGTTCAACTGAACCTAGTTTCCGGTGGAAGAGTTAGAATGTAGACTAGCTGAAGGTGATGGATGTTGAGTAGTATGAGAAACCAGCTTCTGTTTTCATAAACTGCCTTGGAGCCATCTTTTCATGACTCTAGTGTTTTCAAAGGCTGTACCTCACAGCAATTCACTTCAAGGTTGCAGAAATCATCCTTATGCCTTTATAGTAATAAAGACTTTCCAGGTACCATATGGAAAATGTCTGAATTACATCACCTCTTCGGTTGTCTTTACAAGCATAGAGTTAACTTGTTACAGTATCAGTGTAACTTTTATTAAGATATAAACACTTAAAGATTTTATGAAATACTTTTGTCTGGTATTAAATGCTCCAGAAGAACCTTGTGGGGGAAAAAGTGCGCGTGCTCGCTCTCGCTCTCGCTCTCTCTCTCTCTCTCTCTCTCTCTCTTCCTCAGTCCCCTTTCCCCGAAAAAACAACAAACATAAAACAAATACAAACAAAAACAGGTGCATACAAACAAACAAATACAAAATATGAACAGATTTGGAACCAAGAATGGTGTACTAGAGTCTACCTTACAGTCCAGGCGACAGAGGCGCCCCTCGTGAGCTACCATATCCCCAGGAGCCTGCAGGAAATGTGGTCGGAAAAATCGTTCCTGTAGGGGCTCTTTGTCTCTTTCTTGCGCTCGGGACCTTACTCTAAAACAGCAAGCATGTTCAGGCATTACGCATAGAAACCACTTCAAAACTTACGACAGTATAGACATTTAGGCATGGCTCTCGGTCCTGGAGAGAGATTTTTTGGGGGAGTGGGGGTGGCTGGACCATGAAGGGATAATAAATAATAGTGTGGAGCTGATGTAAAAAGCAAAGTACTAGCTATCTCACCCACTGTAGGGTTATCTTGTGAGATCTGTAATTAAATAAACAGGCTTTAGCTTCTTTCTCTCTGAAGTCATTCTGGGTTAAGTGACTCAGCTCCCCTTGCCTTGGGTTTGACCAGTTGTTCAGAAGTTTCAGAATAAAGAAATCAGTATTCAATCTGAACCTCAAATAAGAGCCAAAAGAGAAGTCCTGTTTATCACCCAGAACAAGGCAGCTGCAATCCCTGTGTCTCTGAGTAATAAAATTTAACCTGGCTAATAAATTATGTCAGACCATTAAAGATGATCATGAACTTAAACTGGTTAAGACTGACCACAGTAACAGCTGTTCTTGAAGAAGGAAAAAAAAAAAACTGAACAAGAAGGTAGAGTTGCAACGGTGGTAAAATACTGTATCTGAAACATGGGTCACTATTTTTGTCCCTTTGGTAAGTCTAATGTAATTCATCCACGTCAGCAACTATGAAATGCTTTGCTAAGACTTTGTGGCACCGTAAGACTCAAGAGAAAGCCAGGCTCTTTCTTCTTAGTGATTAGTAAAATTGGAGAGGAGGAAAGTCAGTTGCTGTGTTGGAGACAACTGTTATATTGGAGACAATAACAACAACAGAAATCTTTTATCAGTATACATATACTCATTAACGGTTTCTGTTTTTTAAAGACAAGGTAATTTAATTCAGAGAGTCTAATTTATATATTATGTGCACAGGTGCTACTGATGGTTGCATTTTTGAACCATTAAAAGTGTGCCGTGGACCAATGCTTCTCAAATTTAATGCGCTTATGAATTACCTGGGGAGCTTATTAAAATGTAGATTCTGATCAGTATGTCTGGGTGGGGCTTGGGATTCTGCATTTGCAACAAGCTCCCAAGTGATGCTGGTGCTGCAGGTGGAGGACTACACTTTAGTTGACAATTTGTAGACCAGATACTTCAGTGCTCATTGTGGTGGGTGGCTGCTTGGGAGGGACTAGAGAAGGGAGATTCTTACTGTCTTTACCTGTGAGGCTGACCAGCAGCTGTTAGTCGACTTCGAATGGGCAAACCTTGTACCATCAAGTGGCCAGAACAGCTGATTCTCCCCTGAGAAACAGAAAATGAAGGAGATTAAAATAAATAAAAACAATTCTACATGTTTTCAGTACATATACATTCTTATGGACCAGAACATTATGAAATTTTTGGCTAACTATTATGAGTTTTTTATTTTTATTTTTTGGAGGGGGGATGAAAACAATATAACTCCTTAAATCACTGTTAATATTCCAGGGGAAACGATTTTTAAGAATATTGTGACTTTCATTTTTAAGGCGAGAAATGAACAGACATAAATGTAAAAAAACGTGAAATCTTGTGCATTTAGCATTATTTGTAGGCACATGCAGAGTTCATGGTCAAGTATTTTTATACTTTCCTCAATAGAAGTTATCTTCAAAACTAACATTTTAATAGGAGGAGTGGGTGAGTGGAAATTGTAGTTCTGTACCTCCTATTTTAGTAGTAGTTGAAGATATTTATTCTGCCATATCTTTAAGGGGAATTTTAAGTCTTGGTCCCTTCAGAAAAGGAAAGTGAAAGATTACAGCTTTCCAACTTTTACCAAAAAAAATTTTTTTTATGAGTGAGGGATATTCACAAGTAATTTGCTTATTCTCTAAAGAACGAAAAATGGCAAATCTTTTTTTTTTTTTCCTGGTATGCGGGCCTCTCACTGTTGTGGCCTCTCCCGTTGCAGAGCACAGGCTCCAGATGCGCAGGCTCAGCGGCCATGGCTCACGGGCCCAGCCTCTCCGCGGCATGTGGGATCCTCCCGGACCGGGGCACAAACCCACATCCCCTGCCATCGGCAGGCAGACCCTCAACCACTGCGCCACCAGGGAAGCTCGCAAATCATTCTTTGATAGAATAATTTGTTGACTCTTCAAGAGTCAATGAGTTGATCAAAACAAGATTTACTCCAATAGGTCTGGGGCATATACCTAGTGAATAGATACTACTAATGTCCTTTGACAAAGGCTGAAGGGTGGCCTGACCCATCAGTGGCTAAGTGGTCTTGTAAGCTGTTGTGATACTGTGCTCTAGTTACACAGTCTCTATGCTCCTTATTCATTCTCCTCAGAAATCCTTAGTAACTTGCACTTCTCAAGGTTTTTTCACAATGACATGAACCGCTCCTTCCTCAGAGTGCAGTACAGCATGAAACCCTGCGTCTCTACCTGGGGATTGGCCGCCATGATGGTGTAGTTGCCGTCGTCATCACCGGTGGTGGAGTCAATGTACAGAGAACATGTCCCGTCTCCTTCTCGCCTCATTTTGAAGTGCTCATTTCTTTTTGAAATCTGCTTCCCATCTTTGAACCAGTAAACCTGAAATGAAAAATAATCAAGGAGAATATACACTGTTCTGTACATCTTTTTTTTTTTTTGGCTGCACCATGCAACATGCACAATCTTAGTTCCCTGATCAGGGATGGACCCTGTGCCCACTGCATTGGGAGCGTGGAGTCTTAACCACTGGACCACAAGGGGAGTCCCTGTTCTGTACATCTTTAGAGGATAATGGTACAAGGAGTAGGATAAGGCAAGGATCGATTGCCATCTCTACAACTAGTAACCCATCCCTTATACAACACTTAGAAAACAATTTTTAAACATATTACAAATGACAGTATAATATGCTCCTCCACTTGTACATATACAATATTTAAGTAAGAAATTATGTATAATTTAGGATTGAGATAAACCTTTTGATTATTTTTATTATATTTATAATTACTTAAACGGCCACCCTAAAGACCAGACATGTCTTCAGAGGCAAAATAATTAAAACCGGGAGCCTGGAACTTTTCCTATTATCCTTTTACAAACTCAAGTCTCCTGAAGTCCGAGATCTCAGGGCGTAGAATAGCTGACCTTACTTGAAAGGATAGTATGGTTTATTATACCAAATGGAATGAGGCCAGGATTCAATTGCTAAATTGCTAAATTTCTCCTCTGACTAAAATTTAACTATACATAGTTTTCAAGTTCTGCATGTATCAAGGAGATCTTTCAAAGACAGGCGAGTTAAAGTACTGGTTGCAGCTGCCCTTCTCTACCTTTCCTGGTTACCTAATCATACATACTAACGCCATGTTAATGTTTGTGAAAGTAGAGTGGATAGATTCCCTGCTGTAGAGATACTGGGTGTAAATCCTTCTCTCAGCTGACTGCCAAAAAGTCTGGTGACTCATAAGATTTTTCAGCAGCCAGTGATAACGATGTGACATTTTCGGTATTTACCAACCTAACAGTAATAATACAAATATACCTCACTTTGTACAACAGGCAGGCTGTAGATATTCAGCAGATGTTAAATAGAAAGAAAAGTATCAGTTTGGTGAGTTTGATGGTTGAGAGAATCAATAGCCCAAAATAGAGGATCATGACTAAGAAATTTATTTTCAACTTTTATAAAAATTTTAACTTACCCATAAGTTATCTGATTTTGTTTTTGCCTGGCTATTTAATGATTCTATTCCTGATTGTATCTTTTTAGTCAGATTACCTGGGCTTTGTTAATTTTCTGGTATTGATTTTCATTCCCTCTGTAGATACTGCACTAGAGTCTGGTAAGACTTTCTTGAAGGCACTGTCTATAGTTTTGCACTGTTGGTTGGCCAACTGGCTGGTCATCTTCCCCTACCTTTGGGACGGGTATCCCAACAATTTTGCAGGTGAATGTCACTGGAGAGCCTTCGGTGACCCGGAAATGCTTGAGTCTTTTGTCAAAGATGGGAGCAATACACTTGCCCGTGGGGATCTCATCATGTTGGATTTCATCATCTGATTCATCAACAGGGGTGCGTTCCAAGCGAAACTCTATTTCATTCATCAGCCTCTGCTCAAAGCTTGAAATTTTGTACTCCTGTCAAAATGGCAAACATGTTTTAATTTCAGTTTCTGTGGGTGAGGAAGAATGTGTTCATCAATACAATGTGAGGACGAAACTTTTTAAGATTTGAATGTTAGATTTACATTGTGGAACCTCAGTAAACCAGGCATGTTCCACTTCCAGTTCCTCATCATGGAGCACTGAAGGAGATTTGTGTTTCTACTACAATCCCAAACTGTCCTAGTGAACCCTGATTCCTCACCTTAAGCATGGAGCCCCGGTAGAATATTGTAGGGAATGGAATGAAGATGGAGTATAATTTTTGTAGCTACTAATAGTGTCCATTTCAATATGTAGAGCTGCCTTTGTGGTATTTTGGCAAAATTATTCTGAACTGCATTCTGATACATGCCTGCATCACCAGCTTCTTGTCTCTACTAGACATTCCCGTCTGCATACTTGAGGAAAACTTGTCTTGAATAAATCTCCCTTGACCCCATGTCTGCCTACACTGTGTCTCTGCTGCCCTCACGACGAAGCTATTTGAAAGAATTTTCTATTGTTATAGCCTCATTTCCTTGTCGCCTGTTCTCTCACTAACATACTCCAATTAGGCTGTGTTCCTACAGTTCCACTGAGATTGCTGCTGTCGGGGTCTTCACATTCGCCAGATCCACAGATAAGTTGTCACTTATCTGTTCTTACTTTACCTGACCTTTCAATAGCATTAGACACAGATGGCTACTTTATCCTTTTTGAAACATTTTTTTTCTGTTGGTTTCCATGACACCCTACTGGTTTTCCTTCTCTTCCCCTAGCTGGTCCTTATCAGTCTCCTTTACTAGCTCTTCCTCCTCTGCTCTAGGTGATCTCATCCAGTCTCACAGCTTCAGATACCTTCTGTATGCTGATGACTCCAAATCCATGTGTCTCAGCCTGGTCTCTCCCCAGAACTCATACGCCCAGTGATCTACTCTACATCATGAGAGTCATATACCCACCAGTATACTCTCTGTCATGGCTTGGGTGCCTCATGGGTGCACCCATGGACCAGCTTAGCATGGTCCAAACAACGTGCACTTGATTTCTGTCCCCCAGGGAAGATACTCCTACCCTGCTCTTCCCCACCTTTGGAACTGGCACCACTCTTCATCCATTTGATTAAGTGGTTAAGCTGGTGTTTCTCACATTACCTATGGTGAAAACCAGATTTTTTTTTTTTTTTATATTGAGAAGAAAACCAGATTTTAAAAATAGATTTTTTCAACCTGTACTCTTGTAAAATAAAATAAAAATGAATTACTAGAAAAATAAAATAAAAATGAATTACTAGAAAAATAAAATAGAAAAAGCATGCAGAATTATTATATTCAGTAGACATAAAATTTCTCTGTCAAATGCTCTAGAAACTTCTTAATGGTTACCTTCAATTTCCATACTTATCTCAAGGTGGAGAGATGACAGCTTGCAGACTGGCACAGGTCTAAGACCACACTTGGAGTGCACCGAGTTAACCTAAATCTAGAACTTATCCTGGATTCCTCTGATTCCCTATCCTGCCCTATTCTATCAAGCTTAAATGTCACCTCCCTAAAGTAACTTTCCCAGGCCACTTCATCTAAAGTAACTCTCCATTCTAATTCTCTACAGAGCATGGACTGCTATCTAGTGTTTTTCTTGTTTGTATATTGATTGAATGATTGAATATATCTAAGCCTTAGAATGTTAGCATCAGAAAAACAGAGCTCTTGTCTGTCTTGCATCCCACTATATCAACCATATATGGAATAGTGAGTGCCTGCTACATGGCAGGTGCTCCATGAGTATCTGAAGAATGAAAGAATACATGAATGACATGGGAGCCATCACTTGTTCCAACACTACTGTATCTTTGAGGAATCTGGAGCCGTGTGCTTGGGGTGAGGGTGAGCCCTTTGGTTAAACTTGTGACTCTAGTTAACCATAATTTTATGATTTAGGTAGGCCCCATGGAGATGGTTCTAGGATGCCCCTAAAGTGGAATTTGGGAGCAGATGGCTGATTTGCCCCCTAGTCGTAGGCAGAGTAATTGAGTTCAGGACTCATGAGATATGTTCTCAAGCTATTAAATCACATCATTCATGTCCTCTAGCTATTGTCTTATACATATCATCGCCTGAATTTGTGCAGAATTGGAACTTAGGAAACACGGACACCAAATGTTTCTTGGTTTTAATTTCTTAGAACCAATTTTAAATCTTCCCTCTCGGCCTCATCTCAGACTGGGTGAACAAAATACATCTACAGCTCTTTCAGGGTAGAAAAATGATTAATCTCCAGTGAAGCGTATTAATTTTTAATCAGATAAACAAACTAATTAAAGTAAAAGATTGTTCACTTCTAATTTGAAACCCAATTTGGTTTAAAAGTATTAAGACTATTTTCTACATTTTGGATTTTTTTTTAAGTTAATACTTAAAGCTTCCAACTATCTACTTATTAGTTTGAACTACATGAAATTGCCATTTTTGAGGGTTAAAAGAGGTAAAAATATCAGCAATTTCAAATTATTCAACCTAATACTATACAGCGAGTATATTTTCCATAAATACATTAACTAATCCCACAAATTTGAAATGTTTCCTAGTCTTGACATTTTAAAATCCCATAAGGAATATATTTTTTTTCCTTGTTGAATTGCATTCATGCTCCTAACTGGGTATTATTTTTCCTTTTAACAAATTTGTTTATTTTTTGGATGTTTAGGAGTAAAACCAATGAGTCATTTTATTCTCTTACTATGTGAGGTAGGTGCTAAATAGCTGTATTATTTTAAAAATAATAGTCAAAAGCATAATTCATATAGTTTGCAAACCTCACACACAGATCCTGGAGTTCAGGATAACCCAGGCTTTTTGTGAGGGTGGCAAGGGGTCTTAGCTTCTTATGGCTTCTCATCTTGTTTCATTTAAGTCCCCAAATTCCCAATCCATTTCATACCGCCTCTAGCCACTATTTTAGTGGAGTCCTTGCTCCAAGCTAAAGAACCTTCTCTGCAGCTTCTCCTACTGCATGATGGGTGAGGGCTGGTAAGTTCCTGGCTAATTACATTGTCAGAGTTATTATGGGGGGGGGGAAATGAATTCCTGAAATTCTATATTGAAAGTATGATCTAATTTTTCCAAACAAGTATTACTGTACATTGTGGTAAGTTATGATTATATCTATACTTGAGGAACAAATGGGTGATACCTAAGGCTTTTGAGCACTTGCCTGAGAATACAAATACCACATTGTCTCCATGTATTCCAAACAGCTATTTTTAGGAACTTGATTTTACCAAGTTGGGACCTGATTTTATGGAATTTATAAATGTTTGAATTGATTTAACCAAAGGAACTATGGAAGCAATATGATGAAAATCCGCAGGTTTTGTTTTTCTATAAATGTACACATATCGGTTACGTATTTACTATTCTACCAGTACTACAGGTTGGGAGGTGATGAAAACAGAACACTCAATGAGTTATCTAAAATATACCATTTGTAACTATGTACTGAGGATACAGTTGTATTCTGCTGAGGCACCAAGATGAGTTAGATATCAAACAACAAGTGAGTTGGGAGACAAGGTATCCTCCAGAAATTTCAAAGCAGGTGCTTAAGGACAGGTTAGATGATTGATATTCTTCACCTTCATCAGAGATACGAAAGAGTCAGGAGGGAGAAAATCCAGTGAGAAGACTTTGGAAAGAGCTATTAATGTCTGTGAGTGTCCCACCTCCACCTCCACCTCTACCCCCAGAGTACCTGCCTTTCACCTCCAGTTTGTTGAGAGAGATTAAATAGATCCATTTGTAGTGTTTATTGTGTTCCTCCAGTGGATTGGTATCTGACTCCTGCCTAAGAAATGTAGAGTGAGGAGCAAGGAGGGTTTTTGTTGGTGGGCAAGCTGAAGGTTGCTTTCAGTGGCCCACACTCCTGCACTGTGTCAGGTCAGAGGACTTGTGATGGTTCCTGTCATACACATATGGGCCACATATGAGACAGAGCCAGTGTGGAGTCAGCTTTTGTCCCTCTGTGGCTGGGAAAGGAAGGAGTTGGGAACAGCAGTTAGTGAAGCAGGGGAGGAGGGAGTGAAAAAGAGAGAAGCTGGCCATACTTCCTTCCTGGCTTTAGATTTCCCATTTGTAGAGGTCCCTGGGGTGTGCGCTGTGAGGTGTGGATGGGGGCGTTTGTGTGTGGGATCTTATTTTTGAATAAGGATTGGGGTGTTGGTTACCACAAGGACTGGTCATTTTGTATTACTCGATCAAGGTTGTACTTTGCAACAAAGTAAATGTAGAACCTTATATGAACTAAAATTGGTCAAAATGGTTTTGAGATTACCTCACATTTGAGATTGCCAGGGGAAGGATTAGCCCCACTAGATAAATTTAAAGGGATAAAGGGAGAAAAAAATAAAATTGCTTTTAAGATACAGTTGTTGAAGGTACCAGTTATGTGGTATAATGTATAAGTTACAGATGCACAACAAAATAAGAGTACTGTAGGTCAAGGAGTTTCCATGAAAGATTTCGTAAAATATTTGGGAAATTGAACCTCAGGAAGAAGGAAACCCGTGTAACTGTGTGGCAAGGGGTATGTGACCTGTTTCTAAAGCAGTGAATCTTTACAACTGAGATGTTTACAAAGATGGACACCATCCCCAGAGCAGGAATTCTTTTTTTTTTTTTTTGGTAGTGCTTTGCAACTAAGAGTTGGTTATTCCAAGGATAACTAATCCTCTTATACATAAATCAGGGTTGTCATGCCAAGTTGTGACTGATGGGATTCAGATTTTGTAAGGACATTTGCAAACAAGCAGTGTGTTTAAGTTAAATTTGAATGTGCTTTCTGCACTGTTCTGCACAAAGGTTGTACTACTGATCTACTGTCAGCAGCTGTACACTTTGAATTTCCAGAACTGGATTTGGGCTGTGTTCTCCATTTTCCCTTGCCTTGTCCCCTTTGTGAGTAAAAGGAGGAGTTTCTGCGTCAGCTGCTTGTAGGTGATGTCTGTGCTCAAAGGAGAGAATATTTTTCTGTGTAAATCTGGTCTGTGTGGCAAGCAAGTCAAAGACATATGGCCCATCCTTTCCAGGCTTATGTTAAAGACCTTAAGTGAAAATGAATTGCATAGAATTTCAGTTGCTCTACGAAAGAAAATGAAAAGCTAAAAAAATTACATCAGAAGAGTATGCCACTTGAAAATATAATTCCTTTTTTTTTTTCTTTAAAGATAATCCTCTTCAGGCTGATAGTTTGACAACTTGAGGCATTTGGTTTCTGGGACACATCTGCAGAAGTTTTCTTCAAATTGTCAGAGTGGTAGAGAGTGCCTTCCTCCTGCTAAGAACCACAGTGTAATGACACAACCCAATCAGATACGGCATTGCCAAGGTTCCAAATTTCCAAAACGTGGACCATGATCTGGCACTCACTGCCCTGAGCGTGCTGCTGGCTTCCTCTACTCTGGGTCTGAGTCTGGGCTTCAGGGGCAAATAATCAGGTAGGATCAAACCAGCTGGAAGAGCCTGCCCAAAGGGTTCCCAACCAACTCTGGGTACACTGTTCACTAAAAGAAGTTTTATGTGTTAGAGAAAGTATTCTCCTTTTGTTCCTGGGTGAGCCACAGTATGGACAGCAGATAAGAGAATCCTAGATTAACTTGGAGGTTAACCTACACAGAGGATGTCTTCTTTTATGATTTATCCAATACTACATGCTTCCTTCAATAGAAATAACCAGGCTTCATGGCTTACCCCCTTGTCCCTGCTGCCAAATTCTTAGAATACTATAGTAGGCACTGGGGACACGGCATTCTATAAAACACACACTCTACCTTCAAGGAGGTTGCATAAAAATACTTTAAATCCAGATTCTGTCTTTAAGAATAAATAATTACTAAATGGTTCACAGATTTATTTTATACTTAAATGTTCAGTTAACACCAGAGTTTTGCTTAATTTCAGTCTGGTTTTTTCAAAAGGCTTTCATCTTTTTAGTCAGTTGATTAAAATAGATTGTTATCATAGTAGATAGTGTCTATAATTAGGTATAATCAGAATCTCTATAGTTAAGAGAGGTATTTTCCATACAGATGTAACAAATCCAAAACTTTCCCCTTGGTCAAAAGTTTGGTTATACTATCTGAAATTAATGTAAATCCCAAAGTTGTGAGTTAATTCAGCAGATATTCCCTGAGCCCCTACTCTGGGCCAGATACAGCAGGGGTACAGCAATGAACAAGACCCCCTCCCACCCCCTGCCAATCCCGCTCCCAGGGAGCTTGTGACTGGTGCATCCTGGGTGGGCCCACAGCAGGTGACGTGGGGACACTTCACTATTCCAGCACCCAGGGTCCTACAGTGCCCACAGTGAGCGACATAAGGGCAATGACTACGTTGAATTCTTATTAGAAAAGGAACAGATCGCAAGACTGTTTGCCCTCAAGAGAGAATTTTCATAAAGAATTCATGGTCAGAGATGAAAGAGGTAAGATTTAAATAGAAGAAATGACTAAGCAGTTTAGAGAAGAAGGAGATTAGAGGAAAAAAAGGCAGAGCAAGAATTAGGTACTTATCTTTTCCCCCCTCTGTCATATAGGGTAGTATCTGGGAACCACAGGCAGTTTGAATGAAGCCTTCATTTAAAAAATGGGGGGGAGGAGCAGAATAAAGAGATGGGAAAGTTTCCAGAGAAATGAGGTCAAGGAGGAAAGTTAAAATAAGACATTAAATGTGTGTGTGTGTGCGCTTTAGACATTAACAGTCACCAACTATTTACTGGGAGCAGAACGTCATACTAAGTCATGTATGCATTAAAATCGTTGGTTGTGAAGGTTCCATCACATTTTGTGTGATCCTGGGTTCCTCTGACCTCTCAGACTCACCTTGCTAACCTAAACCAAGTGATGTCCAGTGAAGACCCACTGGTGGTGAATGATACCCTTCAAAATAAGAAATGATGCAGCCTAAAATCTGTAAATCTTTATCGGTTTAGAAAGCTAAACAGTTTAATAAATATGAACATCTGAAAGGATGACACCTTTGTATCACACAAAGTCCTAAGAGTCAACCAGCAAATGCTAGTTGCTAATTGAAGATGTTACATAAAATGAGTTTGAGGGTAAATGCTGAAGTATTACAGCAGAGAAATACAAGGTGGCAGATACATCAAAGAAACCCTATTTCTAAAGCGTTAATTTAGAAGCTGGAGTTCTGGGGAGGACATTTTTTATAGTCAATAATATTAATTGTTCAAGGACCTTTGGTTTACGTTCATGCTCAACGTGACATGTAAATGCTTTAGAACGTTTACTATTCTTCATCTGCTTAGGAATAACATAGGGCAAGAGAGTCCAGCTTTCTGGACCTAAAAGTGGTCAAAGCAAGATAAAACAGAACAAATGCATACTCTTCAGAAGGAATCATTTGCTTCCCCCTCGTATGTGCAGGCTAATATGGGAGTAAGAAAACAGATCACTTTGACCCCTGTGTCCCCAAAATGCAGGTGGAGGTGGCTGTCAATACACATGTTTCTTTATGATTGTTCTCCACTTTTTCTCAGCAAATTTTCTTCTTCTTAACTTCCTCAATGGGCCACGATACATTTAGTCAGTGCTTCATGACTTTTTCACTGTCATTTCCCAAGGCAGCAATGGACAAAGCAATATTATAATATGGTCATCATTTATTCCTCAAAACTTTCTCAGAATCAACATCTACCAACCTAATGCAAGCATTCCATCTCAGGCAGCTCCTTAGTTTCCTGAACTGCATTTATGCAGCTTGGCTTTCATGATCCCTGGCCTAGAATGCTGTGTAAGATCAATTCTGTAATTAATATACCATAATAACACTCAGAAGAACACGGATGTGTCATAGATATTTGGTATATAGTTTTCACTGAAATATGGAGAGCATTGAGATGCTTTTTGAGACTCCAAGTTCCTGCTGTGAGCCCTGAAGATAATTCATGATGGAGGTTTAATAAGGAGTTCTGCTGGCTTTATGGCACTCCACTCATGGAAGTTCATGTTTATATGTACTCACATTTCAGGTAATTAAGAGAAAAACCCTACTTTCCTCTGAGTGGGGGCAATGGATTAACATGGATCTACCTACAGAGTAACCATAAAAGTGAAACCAAACAGCCTGTGTGCTGACCTGGTATCATTTTTACAGGGTTCTAATTGCTCCCTGTCTGAGTTGTTAAAGACATAGGCTGAACACAGCTCTGATTTCAATGACACTTAGAAGGATTAACAAGCACAACTGTGATGACAGTATTATAGGAAAACAAATCTGTGCTAGACAGAGCAACGTTTATGGGGCTTGGAGGTATTTGTCGTAAAACTGCAAAAAGGCTGCAGAGTTTCAGGGAAAATGTGCAAGTGTCCTGGAGACCAGGGCTCTGGTTCTCATTCTACCACTGACAGTTTGACAACTGTGCTTGAGTTTCTCTGTCTAGAAGATGGAAGAGAAGAATAGTTACGTTGGTGTTTGCCTCCCAGAAATATATGTAATTTGACGAGATAATACATGAAAAGTGTACTCAATTATGGCAAGCTTAAATATCCTGCTTCAAGTCAGTAATTTAAAGTCAATTTTAAAAAGCATTTTAAGCTATTTTAAGCATTATTATTTAAAGCATTTTAGGCATTACTTTCAAGAGAATCCACTCAGTAAAAATTGTCCAACATATAACACAATAGTAAAATACTGTATATCAATGGCTCCACTGGAAGTAAGAGATAGAAACATGAAGGAAAACAGCATATGGTCAGGGGAGTCTGGAGCCTTGTTTCCAGGGGTCACTTATGTCACAAATTCCACAATGTTTGGTATATAGTTTTCACTGAAATTTTATGTTATACTTAAAATAGATTTTATCAGTTCCCACCTGGGGAAATAAACCAAGAGCTAGATTATTAAAATGTAAATCTGCATTTAAAAAATAACCACCTTACAAAAAGCAAAAATAAATGGCTCCAATAAAATACTTAGTCTTTCTTTTATGTGATGCTTACAGATGACTTTCCTTTTTCTCCTTCCGTGTAAACACTTACTAGAAAGCAGGGAGTTGTACAGGTTGAAACACAGGATATTGGCTAATGGCTATTTCACGGGCTTCAACCTAATGTAAAGATTGAGAGGAACTGGTGAGCAAACTCCCAAGCACATTAGATTGAAGCAGCCAGATAAAGGATGGCTTGGAACCCCAGAGTTCCTTAAAGTCTAGGTCATCTCAAGGCTCAGATACTGAAATGTCTCAAAGATGTGACAGTGTTTTGCCAATACTGAGCTGAGGATTGTTGGAATGGAAAACAGACTATCTAGTCTCTCTCCTTAACATACACTATTCTAGGTAAACGCACGTAGACAAGTAAACTGAATTAACTACCAGGCTAAATCAAGACCTGTGGATCCATGTGGACGAGTTTCCTACGTGAACCATGGACAGTCTGTGCTTTGCCTTCCAAAACTGCAGTGTCAGCTTCCCCAAGGTCAGGTGACCTGAGCATCCAAGGACTGAATTAAGCAAACTTACATTCCTTACAAAGAAATTCCAGTAAGCCGTCTGAACCCAACAATCTTACCTGCTGGTTTGATCTGACATCACTGAAATTCATTTTTTTCCCCAAGTCTAGAATCACTGCATTCTTAGTTTCACGAATGTAATCATCATTCACTGGTTGGGAAGACTTTATATGTTTCTTCATTAGTCCCTGGGATGGCCTGTAAAATAAATTCACACCTAAATCACTCATGAAAAGCACTGGCCAGGGTACAGAGGCCTAGAAACCAGAGTGGTTGGCATGGCAACCAGAGCCAGGAGCCATCAGGCACTTACGGAGTGCATCTTGTGAGCAAACCTTGAGCACTGCCCAGAAAATCTGTGTGCCGAGGTGTTTTCAGTATTTAAATTATAAAAACATTATTTAAAGTAATCATGTCCTTTTGTCCTAAGGTGTTCAATATCCATTTTGTGTCTAAGAGATTGGATTATGTAGGAATTCACTAAATGAAAGTCCTGTCCCAGACCAAGCTACTCTTATATGGGTCCATTCTTAAATGACATCTTTTACATCAAGAAACCTCAATGACACTTACACGGATGGTGCGCTTCTAGGCAGCCCCATGGCATTGGTGGGTGGGATGGCAGGGAGAGAAGGCAGGACGGAGCTGAGGAAAGCCACTGGGTTCTGAATCCGGCTGGTGGGAGAGACAGGAGTTGGGGACACGCAGTGGGGCTGAAACTGGTTTCCGCTGGCGATGGAAAATGTGAGTGGCAGTTGTGCTGGCTCTGTCGGACCTGGAGGAGGTGGCTCGTTTTGGACCGAAACCCCTCCCAGAGATTTGGTTTGCGCCGAGGGCTGAGGAACTAAGAGGCTTTCTTTGCTCACTGTCCTCTGCATGGCTTGAGGAGTGCTGATCAGGGTGAACACTGGAGAGCTGGAAGGGGACACGGTGGCTGCGGTCGTGCTTGTGGAGGGGCAGAAGTGCTTTGGCCGGGCCAAGCTGAATGTCTGTGATGAAGGGGCCTTCACCTGCTTGCCAGACATTGTCACCGCTGGGGCAGCAGTGGAGGTCGAAACACTCATGTTGAAAGGAAACTCCTTAGGAGATGAAGGAGATGGGTTTTGCAACTGCTGTTGTTCCAGTAAGACTTGGTTGTGAAGCTGTTGTAGCTGGCTGGAATCTCTGCACGCAAAACAAGAGTGGGGAGAGAGAAAAGAAATCCGTCACCATCGCCTCAGCCTGTATAGACAGGCTGTTGACTGTTTGATGCTGATTAAGAACACACAACCAGTGTTGCCAGAAACCAGCCAATCAGATTCAGGCACGTGGGATCTAGTTCCCTGGCCAGGGATCAAACCCGTGCCCCCTGCATTGGAAGGGCGAGTCTTAACCACTGGACCGCCAAGGAAGTCCCTGTCTCTCCTTCTTTCTAAATCTGTTTGATTGCCAGGAAGAAGGGAAAGGCCACCATGATGCACAACTCCAAGAGGCGTCATTCACATTGTGTTCTTTGTGTTGTGACCCTGGAGTTGGGCAACACAGCAGCCCCATTTTAGAATGTTATAAATTAGAAAGAAGAAATAGAAAAATGGTCCTCTTGTTGGAAGTGCTCAAAGTTCTGAGATGAGCAGATAGTATCTCTGTTTCGGGACAGAAGGCACTGAGCTACATACTGGTGTGAGTTACTAAGGGGGGCTGAGTTCCCTGAGAATGTGCTATATTCTTCACTGTGCCTCATTTTAGAGCAAACTTTAACAAAGCAACTGGATGTGTCTTGGCGTTTCTTATCCTCTTCTGACAACAAAGCTTTATAGAGAAGGTGACCATATGTCTCGATTCATTCTAGACAGTCCTGCTTTATGCCTGTTTTCCTGGCATGATTATTAATTGTGCTCTTTCACTCTCAAAAATATCATGGTTTGAACGATGGATTATATGGTCACCGTAATTATGAACATTACTTAGACTTTTCTTGTGCCTAAAGAAAAAAAAAAGATCAAGCTGGGAGCGCTTTCTCCATTTATAGGAACCTGACTCACAGAAGCATTATATGAGTTGCCTTAAGTCCCACAGTCTATTTACTTCCTCTTAACAAAACAGTTAATTAATTTTTTAAAAAAAGAAAATGGAGAACGAAAGTGTCTAAAAGTCATATACGCATAAAGTTGTCAGGGCTGTCAAACTTTGCTGTTTAGGAGAATCTATTCTTGAATAAACAACCATAGGAACAGCCACAAGTGAGACCACAGTGCTTCAAGCCCACCGTGGTTTTATGTTCTTTGAAAATATGTTTTGGAACATAGAAGGTGATCTGCTGAACATGAGATCTATTAAAAATGAAAGGTTTTATGTTTTCATACCATCGGGAAAGTCAACACCAGCAGCAATAAAGTTGAGGCAGAAAGTTCTCCAAACTTTGATTTAAAACAAATTTTGTTTTTAATTGAAGTATAGTTGGTGTACAGTGTTGTGCCAGCTCTGCTGTACAGCAGTGACTCAGTTATACACATAGAGACATTCTTTTTTTTAAATATTCTTTTCCATTATGGTTTATCACAGAATATTGAATATAGTCATGCTTTTTTAAAAAAATTCTTGGAGTTTAAGATCTTTTCTCTTGCCTTCATTAACATTTCTGATACACAGTATACGGAAAAGTAACTGCACAAAGTAGTGACCTATCTCCACTTTCATGACTGCTGTCAAACGCTACATACTCTTTTTTCAACTATGAAAATTCTTGTCCTCTGTTCAACTATGAAAACTAAGAATTTAGAAGTATAGCCACTTGGCACAGTAACTTTCTTCCTCCCTTTTAGAAGTAAGTATTTAAGCTGAGAGAATAAAGTAACATAATTAAAGTTAATTAAATCTTTTCATTCCATCATAGATGAAAGATTCAGCAATCAAGAGAAGCAGAAATATCTGTTAGATTATCCTTAGAAAAATATATACAATAACGTTGTTTCTGCTGGTGTTAACTTTCCCAATGGCATGAAAATATAAAACCTTTAAATTTTTAATGGATCTCATGTTTGGCAGGTCCCATTCTGTGATTACTGTAGCGTAAAGAAAATGCCACTGTGGTTTTTAGGACATGTTTGTATTGTAGTCTGAGTAACTTTTAATTTGATGGTATTGCAGAAATATTTTATTGTGGTTATGGAAGTAGAAAAAGTAGTATATGAAAACTAAGTAATCTTAGAAAGATAAGGATGAAAAAAAGGAGCCAGGAAGTCATTTGGTATTGATTGATTCTTATTTTCCTTTAGCTCCCATTGAATGAAAACTAAGAACCAGCTTTTAATTTTAAGTAAGACTTTAAACAGCATGTTAGCCCTTATCATTTAATGCAGTATATCGGATCGTAGAGGGTCACAAACTTTAAACATAATGATATATGAGATACAGCATCGAATAATTTTGATTATCTAAGATTCTGGAAGAATTCATTTGAGAATAATGTCTCCTTTTGTTTGACAGGGTTTTTTTTCCCCAAATTTTATGAAACTGTCTTGTTTCAGAAGGGATTTAAAAGAGCCGTTTCAATTTGCTTATTCATGACATAAGGGCAAGGTGTCAATTCCAGTATTCAACAAACTTTTATTGAATCTTCTGTATGTTTACTTTGCTAGGTACTGTAGGAGATACAAATATGCCTGGGATAGTATGAGCTATTCAGGGCTCAAAAATCTTACTATACATATATGTAATACAAATACCCAGTGGTTATTTACAGGTAACATATGGAACTTACTATTTAATAATGAAGATACAAAGTGCAATGAAAGAATAAAGGAAGGAAAGGTTAATTACAAAGCATACAAAACCCTGAGCAACCTCTCTAATTCAAAATAACAGCCTATCATAAATTGCTATAAGCTCAGCTGCTCATTTCTTGTTGCTATGAGGATTTCTGAAACAGGCTTGTATCCAGTTTTCTTTCTGTAGATTATCAACTCTCCTGGGTTCCCTGAAAATATCTTTTCTTTTGCCACAACTTAGCTCAAGCATGATGCTCAAGAATATGCCCTCTGCAGACAGATAGACTTAGGTCCTAATCGTGGCTCTGCCACTGATTATATGTGTGGTTTGGGGAGGTTTCTAGATTTTTCTGACCCTGATTTCTTCATAAGTAAGATAGGAGTAAGTAATATCTCCTCATGTTGTTGTGAAAATTGATAGATAAATCACCTAAATCAGATAAGTGATCAATAAATGGTGGCTATTATATTTTTCAGTTTCTGAACTACAAATATCAATTTCAAGATTTGTAAGAAAATTAGAGTTTCAGAATTATAAGGATGTTTCTTGATGTGGTTTCTGGAATACAAAAGAATTTCTTAGGGATTTTTTTTTAATTAACATCTTTATTGGAGTATAATTGCTTTACAGTGGTGTGTTAGTTTCTGCTTTATAACAAAGTGAATCAGCTATACATATACATATATCCCCATATCTCTTCCCTCTTGCGTCTCCCTCCCTCTCACCCTCCCTATCCCACCCCTCTAGGTGGTCACAAAGCACCAAGCTGATCTCCCTGTGCTATGCGGCTGCTTCCCACTAGCTATCTATTTTACGTTTGGTAGCGTATATATGTCCATGCCACTCTCTCACTTCACCCCAGCTTACCTTTCCCCCTCCCCGTGTCCTCAAGTCCATTTCTTAGGGATTTTAAATAGTTGAGATAAAATGTCAAGGCTTAATGACAAACACAACAGAACAACTTGGGCTACTGTATCAAATACTTTTGAAAGCAATTTTGGCAACAACTTGGGGCACTGTGTGCTGGAGCCAGGTCTCGATGGCTCTGGAGGGCAGGTTGTATACACCTCATCCCAGTTCCCAGTTTAATGACTTTTCTTTAGTAGCTTGAAATCAGCCGTGGTGGGAGGAAACTGGCAAATGCTACAAATCAGGGCTTCCCCGCCTCTGCCGGTAGTTAAAACATTTGCTAGCACATTGCTGATTAGGATAACTAATTCTGGGTAAATATGTCTCTGCAGTCAGCTTTTAGCTGTGGTTTTGGCAGTGGTAACTATGCTGGTTGTGCATTAGATCACCCAGAGAGCATAAAAGACAAACCTTACTGATTTAGGCACCACTGGCCAGAGAGTCAGTTGGCCTGGGAAAGGATCCAGGCATAGTTATTATAATCTTTTTAAATGTGGGTCAGTTCTTAAACTTTAGTGAACCTCAGAACCCTCTGGAGGGCTTGTTAAAACATAGATTTCCAGGCCGCACCTCCAGAGTTTCTGATTCAGTAGGTCTTGAGTGGAGCACGAGAATCTGTGATTCTATCAAGTTCCCAGGTGATGCCAGTGCTTTGAATAGCAAGGCTCTGGGTGATTCTTGTCTGCGTCCAGGACTGAGAACCACTGCTCTAAAGAAACACTTGCCCCAAAGCATGGGCTTACCCAGTACATTCTGATTTTAGTCTGACATTTTACTCACTTTAAATGTTAATTCTTCTGTTTTTTTCCTGGCTGTGGAGGGGTGTGTGTAGGGGGCTGGGTGAGGTGATAAAGGGTTGTAACTCTGGTTCTCCAACTTTACACCCGTACTTTCCAACCTGGCTGTACATTAAAATAATCTGTGGAGAGATTCTCATTCAACTGGGATGGAAGGCATAAATATTTTTCAAAAGCTCCACATTTCATTCTAGAGTGTAGCCAGGATGAAGAGTCACTTCTCTAAATAGCTTAATATTCAAGCTGAAAATGTCAGTCTGAATTATCTAGGCTTTGATGATACAGTGTTGAAAAATGACAGCTTCCCTCTCTGTTGCAGTTTTAAGATCTATAAGAATTCTGTTTTTTGTATGAATGGCAAATTGAAGGAACAAGCAGAAAATTGTATCCTCAAGATTATTAAGTCAATATATTTTAACATAAAACCTGAAAGGTTAAAACCAGTAAGAAAACTTTGTAGGCATGTGGATTCACAAAGGGTGTGTGTGTGTGTGTGTGTGAGAGAGAGAGAGAGAGAGAGGTGAGCATGCACATGCATATTCATACCTCTACTAATACAAACCTATATTCACACAATTAGGTGAAAATTTAAGGAAGACAAATATATTAAAGAATTATATACTGCTGAGGACTGGATTATTAGAGGGTGTCATTTAGTAGAAAGAATTTTTATATTCATTGAAAGTTTCATGTGGTAGATACTGCTGGCTGACTACTTAATTCTCCCCTTTGTAAAGGAACTTGATTTTACTCATGGAGGCAACATGTGCAGCTAAAGACCACACTTCCCAGCTTCCTTTGTACTTAATATACCATGTGACTAAGTTCTGGCCAATGAGATATAAGCAGGTGATTTTAGGTAAGTCCTAAGAAGGCTCCTTTAAAGGAGAGTAATTGGACTTTTACCACTTTGCCTTTTCTGCTGCTCGGAATACAGCCAGGATGACTAGCCCACCATCAGCCATCTTGGAGGGCACTTGGAGAAGAAGCCAGTGCTAAAGATGGCAGAGCAGGAGACTGGGTTCTAAGTGAGTACGGAGCCATCATAACAGCCTGAGACTGCCCATCTAATTCCTTTATTTGAGAGAAAACTAAACCCTCATGTGTTTAACTCACCATTAGTTTGGGCTTTCCGCAACGTGAAGCTAAACCTCATCCTAACTGACATACCTAATAGCCCCCAAACAGTCCCTGGGTAAGAGGAGGCCCTACAAAGGAGGCAATTGATTGTTTGGGGTTACCTGTTCTCACAACTCCCTTCTCTGTGAACTGCCTTCACACACAGTTCTGATTTGATCCATTTGACTCTTCTTCCCTCCAAATGTAAATGCTCTGCACCTGACGAGGCTGGGCTGGTCGGTATTTGGAATTGAGCTGCTGAGCACGATTTAGTTAGCAGTGGAACTTGACACAAATCGTGACAAGACATGCCATCATGGGCCAGATATGAATTGATGAGTCTTCCAAGAGAGAAGAGTAGAGTGGATATGCAAAGAGGAAACAAGGAGGTGCTCAAGACGGAGTGTAAGCAGGGGACAGAGGCTGGACTGACCATGTATGTGATCCTAGCTCTTAACTCCCTGCTTCTCCTTCTCTGTGCAGGACCTGGCTGTGTTTGGTTGCCCATTGCTGCTTATATCCCTACAATAACCTCTTCCCTTCTTCTTACTTTAAGTAGATTCCTATTTCCTGTAACTGGCAGAACTTTGAGGGGACAGAGATATTTCTGGATGTGACCCGCATGTTTTGTAACATTTAATTTTATGCCTAGAATTTCACCTTGTGTGTTAGTGAGAAGAATATAAACCTAAGCAACATGAACTGCTTCCAATGAATGTCAGCACTGAGAAACACATGATGGGAGTGCTATTACTGTAGATTTTATTGTTGATATTTAAAGGTTTATGTAGTTATAAATGTAATTTTTATCACTTTGACATGTGGATCAAACAGAACATAATAGTCGTATCCTATGGATGCACGTTAAATATTGCAACATGACTCTGATGGGTGCTCTCTGGAGGGTTTGGGTGACAACTGCATCAGACTCCTGAGGTGACTCTGGTTGGTGGTCACCATGCCACCCTTGGCGGATGCTTCACTTCCTTTGTAATTTCAACCCATTACATTTATATGAAGCCTGTGGTTACTACAGCATATCTAGCCATATCAAGGAACTAACTAAAAAATACTAGGTATCTTTTCTATAATGACTACAAAAACTTAAGTTAAAGCAGAAATGGGGAATAGAAAGATGAAATTTCACACCGTAAAGATTATTAGACATGAGAAAGGGCTTTATAAGAAGAGTGTAGAAGTGCTTCACCTGGAGCCCTCTAAGGTTAGACAAACATCTTTTTTGAGCTAGTTGAGGAGTAACATTTCTTGGAGGTAGAATATGAATAGTAAGGATGAAAGTGATAGTACACTTACACTGATGTAAGGATTATGATTTGCAAAGCATTTAATGTGTGTTTTCTCATTTCATAATTTCCCTTTTTAGCTCCATCATTTTTAAGAAGGGCAGAGTCAGAGAAGGTCACAGGCACTCTTGGTTATCCATTCTAATTTTTACTTACAGTTTGGGTTTGGCCAGAACCGGAGGGGGCTCTTTGACGGGCGAGGAAGGCTCAGGGATTTTTGCTAACTGTCCATTGAATCTCTCCTGGAAGGAATCAGGCCTGGTCTGGTTGGTGGTCACCATGCCACCCTCAGAGGATGCTTCACTTCCTTTGTCATCTTCAGGCAGGTTGAAGTGGACACGGAGCCCGATCCTTGAGCTGGACCGGGGCTCGTTGTGATTCACCAGAACGCCTTCCAGTTTGGGTTTAGGGAGTTGTTCCACAGAGGGAGGCTCTGGGTTGGGTGGGGATGACTGTTGCTCAATAACAGCCAGGTTGGTGGTAGAGTTGACTGAGTGAAGAGATCCATTGTTTCTGGGGTCTTCATTTCCTGAAAGGATGATAACAAGACCTGAGATGTTAGCCTTACTCAGCAAGACTGAGATAGGATTATAACCCTGAGACAGGGCATGTATCCAACCCAGGCGAAATGTGCTAATGGAAATGCTTGTCAAAAACAGAAAACACAATCTGAGACATTAAAGAATGGTGAGGATACAGGAAAAACAAAAACAAAAACAAAACTAAAAAAATCTAAGTACCATTTTGGAAAGAATTTTAGAAGTTTAGGTAAGATCAGGGAGATGTTTTCTTAGGGAGTATAGTAAATAACAGCAGGATAACTGGGGTGGTGGTGATAAATGCAATGAGAAATTGAAAACTGGATTCTGTTCAACGACACTTTCCTCAGTAATTCAAAAAATTTTAGGAGAGCCAAGCTAGCTTCATATGAAAAGCAGTAAGAGAGGGTAATATACATTGTCCATACTCATAATCAAAGTCATAGACTAAACTGTTCTGGCATTGAAAGAGCCCTTACCTCTTACATCTAGCTGTGCAATGCTTGACACTGTGCCGTATTTATTGCTTGCAGTACAGGTGAAGCACCCAGAGTCTTCTGCAAATACCTCAGCAATGACCAAAGTACAGATCTCCTCTAAAGCCAATAAAGCAGAATGGTTACTGACTTATTTATGGAAATGGAATTATGGAATTTTCTGATATTAGATGGTGATTCTATAAAAGTCAATAGAAGCCGATTATATTAATTGTTTGAAAACACTTAGTCCAATTATTTGATTGAATTGACTGATTAGCAGAGTAAATGAGCCAAAGGAAGTAAAATGAATAACTCCATGCAGACAATCAACAAGAGGATTTAATGATAATATAATGTATATTATGGATTTGCAGATTATCTGTTTTTATGTCATCAGTCCAGATATCAAAAATAGGACCAAGAGGGCTTCCCTGGTGGCGCAGTGGTTGAGAGTCCGCCTGCTGATGCAGGTGACACGGGTTCGTGTCCTGGTCCGGGAAGATCCCACATGCCGCGGAGCGGCTGGGCCCGTGAGCCATGGCCACCGAGCCTGCGCGTCCGGAGCCTGTGCTCCGCAACGGGAGAGGCCACAACAGTGAGAGGCCCGCGTACCGCAAAAAAAAAAAAAAAAAAAAAAAGGACCAAGAAACAGTGAGCTTAAAAATCACAAAAACAAATTAGGATTTAAAGCAAAAATAGGTCTGTGTGAAATACCACTCTATTCTTTTTTTTTTTTGTAGTACGCGGGCCTCTCACTGTTGTGGCTTCTCTTGTTGGCGGAGCACAGGCTCCGGACGCGCAGGCTCAGCGGCCATGGCTCACGGGCCCAGACGCTCCGCGGCATGTGGGATCTTCCCGAACCGGGGCACGAACCCGCGTCCCTTGCCTTGGCAGGCGGACTCTCAACCACTGCGCCACCAGGGAAGCCCTGCCACTCTATTCTTGCTAAGGTGGTAGCATGTGACACACAATTCTGGTCAATAAGATATTAGGGAAAATCTCCTGGGGAGTTTCTGGGTTTTTCTTGCCTTTTAAAAGGGGTAAAAGAGAGCGTTTTTCCCTATTTTTGCTTTTGGATGTTGTCATCTGCATGTAATACCTAGAACTGTGGCAGCCGTCTTGGGTATATGAGTAGAACAAGTCTAAGAGATACTCTGTAGATGACAGAATGGGGAAAAAAAAATAAAAAGCTTGGCCCTTGATGATCTCTGAGATGCTAAATTAACCAATCTCAAGACCACCATTTCTTAGGGCATCATGCTATGTAACAAGATACATTTTTCATGTTGATTAAGCCATTTTTGGTTAGGTCTCGTTTACGTGCTGCCCAAAGAATCCTAAATGATGGAGAGGCAAAGTTTGGTTTTGGTACCTCTATGTCCTTTCTCTGAGTCTTATGCTTCCTTCTCTCTGTTCCCTTCCCAAACATTTGCACTCTCATCTTTCAGCAACCTGCATTCGGAAAATGATCTGATAAATTCATTCATACTACACTATACCTGCCTGATAAGATATAGTATTCTGTCTCCAAAGGGTATTTGCTTTATCCAAGGTGGAAAGAAGAACTCTCTGAACATGAAATTTTAGATCGTGGAGCTGGGGCTTGTTTTGAGCAGGGACCCCTTTTGGGTGACTCTGAAACTATTTTCTGTATGAGACTGCCTAGTGAAAAAGCTTGCTTTGGTTGAAAGTATCAAAAGCCTGAAATATTTTCAAAGGGAAAAATGCTTCTCCACTACAAGCAATGCTAGAGCCAGAGCACTCTGGTCTTTACTGTATCCCCAAGGGCCTAGTGTAGGGTTATGCAACATGGATATTCAATGTCTACATCGAGAATGCCTTTCCATTCAGTTTTCAGAAGCAAGAATTATAATAATGAAATTCCAAACCATCACTCTTACCCATGGGCACAAATACAATCTTATTTTTCAGGGTGATCATAGAGAGGACATTCAGATGTTTATGCTGTGTTTTGTGAGCAACTTGTATTTTCTAGAGGTAAGAGCTTCCATGTGTCATCTTAATATCCTCCCAACCAAATCTAATAACATCATAAACATTTTATTGATTCTGTGAATTTCAAAATCTGATGCATAACTTTTGAGATACATAGGCTGTGGAATTGGAATTGATAGCATCATGGAAATTGCTCTGCCCAGTTTAAGGAGGTCATGAGTAGGGGCCAATGAAAGAGGGAAAATATTTCTAAGAAACATTCCTCAACAACGCAAAACTAACTGCATTCACATTAGCTATTGAATATATATTCCAAACTTGCACATGCTTGCCTTTCCTTCTCCTACAGTCGTAGCTAGAGTTGGCTTCGATCTTCTTTGTAAAACTTTTTTTCTTGACAACAGTGTAATTTCAATATGTTTATTATATATTTCAAGTCACGGATCACATACAAATGAAATTAAAGTTAAAATGATCTTTACCTGGCTCTGCCATGGATCGAGGTTCTAAAAGAAAAAAAAATTAAAAGATTCTGAGCATTTATTTTACTGAGAGGTGATATTTTTATCAGAAGCTTCCTATAGAAGTGTCTTTTGCATACTCATGAGTAATTTGGCGAGGCTAATCTGTAAATTTTAAGTAAAATGACCTAAGCACCAATGACCTTGACAGGGATAGGATCATTATCACAGAAGGGCAGCAAGAGAGCTGCTAACTAAATGATGTGGCTGTATCTTGGGACATACTTGGGTTCCACTTGGGACACATAAACCTTAGGTGAGGAAAAGTTACTGAATTAGTTGGGATTCAGGATGACTTGCTTTTATTGTACCCATTCAGCCTGACCTGAAAAAGTTTGTGAAGACTGAGAGATCATTCTTGGCTTTGGGCTCTCACATCCTGATATAATGTAGCGTAGACCTCCTGCCCTAAGGTTTCTAATATTAAGAGCCTCAGGATAGATGACAGGTTCCTCAGGAGCAGTTCTTTGTCTTAAAATTCTTTGGCATTCCTGAAGGTGCCCGCTTGGTACTGAAAACAGGTGCTCAACTAAGGTTTATAGAATTGCAGGCATAGAATTGCAGGAATAGTTGTTGAATTTAGTTACATTCTTCTACACTGATAGAACTAGTGGAGGTTTTTTGCCTCAGCTTAAATGGTATTCAGAATATATCATTGTTGCTGCTATTCAGAATATATCATTGTTGTTAAATCTGATAGTAGTTTGATTCATATATCTATTTTGTGATAGGCAGAAACAAATTAACCAAGAAGCAAATAATTTTCAACATATTTTATGACTGAAATGGGTCAAGGTGAAAGCACTGCATGACAAGAAAAGAAGAATTAACCACTTGGATATATAAATAATTCTTACAATAAAAAGAGTAAAACCTCAATAAACAATGAACAAAGGATATAATAGGTAATTTTAAAGTAAATTCAAAGACCCAATAAATAGGAAAAAAAAGTTCCTTTCCACATCTCATTAGTGAAGAGCAGATTAAAACAAGTATTCCCATTTGGGACCTATAAAATTAGTGAAGATTTAAAAAATGTTTAATACCCATTGATAGTGAAGGTATAAGACAAAAGAAGTTCCCATATGTTGCTGGTTGTAGTAGAATGTAATTTAAACAGCATGTGTCCCAGTTCAACTGGGATGATCTGGTTTATTCCTGGGATCTCTGTGTAATGATTACTAGCACCCTCTGTTACTCCCCAAGGTGTCCCAGGTTAGATCATCAATTATATAATCATCCTAAATTTAGTTCAACCTTTTTGGATGGCATTTTGATGATTTATATTAAAAGCCTAAAAAATGTGAATTTACAGTAGCAATTCTAGTACTCAGATTTATTCATAGATATTCACAAAGATCTTCTCTGTTAACCAGCTTTGAAATATAGTTTCTAATAGTAAAAATTTGTGGACAGTCTACATTTTCAACAATAGGAGAGTAAGTAAATATGAAATTGATTGTATCAACTTATTTTTAAAAGTAAAAAAGTGCTGTATTAATATGGAAAGATGTTCATGAAATGTTGAGTGAAAAAATCAATTTACAAAAAAAAAATCAATTTACAAAAAAAATTATTTTTATTTAAAGAAAATATATGCATGGAAAAATTTTTGGAGAATATATACCAAAATATTAATAGGGTTTACTTTGGTGGAGTATAAGTTTTTTATTTTATTCTTTTTATTGCATTTTAATTAGTTGTTAAAAGTTATAAAAATAAATGTATACAATAAATCTATAAAAATTATCAGAAAAATAATTTTAAAGCACCAACTTACTTTTCTGTAAAATTCTAAAATCTGGAGAATCTTCTATCAAGGTCCCTTCTCTATACCACTCAACTTTAGGAGATGGAGCTCCTTTTACTCTGCATTCAAAGACAACTAGCTGACCCTCAGAGGCTGATAAATTTTGTAACATCTGTAATGAGAAGAGTATTGTTAGAACCAAAAAGTAAATATTTTTGGAATCTACTCCCAGTGCTGAATTTTCGAAAAAGATACCATTGCCTCCATATTTGGATTTTCTCCATATCTTGTACATTTCCAGCAGCTTCAATTCTGTGGATGTACATTGAATCTATTTTTTTTTAATTAATTAATTTATTTATTTTTGGCTGCATTGGGTCTTCCTTGCTGCGCACAGGCTTTCTCTAGTTGTGGCGAGCGGGGGCTATTCTTCACTGCGGTGCGTGGGCTTCTCACTGCGGTGACTTCTCTTGTTGCAGAGCACGGGCTCCAGTAGTTGTGGCATGTGGGCTCAGTAGTTGTGGCCTGTGGGCTCCAGAGCACGGGCTCAGTAGTTGTGGTGCCCGGGCCCAGTTCCGCGGCATGTGGGATCTTCCCGGACCAGGGCTCGAACCTGTGTCCCCTGCATTGGCAGGCGGATTTCCAACCACTGGGCCACCAGGGAAGTCCCTGAATCTGTTTTTAAAGACAGAATCATCTGAGTGCATGGGAAGCTTTTTCCTCACTAGCTTCTTCCTTTTCCTCTCTGTTGCAGTGCCAGAAAAATTTATTGAATACTAGGTGAAACATTTTGAGGGTTTGCAAAAATACTAATATTTGGTAAAGTAATTCTGCTTCCTTTAAGAAAATGCCCGAGTTTGGTTTTCAGAAATAATAACAACTTAAAAAATCTGCAGTGAATATCTACTAGGTGTATTCAGTATGGGAGTAATGTATATTTTTCCACACAAGACTGTTCCACAAGGTGGACTATCTCTGTGGCCTAAGTAAGTGACTATTTTCTTGGCTTTGCCTTGCCTACTTTCTGTAGTCCTGGAAATTGACGTTTGTTTTGCTATTTTCTTTTCCTTGTGTGTTCTTCACAGGATAGCCTCGATGTCTGTTGAGGGAGGTAAACAATGACAATCTCTATGAAATCATAGTCACATGTGGAGTCTTAGGTCGTGGTAAAATATGTCATAATTTTGTGAAGGCATTGTTAAATGCTCTTTCACGCTTCCCCCCAAAAAAGTTCACAAAAATCACTTTCCATTGTAAAATATCGGTATATTCTATAATAGATGCTATGGGAGAATGGAACTCACATTTTCCTTTCACAACTTATCTTTCACTCATCATGATTTGTGAGCTTAAAGTCACACATACGTTTGTGTAGTTGGTACTTCATTTGATTATGAAATGCTCCTTTGGCATATATGTGGGCACATTTTTACTTTTAATATAGGCCTAAAGATGATAAACATGGAAAGGTTGTGATTAACTTTCTCTACAAGCTCTATCAGCAACAAATGCTGCAAGGCTTTCCCATTATTACAATTTTGGGGTCTGTATTTAGGACATATTGGCTCTTGCTTTGGAGAAGGGGAAGGCCAGTAGTTTTTTTGCTTTTGTCATTTACTCTTACAAATATCTTGTGATTGTTTATAGCTCTTAACAATATATGATATTTTGTGTTTAGACCTATCATATTTATGGCGTTTATTTTAGGAATACTGGGGTGGGTTTAACCACATGGCTTTAGCTGTAGTAGGAGACTTTTACCTCAGAAGGATGTGTTAGTTGATATTGTGACGGCCAGGGGGCGCTATAGTTCGGAGTTAGTGTTTTGTTCTTTTTTTGCATTCCCAAATTTGTTTGCTGAAGGAATTCAGTCTGTGATTTTCACAGAGTGGTTGCTGAAGTAATAAGGAACTATTTGATTAAAAACCTGGTTATTCCTTGTCTACCCCAAAACAATAGCTTCTAGTGATAAGAATGGAATGTTCTCAGTAAGCAGGGAGCATCCATGAGTCTTGGGTGCTCCTGGCAAGCTGGTGAGTATGCTCTCCACCCTGACATCTGAGCAAATTCTGTGCTAAGATGGTAGTTTTGGGGGCCCATTGAAAACTTTAATGACAGTCAGACATCTCCCTGGGATTCATACATAATGGAGTTTCGTTCCTTCTTGAGGCAAACAAATAAGAAAACCAAAGCAAAAAAAGTGGTGGTGGCAGAAGGGATTGAATGAATAAAATATGGCACATTTAAAAAATGGATGTAGGGCTTCCTTGGTGGCTCAGTGGTTGAGAGTCCGCCCGCCGATGCAGGGGACACGGGTTCGTGCCCCGGTCCGGGAAGATCCCACATGCCGCGGATCGGCTGGGCCCTTGAGCCATGGCCGCTGAGCCTGTGTGTCAGGAGCCTGTGCTCTGCAACGGGAGAGGCCACGACAGTGAGAGGCCCGAGTACCGTAAAAATAAATAAATAAATAAATAATAGATGTAAGCAGAATGAGGTCAATCTACACTCTGACATGGCTTGAGGTTCAGATATATGAACCAATTCTCAATCTGCAGAGGTTACACCAAGGTCCTGCTTGCAAAAGGACTTCCTTGAGAGAATATGTTACAGTTGAGACCAACATTAGTTGGTTGTAATTATTCACTTGAAATTGAAGGCCAAAACCTGTGTTCTATTGGAGAGTCTAGCCAGATACCTGAGATACTATAGTTCTAGAATATGCCAGCTAAGGGACTGTGATATGAGATGGAAGCTCATTCCAGTGTGACACGTCGTCAATACTCAGTAAAGGAGTTGCCAGGGGTCATCTTACAAGGCACTTAGAAAAGGTTGTTGAAGGTCATAATTTGAAGGACAATGATAGTTGTTATTGCTGAAAACTGTGCTTTTCTACAAAAGTCTCATAAGAAGCAATCGGCTCACATTGCTGCACATCCGGTCCAAACCAGTTACACCATTTGAACATAGTTGAGATGGGGCCGTGTTCAACACAGCAGTAGGTCTTAGGCTGTTACTAATGGCACATTGTGTAAGACTTGATCATATTTATCTTGACTTCACTGAAGACGAATAAGACATGAAACATTCCCCAACTAGCTAAGATTAAGTTAGTCTTAACTAGGAATTATGGATCTGAACTGAAGTCCCTATAATGAAAAGTCTGCAACCTCCTGCAGTAAACAGTATCCAAAGTGCAAATCTGTCTTGTGTGTCATCACCATACTGACCGTCCAGGAAGACATTCTTTGTAGGATGACTTGACAACACAGAGACTTGAGAAGCATGTCTTCCACGGCCATTTGACATTGGATTTTTTCTCTACTCCTAACAACACTCTGAAGCCACAAAGTGATAAAAGCAATAATTCCTTCTTAGCTGAAATGGAAGCAGTTCACCACAGAATAAATATAACTATGTTCCCGCTTTGTGCCAAGCTCTGTGCCAGGTGCTGTAAATGTGAGTTGAAAGGACACAGTTCCTGCTTAGTAAGACCTATACCCACAGATATAATGCAGGGACATCCTTGAGAAAAGGCATCTCCCTTATTGGTTAAAAGATATCAGCTGTAAGGTTCATATTGTCACTTTATTCTTTTTTTAAATCCAGTTGCTATTTTTGTACCTTGGGAGATGCTGGAAGTGAATGTTATAGTGCTTTTAGACTGGAGTTGGATCACAGCAGTTTTTACTGATAAAGAACCGTTTGATTGAAGACCTTTTTGCCCCTGTATTGTCACAGGTGCCCAGTGCAACAGTTGAGTCAGAGAAGTCTCTGGAATTGTCAGGTTGTGGACAGGGGCCCATGTAATCTTCAGGAATCTAGGGCCAACCACTGTACCTGTCATTTCAGGGTTTCCTGCCTCAGCTATTATATAATGAAGTGCCGTTCCTCAAATTCTCACTTCCCCTGCCCCCTTGCACTCTTCAAATTACTGCTGAAGCAGCTGGAGCCAGGGCTGCAGCCTTGAAAGCCAGCCAGAGCAGCTGCTGTTGGAGTGGGAACAGTGATAGGAGTAAGATTCTAATTTGATCATCTGCCTCCCTTCACACTCAAGGAGTGTGAGCACTGTTTTCCCCCCATAAACAGAGTGAAAGTTTTTGATACTGTATAGAGGATGGAGGATAGTCTATCTCCATAAAATATTTTTAAAATATAGGTATCCTCTATAGGTAGAGCAGTGAATTAGCACATGGGACCCCAGACTTCTTTCAAACTCTACCACTGTTTTGCTGGGCAACCCTCATTTTCATTTTAACCTTCTTTAAAAAGAAGATAATACCAGTACTTCCCTATCCCCAAAGGAGGTACAAGGAGTTAAATAAAACTCTGCTCTCTAATCGTTGCTTTCAAAAGAATGGCTTCTTGCCATTATTGGCAGAGAAATAATTGTTGGGCAGTATAGAAAGTGAGTCATAGGGATTGGAATGCCAGAAGTCCCTAAAGAAGTAAACGGAGCAAGGAATAACCTGAACAAACATATGCCAGTGATCAGTTATCAGGGCCTGTGCCACGTGATTACCACCATCAGTGGCTCTGACTCAGAAATTTTCTAATGTCACTGGCAGTGACGATGACCTCAATCCTACCCTCACTCATGGAAACTAATGCAAGCACAGCATTGCTGATAAGTCCCTCTGGAATCTGAGCCACAGCCTATGCTAGTGCCCTACGTCTGAACAACCCTGATCCCATTTATGGAGGCAAAAGCACACTTCCCGAGGGCTGAGAAAGCCTCACCAGAGTTTGAGTCCCTGTACTAGGGACTGTTTTCCCACCATGGATCTAATGTTTTTGGAGATGTATCTAATTAACAACATATACTAATGACTAATTATCTTCCCCATTTTTATTCATCAAAGGCATATATGTATCTGCAAATCAGAGCGTCTAATTAGAGGGAGGTAATCAGTCACCACACAAAAGCAGCTAAACTTGAGGCCAACCAGTCCATGAAAATTAAATGTAAAGAATAGGTTTTAAAGTCCTATTAGGCTTTTCAGAATGACAAAAATGGCTTTGGACCTATTATAACCATTATGGACTCCTATGTAGATATTAGAGATAGCCTTCAAGGCGCTTGGGAGAGACAGAAAACTCAACATCTTTATTATTGTGCTAAATGTTGTACCAGAGGCATGTACCAGGTGATGTAGATGCAGGGAAGACAGAGCACCCAAAAATATTTGAAAGTGTGGAGGGAGATAAGGACACCTCTTTGCTGTCTAGCTGGGCAGATGGTGTTGAGGAGACGAGTGGAGGAGATGTCAGTTTGGGACTCGGTATAAATTATTCTGTGATTTAGTTGCCTTTGAAGAGTCAGCATTGCCTGACAAAGGGTGTGACAAATAGGCACGACAAATTAAAGTGTCCTGATTTCTCGGCATTTAAAGCTCTGTTTTAAGGCTAGGTGACTTAGCAGTGAACTAGGAGACACTTAGGGGTAGCTCTGTTAGCTACATTACACATGCGCGCGTGCGCCCGTGTGCGCGCACACACACACAGGTCCACTTATAACTCTTCATCCAAGTCTGGTATTCACCAAATCACAACATGTTGCTTTCCTACTTCAAGTCTTTGAGAATAGCAAAACTTAAATTCCGAAAGCGGTTACAAGAGACAAACCTGAAAAATTGAGAGGCATCTTGTTTCACATAAGAATGTTTGCCAACCTGATACAGTTATGGATAAACATGTCTCACTCTTAGACTCTGCTTGATTTTGGAAAACCATCTTGGATGAGTTGATATGGTGGAACGTCACTAAAATGGATGTTTCTGTGGAAGTTTTGAATTTAGCAATACTTTTAGGATCAGTACTCATTGGAAAAGACATTTTTTTTTTTCCACTTTGCTCTATAGCATGATTTCTCAGCCCCAGGACTAATTGACAGTTTGGGCTGGATAATTCTTTGTTGCAGGAGGCTGTCATCCCGTGTATTACAAGATGTTTAACAGTATCTCTGGATGCCAGCCCCCTGTTGTGAAAATCAGAAAAATGTCTCCAGACATTGCCAAATGTCCTTCGAGGGACAAAATTAACCCTGATTGAGAACCATTCCTCTAAATCATACTTCTGAGTGGATAAAATTTCTTTGGGCTTAAGTTTGGTATTCATTACAAACAATAAACTGTAAATCCAGGCATAGACTCCATCCATGTGGTTTTCATAATACCAAAACAAATCCAATATGACTCAGTTTTGCACCTTTGAGTTTATTGTCCTGGGCAACATATAAACTAAGTCTATGTTATATAAGGGAAAGAACAGTAGACAGAATTGGGACAACTTGTTTCTAGTCCTGATTCAGCCACTTGCTAGTTCTGTGACATTGGATACATTGTTTAATCTCCCTGGCCCTCCCTTGGTTTTTTCATTTGTAAATGCAAGTGCCTGAGTAAAATTTCCAGTTCTAAATACAAAGATTATGAGACTCAAAATTTGATGCCACCACAGTAGTTGATACCATGGATTAGAAAAAGAAAGCTCTTTGTTCTAGAGTGAGGCTTTGTATTAAGCTTCTTAAGAGCATGTAACTCCATCTCCTTGAATACCAAAGACATCCAGAGAAACCCTTGGATAGTAAGTGCCTAGAAGTGTATCACCTGACCCCTAGGTGTGGCTACTGTGTTTAAAAGCAATAGGATGGCCACAGAGATCAATGTGATGAGCGGGGATGACCTTTCCCTTATTATACAAACTAATATTAGAAATCCGCAACTTGGAGCGACATGGTAACAGCTACCACAAAACCCCAAATCCTGTCCTGTACTTACAAGAGACCAAAATCCTGGGATAAAATCAGTGAATTTTGAATCCTACAACTTTGTTTGGGTGTTGTGGTGTGTTCAAAGCCTTGACAGAAAGAAGTTATAGTTTGATTACCTTTGTAAACACAGGAGCTGCAATGATAGGTTTTCCATCCAATCCTTGCAGATAGTTGGGAGGGCTCTGGCACTGTTAGAAAGGAACCAACAATAGATTCATTGTCACTGGGATTATCAGATAGGTAGGTAGACAGATGATAGATAGGTATAACGCAGCTAAAGAATTTGGTGTATGAAATTAATCTAAAACCAAAGACTGACGTTTTCTAAGTCTATGAATTGCAGACGTGAAATTTCATGCTGAACTGATTGTATTTCTTTCTAGGTCATGGTGGCTGTAAGTACGTGCTGGCCATACCCACCCCCTCACATATAGAGCTATGTAATGAACCCTAACCCCTGAAGAGGTTCCATAGACCCCTGAGGCTCCACAGATCAGTTTTAAAACTACTGAATTAGAACTAAAATGTGACCCCTCTGCATTACTAAATGGGTCAGATAAGTACTTTAAAACTTTTTTTAAAGGTTGTAGATCTTTATATACATCAATATTTATATTTAAATATATCAATAACACATTACAAGTATGTTTCTATTAGTATGATTTCATATTTTTAAAGTATATGCATAATATACATTTATAGATATGCATAGAAAATGCCTGGAACTATCTGCTAGAAATTAATAACAGGAGGTACCTCTGAAGAGTGGGGGCAGAGGAGTCGAACCTTGACTAAAGTTTTTACTTAATATACTTTCTGTTTTTAAAAATGTTTTTACAATAAGCATCACTCTTATCATCATCATCATTGTTAACTTGAAGGATGAGAGACTTTGAGGTTTTCTAAAAATTAATTTCATGGTTGCTCTATCTTAGAAAGTAGAATTTTTTTTTTTAATAGCTCCATGAAACTGAGTTTCATGATACAGAGTGTCTTGGGCCAGTGTGAGAGCTGGCAGCTCATTGTATATGTAGTCAATGCCCTTCATAAAGCTGGAATATCAGAGACTAATTTGTAGAGTTTCTTTTGCTATGAAATTTGCCTATGAAGTTAGAGAATATGTTCCCAAAGCCGGGGGAACTACTGATATCGTACATCAGAAGCACAAAGTGATTATCATGACTATAGAAGTGTGTTGCCCTAGGTCATTATGAAGTTGCAACAGAGGAGAACATGATCATGCCATGGTCATGGTCACAGTGCCTGCCTGTCACAATCCATGGCGCTTGTGTCTCACTTAGACCCTTGTACCTGCTGAACGGTTGACACACTGGGCTGGGCCACCACAGGCTGGGCTTGGGGTACTGCTGAAGGAATGGCTGCAGAAGTAGTGGGAGGGGATGACACCTCACTTGGCTTCTGGATTCTGAGAAGTGATTAAAATATAGATTATAAAACAGACCTATCATTGTTGTGAAAATCCTTTCAGCAAAGCTTTCAGAAATGCTTACAGAAATCTTCGTTCAACAATATTACACAAACATTTACTGAGGGCTTTGCTACACACTTTGTTAGGCAGTGTAAACAGGAAGATCATAAGACGCCAGTTCTGTCCTTGAGTTAGCTGCTGTTAGCAGAGCTGGGGACTCCAGCATATTCTCAACTCACTGAGATTCAAGACAAGTGCTGTGACAGAGCATGTGCAGAAAGAAGATTGTTTGAGATCTGTTTTGGTTTTGCCCTCTGTGTTTTCCCTCCCCCTCCTATTTCAAGTAGGAGGCCAGGCTTTGTAAATCTTTGCTTCTGGGATTCTGGCATGGCAAAAAGCAGAAATAGCCTGAGTCAATGAGCTCTTCAGGTTTACACAAATTAAATTAAAGAGATTGTTTGAAGGGCAAGGGAGCCAGAAAGTATTCTTGAGAAGGCTGCAGAGGGAAGATTATTTCAGTTTTGTTGTGGAGAAGAGAGAGGTCCAGGGATCTTGCCAGAGAACCTAACAAGAGGGAGAACCTGAGTCCAGAGGGGATGACAATCCCTCGATTAAAGGCTCCCAATCTTGCTAAAGATATCAATACCCAAACATATCAGGAAGAAACAAAGCACTAGACTTGAAGGGACCTTGAGATCTGGGACATGGGCCTCTCACCCAAAACCTGTGGGGAATAGATGACCGATAACAGGATGGGCTTTCCTTTTGTCTAGATGTTACCTCTCTCTGCCTCAGCTTTCTCATCTCTAAAATGAGGAAATAATAATTCTTACCTCATAGGGTTTTTGTGAGGGTTAAATAAGGTAATTCATGTAAGATGCTTAGAGCAGTGTGTAATATCAAACTATATATCTACATCTCTGTATCTGCTATATCCCAGGAATCTTTGCACAGTTTTGGAGGGGGAAAAGGATACCCAATAATGACTGATTGAATTTTTTCCCAGAGCCAGGTAGGATGGAATCTCAGAAGCAGAATCATTTGATGGTGTAGAGGCTATCAGTGTTCCTGAAGCATCTGTCTTCTTCTTCTACGATGTTAGAATCCCTGATTTCTTTACATAGCTACTCCAAATAAAGATTGCATTTCCCAACCTTCATTGAAGCTAGCTGTGGCCACATGCCTACTTTCTGGTCATGGGATATGAAGGATAGTGATGTATGTAATTTAAGAGAGATGACCTTAAAAGGGGAGTAGGGTATGTCCTTTATTCCTTTCAATCTAAGAAGATGAGGCCACATCTTAGAATGAGGTGAAGCAGAAAGCTGGAAGCAGACCGGAACCCAGTGGAATTTGGAGCTGTTTTACCAGCCAAATTCATATTTTTATGTAAAGGAGAAAAATATTTGTCTTATTTAAGTTACTGTTATTTGGGGTCACTATTACACACAACTGGAGCTAAATCCTAACTACTAGATTTAAAGAAAATGAACAAATGAGATATTTCTTGCTTATTTAAGTTCATATATCAAATTCATACCCATTAGGCTCTAATTCATACCCATGTTATGAGAGCCTTGAGGAAGGAGCGATGTATGTGCAATGGTAGAGGAGCTTATTATAGAACTTGACTGGGCTTTGAAGGATAAATAAGAGTTTGCCAGGCAGAGAAGATAGGTCATTCCTAGCAAAGTGAACAGCTTGAACGAAGGGGTGAAAATGAACCGCACATTGTTTGAGTGAGATGGCAGCCATGTAGAGAGCCTGAGGTGGGGGATTGGGGGAGGAGGGGCAGGAAAGCCTGGTTGATACTCTATTGAATAAAGCTTTGTATGCCCACCTTGAGATTTTTTAAAATGTCGTTTGTTTTGTGTTTGATTTTTATTTTCCCATAGGTAATAATTTTTTTAAGTCGGGAAAATGATGAGATCATAATTATCTTTGAACTGGCTGTATGTAGTTTGGAGACTGTAAAAGAGAAAAAGGTTGGAGTATCTATAAGGAGGGGACTGGCATAAAGAGACAGGAAAGAAGAGGAACTGAACTGAAGCCATGAGAATGATAAGAAAGAGAGTTAAAGGGAGAAATCATTTACTCTGGTTATGAATTTTCATGTATGCACAAAAGCTAAAAGCAAATTATCATTCCAAAGTAGGCATACCCCCCACATTTTGAAGAATAAGTCATGATTTCTGCCCTTAAGAGCTTGCCTTCTGTAGGAGAGGAAAGAATACGCAAATTCAGTTATCGGCTCCTTAACCTGTCTTCCAGACATTGCCCATGTTTCAGGTAGTCTCAAGGGATGGCTGTTGTGTCTGTTTCTAGCTCCCATGCCTTCTGTCCACAGTCTCCTCTTCCCGAAATACCCTTTCCTCCCTTGTTCGGGGGTGTCCACCTACTGCTCTTTTAAGACCTAGCTCAAGGTCACCAACTCTGTGAAGCCTTTCCTGATCTCTCTTTCCCTCCCCAACCAATAAAGAGCCCTTTGTGCCAAGTCCTTAAACCCTGCACACGGTTATATCATAGTCTATTACACTTTATTACTCTTACTGTCTATATGTGTGGTATACATCTTTTGCTATATTTGCTATACATATATTTCCCTCTCCTAGACTGTGAGCCTCTTGAAGGCAGGAAGCATCTGATTTATCTTAGTACCCAGTGCATCTAGTGAAGTTCCTGGTGTAGAGGAGGTGCTTAGCCAATGGTTGTGGAAAGTAATGTAACTTTGTTCACTACCCAATACAATCGTTTAGCAAAAAGGCTGTGTCTTGCCCAGATCACTCATACATATAATTTTTGTTCACCAGACTATGTGTTATTTTGACTACTATTATTTAGTTAGGAAACATGAATTTTTTTAACCACTGAGTTATTTGTTTTTTACTCTTTACATATAAGTATGCTGATATTTCATACGTGATACTTCATTTTTAAAATATTGGGAATATTAAAATTAATCTTTTAAGCAGCAACAAGCAAAAGAAATAGCATTTTCTCCAAATCCACCCAATCTTATTTTTTTTTGAGGTCAAACCCTGGAGCCCCCCTCTTCAAGTTCTACTAAACAATTAGCAGCTTTCTCAGGACCTGAGGATGCTAAATAAGATAGAAAATTGGAATTACCGATTCATTTCGTCCTTGTTAGGGTCCCCTTCTGAGTCAGAAGAAGAAACCCCTGGAAAAATAAAAATAAGACCTGTAATTAAAAAAAATTTTTTTTAATGTATTTATTTTTTTATTTGGTTGTGCTGGGTTTTAGTTGTGGCTCACGGGCTCCTTAGTTGTGGCATGTGAACTCTTGCGGCATGAATGTGGGATCTAGTTCCCTGACCAGGGATCGAACCCAGGCCCCCTGCATTGGGAGTGCAGAGTCCTAACCACTGTGCCACCAGGGAAGACCCCTAAAAAAAAATTTCTTAAACTGGTTCCTAGGCATTTGAAGACCTATAGAATTTTAGACCTAGAAACAATCTCAGTGATTCCCTAAACTAACACCTAGTTTATAGATGAGGAACTAGACCCTTAGTAGTTGAAGTACTTGCTCAGGTCACATGGCTAGTTAGTGACAGAGTTCAAATTAACTGGCCCAAATTCCACGTGTTCTTGTATATAAAACACCTGCTGATGCCTTTAGACTAACAGAGCAGTCTTTGCAGACCTTCTGTGGTGTCCATAAATCCTCTTGCTCTTGGCCTACATAGATTAAATAAAAGAAGGGATTACATTAGATTCCAAACGTTGTAGGTGTAGGTGGATGCTCTTCCATCCAGTCCTAATATTAACAAGTCACATTTCATCTTGGGAGTGGGGGTGTTTGAAGCTCTGTTACTACAAATTTTTAAAAATCAGCAATCCAATCTCAGCACTGTTAGCAGAGCTTTGATCCTGGCTTTGCTTCTCAAGATAGTGAATTCCAGGAAGATATCACACAGCTAAATCTGGAGGTATTTATTGTACTCCAAATATTTGAGGATGAAAACATGTAACACACTTCTATTCATATATTATTCATTGTTATTATCATTATTCAATCATCTATTCAATAAAAGTTTATTAAATAACCACTATGTAATTGGTACTATATAAGGTGTTGGAGATATAAAGAAGAATGAGACAGTTCCCACCTTTATACCATAATAATACAATATTTAAGTGCTAAAAGCAAGGCATACATAAGGTATTAGAGATGATAAAAGTACTAAAGAATGGCTCCCAGGGCTTCTCTGGTGGTGCAGTGGTTAAGAATCCACCTGCCAATGCAGGGGACACAGGTTTGAGCCCCAGTGTGGAATAATCCCACATGCCGCAGAGCAACTAAGTCCGTGCGCCGCAACTACTGAGCCTGTGCTCTAGAGCCCACATGCCACAACTACTGAAGCCCGTGTGCCTAGAGCCCATGCTCCGCAACAAGAGAAGCCACCGCAATGAGAAGCCCGCGCACCGCAACAAAGAGTAGCCCCCGCTCGCCGCAACTAGAGAAAGCCCGCTCGCAGCAAAAAAAAACCAACTTAGCCAAAAATAAATAAATAAATAAATAAATAAATAAATAAGGACAAAAACTGAGGTCAATATACAGGTAAATAAATTGATTTGTTCCCTAAAATTAGTCATCTAAGTTTGGTCCTGATATAAATGCCTTTCCAAGGCTCCCAAATGGTCTCCCTGCTTCTGCTCCTTTTGGTATATTTTCAACCAGGAGCCAGAGTGGCCCTGTTAAAAACTAAGTCCGATCATGTCACATCTCTGCCCAGAATCCTCCAGAGCTTCCCATCTCCTTCAGAGTAAAAGCCAGGTCCTTGCAGTGACCCGTGAGGACCTACATGATCTGCTCACCTGCTTCCTCCCACCTTCACCCCATCTTGAACTTCTGACCTCAACTGCTCATCTCCGTCCCCTAAGACAGACACACTCCCTCTTCTGGGCCACTGCACTTACTGATTTCTCTGCCTAGAATGTTTTTCCCTTGAATATCTATCTTTGTGGCTCACTCCCTCAGTTCCTTCAGGTCTTCATTTATATGTCACCTGGTGAGTGAGGTCTTGTACATCCGCCTGTACACACACACATGCATGCAAACACACACGCCACATATATACATACACATACTTCCTATCCCTTTTCCTTGCTTTCTATTTCTTTCATATGCTCATATATGCTGTAAGATAACAGAAAACATATATTTTGGTCTCTGCCCCTGGTTCCCGGCACAGAGCTTCTAAAAGCCTTATTATTCCCTAAGTGATGAGCACTTAGGAGCATCTCTTGTTCTAATACTTGTCTTTGACCAGGTCCCTGACACAGGGCTCCTAAAACTCTAATAAATTCCTAAGTGATGAGAGCACTGGAAGCATCCTTTGTTCTAATGAGGTGACTCGGGATGGCTCCTGGGTGCGGGCTGGTCACCCGAAAACCAAGCCATAATTTTGACGCTTGGAATTTTCAGCCCCACACCTCATACTCCAGAGAGGGTAGAAGGGCAGGAAATGGAGTTAATAGTTGATCATGCCTGTGTGAGGACACCTCCATAAAATTCTAATAGTATGGGGTTTGGAGAGCTTCTAGGTTGGTGAACGTAAGCACACTGGGAGGGTGACGCACCCCAACTCCACGGGGACAGAGCTCCTGTGCTCAGGACCCTCCCACCTCACCCTATGTATCTCTTCATCTGGCTGTTCATCTATATCCTTTATCACACCCTGTAGTAAACTGGTAAAAATAATTAAGTGTTTCCCTGAGTTCTGTGAGCGACCCTAGCAAATTAATTGAACCTGAAGAGAGGTTTGTGAGAACCTCCAATTTGTAGCCAAGTCAGACAGAAGTTGTGGGTAACCTGTCCACCTACTGCGTGTGATTGGCATCTGAAGGGGGTGGGGGTGAGCAGTCTTGTGGGACTGAGCCCTTAACTTGTTGGATCTGACACCATCTCCAGGTAGATGGGTCAGAATTGAGTTAAACTGTAGGAAACCAAATTGGTGCTGTGAAGAATTGCTTGTTGCTGGTGTGGGAGCCGCCTCCCCCATGAGACACACACACATTGAAACTGATGATCAGAATCATTTCATGTACCTAACATATTATATATTTTATTTATCTCATTTATTTTCTGTCTCTCCTATTACAATGTAAATGCCATCTATCCACGAACCTAGGGATTTTTGTCTGTTTGGCTCACTGCTGTTATCCCCACTGAAGAGTGTGTGGTAGAGCAGGCCCTCAATAAATACTTATTTATTATTACTATATATCTTACTAGTAAGTGCCATGCTCCAGGAGTATTTTGCTTTACCTTCTATGTAAATCTCAGCAGAAGTTGAATCTGTCCCATAGATGTTAGAAGCAAAGCAGGAATAGCGTCCTGTGTCCTCTTCAAAGGCTTCAGCAATGGTCAGTGAGTGCAGTTTTCCTGCCTGGATGATGTGAACGTCTGGGGAATTTTCAAGCTCCTTGCCTTCACAGTACCACCTGCAAGGAAGAACATTGGCATGACTGAAATGTGAGAATTAATAACATAAATGGCTTCAGATATTCCCTGAGAAGAAAACTGTGGCAAACTTAGAGTCAGAACATTAAACAATCCATTATTATGGTGTAATTTGGTTGTAACAATGAGAAGGAATGGCAGGATTCACAGTGACACTTTCTCCAGGAAATTAGCAAGTGGCTCCTATTAAGAATGATACAACTGAAAGAAGAAATTGAAGTGATGCAGCCACAAGACAATGAATGCCAAGGAACGCCACCACCAGAAGCTAGAAAAGACAAGGAAGGAGTCTTCAGAGTTTCAGAGGGAGCACAGCCCTGCTGGTACTTTGATTCTGGACTCCTAGCCTCCAGAAGCGTGAGACAGTAAATTTCTGTTGTGTAAGCCATCAAGTTTGTGGTACTTTGTTATAGTAGCCCTAGGAAACTAAAACAGGGGGCAGGAAATAAGATAGAGTCATGTTGTTTGCATATGCATAAGGAAAACTGGAAAGAATGGAATGAAAATCAAAGTGGCTTCCTATTGGGGTGAGGGGAAACAAGATGGATGAAGACAGATGGGGTGAGGTGTCTCAGTGTACCCCTTTTTATAATTGTTTTCATTTTTAAAGTAATAATTATTAATCAACATCATATTAAAAAGAAATTAGGTGGAGACGTTACCATTATTCAATGTCAAAAATGAAGGAGTCCTGGCAATCGTTAATCTTTATTGTAATTTGAGATCTAACCACTCAGTGCTTGAACCCCTCCCTCCCACCATTTATAAAGCGAGATTCTAAAGCACATTTAAGAAAACTCACCTATTCAATGGCTTCCCAAGAGTTAAGCTTTTCTCTGCTGTTCCATACGTATGTCATACTCACCCCTACATTCGAGCCTCTGCTCATGTGTTTCTCTCTAGCTGAGATTCTCTTCCTCACCTTTCAGCTACTGCAGATATAACTCATCCATCAGTTTGGCTCAGGTATCACCTCCTATGCAAAGCACCTTGTACCATCAATTCTCAATGATGTTTACCTTTTTCTTTTTAAACTATACTGTGTCATGCAAGGCTTGATGATATACTGTCTTTTTTTAATAGCTCTTTATTGGAGTAGAATTGCTTCACAACACCATGTTAGTTTCTGTTGCACAACAAAGCGAATGAGCCATATGCATACACATGTCCCCACATCCCCTCCCTCTAGGTCATCGCAAAGCACTGAGCCCATCTCCCTTATACTGTCTTTTATAATCCTCTATTTGGGGAATCTGTCTTGTCTCACCAATTTCACTAAATTGTAAGTTCTTTGAAGGTAGGGACGGTGGCTTACAAGCTCATGCAGCATCCACACTGCCTAGTCCAGTTTTCTGTACACTTTCTCCTTTGGCCATTACCTCATCCCTTAGTTTCAATTATCACCTCTACTTGGGATAACATTCAAACCTGCCTCCCAGCTCTGACCGCTGGATCCCTTCTCCCATCATTCTCCCTTTACTGTGTTGCAACCACATTGGTCTTCTTTCTAATCTGTAAACACAT